>NC_056739.1:384027537-384395037 GCF_019279795.1 Protopterus annectens
AGTTCTGGGGATAAAGGTCAGCAAATGCAAGGAGAGGAGGGATCTATAACATCATAGCCTGTGCACCCTAGACAATGACCGTGCAAACAGTGCTGCTGTTGAATGACATTGTTTAAAAAGGAGTATGGCTTTGTACATTGTGTCCTTTTTGTTCGGTAAAGCAAATAGTGCTAGTGATAAGAAAAGTTATGCTGCTGAGAGACATTGCTTGGAAAAGGCACATAATATAGAAACCTGCATATATTGCATTATGCAGGATATACAGTTAGAAATCCAAAGGCTGCACATCTTATCCCAATGGGGCTGTGGCATGTGGCTAGACAACTGTTGCACTTAATGCAGTCAGTGTACACATGCATATGCATCTTTATCTGTTGGTTTGTATAGGGACAGCTGCACTGAAGAGTAAGTGGGATAAAAAAAACAGTACAGGAATTAAAAACAAACAAAATAATTCTTAGAAAGACAAAACACACAGGACAGGCAAAGCCATTCTTATAAGAGCAAAAAACAGAAGACAGGAAAAGCCATTCTTACAATGGCACAACAGAGAAGACAGGCAAAGCCATTCTTATAAGGGCACAACAAAGAGGACAGGCAAAGCCATTCTTAAAAAGGAAAAATGCATAAGACAAGAAAAGATACTCTTACAAGGGCACAACACAGATGACAAGCAAAGCCATTCTTGTAAAGGCAAAACACATAGGACAGGCAAAGCCATTCTTATAAAGGCACAAAACAGAAGACAGGCAAACCCATTCTTACAAGGGTACAGCACAGAAGACAGGCAAATCTATTCTTATAAGGGCACAACACAGAGGACAAACAAAGCCATTCTTATAAAGGCAAAACACACAGGACAGGTAAATCAATTCCTATAAGTCCACAACACAGAGGACAAGTAAAGTCATTCTTGGAAAGGCAAAGCACACAAGACAGGCCAAGCCATTCTTACAAGGGCACAACACAGAGGACAGGCAAAGCTATTCTTATAAGGGCACAACACAGGAAAAACAAAGCCATTCTTATAAAGGCAAAACACAGAGGACAGGCAAAGCTATTCTTAAAATGACAAAATATACAGGACAAGGATAGCCATCCTTATAAAGGAAAAACACACTGGACAGACAAACAGCCTTTCCTATAAAGGCAAAACAGGGCAAGCAAAGACATTCTTATAAAGGGCAAAATACAAAGGATATGCAAAGCCATTCTTACTAAGGCAGAACAAATATATTGTAGGCAAGCACATGACTGTGTGTTTATTTTAGCAGAAGTTTAACTGACAGTCTCTTTGAGCTCATGACTTTTATTTAGGTGAGACCCATGTGTGCATTTCCATGCTGCGCTGCAAAACACAATTAACATACTGCACATTGCAATGTATTAAGACAGTCTTCCTGATCTGCTTTTGCCTCTTTTGCACATTTTTGCATACAATATCACATGTGCTTCTCATAAGGGCTTTGCTGTCAGTGACTGTTATCACTGTTCTATTGTGTTACAGTTCCATGTTGCACTGCATGTCGTGAGGTATAGCACATGCTCACTGTTGGAGCAGCTGCAGTGCAGCCATAGCTCATGGTGTTCTGTAATGTGCATTTGTAGGCGTATGTTTGTACTGACAATTTTGTAGTGGTTTCTGGAAATGTATGTGTACACACATGTAGCTGTATGTCTTGGAGAACCTGTGTGCATTTTGGGGAATGGACAAATGTGACCTGCACGTGGTATAGTAGTAGTGCAACACTGTTGATTACATTGTTACCAGCAATGAAGTGGTCTAGTCAAAGGCATAAGAGCTGATGACAGGTCTGCAAAGGCCATTACTATGAAGAAGAAAACATGGAGCAGTCTTTACTTAAAACCATGGGATAGTTTATTAATAGGCAAAGAAAACAAAATATGGGATTGTTTTTTAAAAGGTAAACAGGGAAAAATCATGGGCATGCTCATTAACAGAGAAAGAAAAAAAGCAATGGGCTTTTTCATTAACGGACAAAGAAAAAAAAAGCCATAGGATTGTTCATTACTGGTCAAAGAAGAAGAGAAAAATGCACCTTCCATACAGGACAGCTGACTTCACATCTTGCACCCCTTACTTATAGCTAATTCAGAAAACTGCTTCATCTTGTAAAATAAAATTCCTGGTCAGAACAACCTCTCTTCTTGAGTCATGCGTTTTTTGTACACTTGTTTTTCCAGACATCTGTCCGTATAAACTCTGTCCTACACATCACTGGATTCAGCCCACTTAGTAGACCTGTGTAACTATATTACAATGCACTGTCAGATGATAACCTCTCTATGTACAGTATAACTATCTCAGAATTACAGTAACACTGTCACTCACATTTATCCTCACATGTATCATGCAACTGAGCTGGCACTTGTTACATTTGTTTATCACATGTAGGCATTCTGCTAGCTTTTTCTTGACAGCCCTCTGCCGTGCCTTTGAAGCACAAACATTACATCTTTGACTAGCATATCATTATCCTTGGAGCATAGCTATGTGGTGCCCATGGACTGTGGAATTCCAACCGTAAATGACTAACTTTTGGATTTATGCACTCACCATCAGTATGATACTTTTTCACTCTTTGAGGTTTGTCAGTCACCTACACTATTTTTTTACAAGACTGGGCAATGTAGTGGTGCAGCTGTTAACATTGTTGCCTCACAGCAAGAGGTTCTCCAGTTTGATTCCCGGCTGGTGTGCCTTCTGTGGGGAGTCTGCATGACCTCCCTGCATTCGCATGGGCTTCCTTCGGGTACTCTGGTTTCCTCCCACATTCCAAAGACATGTGTCTGGAGGATTTCCTTCACGAGCCTCCTCTAAAAATAGACTCTGTCCTACTCTGAATTTCCCGGTCAATAAATGTTAAATAAATAAAACTCTTTTATACAAACTTCATTAAAATGCAAAAGAATTGTAGCTACAACAAATTAAAACTAGGTGTAACTATGCCAAGTAATAATATTTAATCAGCTTTTGATAAGACTTGCATCACACTTTGCAAATTCCTTAGTATGTGTATATATGTATATATATATATATATATATATATATATATATATATATATATATATATATATATGTATGCATATATATAAAATATACTTTTTGTTTTACAGGGAATAGTAAAAGGTAGACTAGGGCGACTGCGGTGGTGGTGCTGCGGTAGCGTTGTCGCCTCACAGAAAGACGTTGTCCTATTTGATTCTCAGCTAGAGCATCTTCTGAGTGGAGACATGCATGAATGGGCGTGCCTTCGTTGAAGGTTGTGTGTCAGGACTGGCAACTCAGCATGTAAAACTCTACTGCCAATCATTAGCGGACCGGAGTTCCACTGTGGTGAACTCTAACCGGGAAAAGCCGAAAGACACAGCAACAACAAAAAGTAAAAGGTAGACTAGATAGGCAAGTGAGTTAGGAACACACTAAAATGTTGAATAAAGACTTTGATAAGCTATTATGCTTTAATATTGATTCCCTGTCATTAGTAAGATTTGTTGCTAAGTAGATAAAATGTTACTTTAAATGCTGACAGTTGCAGGTTCAAGTCTTGCTCAAGAACAAATTTGTTTTTTTGTCTGTTTGTTTTACTACATGACTAAAAAGTATAAGCTAATCATTGCAACACTATGGCATGAACAGTGAAACATCTGGGGATTTTTTATTGTGCCAAAATCTCACTTTAATACAGTTTTTGGCACTTTTGACACAATCAAGATACTGCATGGACCATTTAAGTTATAATGAGTTCTGTAAGATGTGAGACCTTATAGTTATTTTGGAAGAAGGGTGCAAAGACATAGTCCCATTGTAGGGCTAGTACTGAAGTGATTGGGGGGTGGGGGTGGGGGGTTAACCTGAAAAAAATGTAGCCATAACTTTTGCCAGGGTTTTTCTTATATGTTCCTAGGCATATGTGATAGGCTAAGAACCACTGGGCCTCTTTAAGCCTAAAAGCAACCACAATCGACCAGCAAAATACGATGGTAGACAGTTGATAATCCTTTATTATCAATAGCACATATCTGAACAATATTTAACCAGACCGGTTTCGGCCTCACAGCCTTTTTCAATGGTTAAGAAAAGAAATAAAGATTGGCACTGATACTAACTCCATTTATAGTCGTCCCTGCTAAACACCAAGATAATGGTATAGCCCAACCTAGTGGTCGGGATGTACAAATGCATATAGAAAGCCAAAAAACATGAATATTCCATGAATAAAAAATGGAAAAATTATAATGATAACAAAATAGTATATAATGTATAGTCCATAACATTATTCTAAAAAAGTGTAAATAGCTTATAGACAATAATTAGTATATTACTAATGAATCATAATTAAATACAATATGTATAGTATGATTATACTATAACATAAAGCCTGTTAAATACCCTTGAAGTAAATTCCTCAACTATCGGCTTAATAATGGATTCTAAAAGGGACAAAAAATAGACATGATAGTTCTATTATAACAATCATTATATAAAAATAAATAATGAAATAATAAATAATTTCATAATGGCATTACAGCGCCTATATATAGACTGAGTCATTTGAATCAGAAAAACAACAAAATTGCCAGAAGCATGGATTGTGAAAAGACATAAAAGATGCAAAGATAAATAATATTTGGGAAAAACAACAAAAGATATATTCCCACAACTAGAGTCATATCAAATCATAATAATCAATATACCAGGAGACAAGCAAAAAATTCTATTATAGATGGTCATTCAAGCCTGGCGGAAAAAGTGCCCCAAGGCTGGTAATCCAATATTGTTCCTTTTTATTCAGAATAGAATGCCAACCCTGCTGATGGCTACAATCCCCTACTATTTTGTCTATGACCATGAACTTAAATTGTGCATTGGAATGTTTTATGGTGTGTCTATACAAGGCATTGGTTTCCCTCTTATTCCTGATGTCACTCTTATGTTCTGTCATACGTGTTCGGAGAGATCTTGATGTTTGTTCCACATAAAATGATTGACACTGGCAGGTAGCTAAATATATAACCCATGTAGTACTGCAATTAGCAAAAACTCTGGTCTGATAAACACGATTAGTGTTTGCACTAGAGAATTCCTTAAGTGTGTAAACCTGGGAGCATGAACTGCAATGACCACACGGGAAAGTTCCTAAACGTTTGTCCCCAGTGAGGGTAGTCTGTTGATAAATAGCTCCTCCCCCCTCCTTATGTTTATAGTGGGAAAACAACCCCCCCCAAAGTTTTACCCCTTCTAAAAGACATATGACATGTGGTACCTAATATGATGAATTAAGAACATTATTTGCTTCTGACAATTTTGTGGTTTTTTTCTGATTCAAATGACTCAGTCTATATATAGGCGCTGTAATGCCATTATGAAATTATTTATTATTTCATTATTTATTTTTATATAATGATTGTTATAATAGGACTATCATGTCTATTTTTTACGTCAGGAACATTTCGTATTTAATTGGACATTGAGATTGTTTTGTATCACTATACATATTGTATTTAATTATGATTCATTAGTAATATACTAATTATCATCTATAAGCTATTTACACTTTTTTAGAATAATGTTATGGACTATACATTATATACTATTTTGTTATCATTATAATTTTTCCATTTTTTATTCATGGAATATTCATGTTTTTTGGCTTTCTATATGCATTTGTACATCCCGACCACCAGGTTGGGCTATACCATTATCTTGGTGTTTAGCAGGGACGACTATAAATGGAGTTAGTATCAGTGCCAGTCTTAATTTCTTTTCTTAACCACTGAAAAAGGCTGTAAGGCCGAAACCGGTCTGGTTAAATATTGTTCAGATATGTGCTATTGATAATAAAGGATTTTCAACTGTCTACCATTGTATTTTGCTGGTCGATTGTTGTTGCTTTTAGTTGGTTGGACCACGCATGCCATCCTTGCGAGGCATTTCAGTTGCACCTCTTTAAGCCTAACCATGCATTCCAAATCTATGAGACATTCTGGTACCCTTGGTAAGTGTAAGCAAGAGCTTAGGATTTGAAACATTTACAAGTAGGGTCTGGGAGATGAACCATTTACAGGCTACATGTGTCCATTAGAGACGTAGGTGCCAAAACAGGGATGAATTTCCTGATCCCCATCCAACTGTCCAAGTTACATTTGAATTGGGTTAGATAGTAACTCTACTTAACATGGATGGAGAGCCTGCTCCAGAGAAGGGGTAGTCTCTGGGATACATGCCTATCTGTCTAGCAGGACCTATTTATATCATGGGCAAGGTTTAAGTCTTTAAAATGGGTAATTCTGGTGCTATTTATTCTTAGGATATGCAACAAGTCCATCAGAGTGGGTCTAGATGCGTTTTTTTAACAAAAAACATCTTTATTGAATCAACACTAATGACATAGGCAGTAATACATTTACATAGATATATATATAAATATATATATATATATATATATATATATATATATATATATATATATATATATATGTATGTATATATGAAAAACCATATTAACATATTTTCAGTTGCAAATATTATACATTACTTATAATCTTCTATACAGTGATTGACAATCAAACAGTACATAGCTCATTCAATTCCCACCTTCCCTTAAACATAATTCCTCCTCCAAAGCATTACAATTCCCATTTTTTTCTATGTAATTTGCTCCTACCTTTTTCTAAAGATACAACTTCCAGCTCTTTTATTTCTGTTACTATATTCACTACTTCTAATATGATTGGTTTTAACTTTGATTTCCATTTTCTAGTACTTGGTTTATGGCAGCCATCAAAATTAAACCCAGCAAGACCTTACTATGCAATTCAAATTCTGCATCTCAGATAAAAAAAATAATTTCCTTAGAAGCACTGCTTTGCTCATCCAGTATTTCTGGCACAGTAGTCTGCAGAGAAGTTTTTAAAGTCTGCCAACTCATTACACTCCCCAAATTTATGTTATCAGTTATCTCTTTCTTCCCCATCACACCTCCAACATTTGCAGTCTACCAGAGGAAAATTTATTTGGAGTCTGCTTGGGGTATATGTAAACACTTCCAAACAAAAATCCTAAATCTTCTAGACTCTGTTGTATGTTTGGAATCCATAGATATATCTTCCCATTGTTTCTTTGTGGACTGCTTATCTGGTCTCTCTTCTTAATCTTTTCTAACCAGATCTGATTGATTCTTATATTTATCATGCAATATTTTATATGCCATAGTAATTATCCTTTTTTTAGCAAAAGTTTCTGTTCTAGATTCTACGTAAACTCTACAAGCACTGGCATTTCACTTGGGATACCCTTATTCCTTTCTCTTTGCCTATATTCTGATATAAATCCTTGACAGGGAAGGCAGTCTCTAACCTGCAGTCCAAATTTATTCTTGATCTCTTCCCATTTTTAACCCCCCCCTCTAATTATTTTCTCCCACTACTTTGGTTCTTTTGGCAGTTTTCTCTAGTAAATCCTAGCCCCCTCTTGCCTATTCTCTGCACCCCTAATTGCAGTCATCACTATCGGCAGAATCTCATTTCTCCATTCCTGTGTTGACTTAGTTCTTAGAGTACTTTCTGCTAATTTGTAATATAATAATCTATATGGCTATTGTTATTCTCCTTAAGGATCTACAACCAAGTTTCCAATCTCTCCTTATTTCTTGACCCCCCCCCCCATTTCATCATTATCCCTTTCCACTTTGAATTATAGTTTTCTGCTTGTGCTATGTTTCTGTGCCTTAACTGTGCAGCTCTGAAATATCCTTTTAAATCAGGTAATCCCAAACCACCTTGTTCTATTGGAAGAATCAGCTCATCCCACTTCAGTCTTGCCCTCTTCCCTTCTCAGATAAGATACTTCAACTCTTTGTTAATTGCAATCCACAACTTCTCATCTGGTTGATAAAAATGTGCCTGACCTGTGTATATAACTAAGGGACTGAAAATATTTTCACTGTTTTTGGTATCCGTATCTATAAAACAAAGTTTCTAGTTTCTCAGTTTTGTATTATCTTTTGCTAGTCTCTTCCCATATATGCTTAGCTGCCATAATAGAATCCTTTTTAACCCATGCCCCTAAGTACTTCATTTTATCATGTCCACATAAATATGAGTACTGCTGAACCAATTCATGTCTGGGAACATTGTTTACTACTTTTGCCTTTGGTTTATCTTCATTAATTGTATATCCTGCAAAGGCTTAAGACTGTCTGAGTGTTCCACAAGAAATGTCCTTTCAGGTTTTATCAGGTACAAAATAATATCATTGGCAAATAAAGCCAATTTGTCTTGATTACTTTACCAACTATATCCTTGAATTTCAGTCCCTTATTTTCCTTTGCCAATGGTTCTAAATACAATGCAAATAAAGGAGAAAGAAGGCACCATTGCCAGGCTCCTCTGTTCAAACAGAACTTATCAGAGAGAAACCCTCTGACTTAATTTTTTGCCTCCGATTCCTCATATAGCCTCCTAATTAACCTTTTATTGTGTCAGATAATGTAAATGCTTCCATTGTTCTACTCATAAAATCCCAGCTTACTGTGTTGAAGCCTTTCTCTACACCAAGACCCACCAAAAAAGTGGTATTTTCTTACATTTTGCTTCCCTCCTGGATCATCATTGTTTTATTACATATTTGCTTCCCCTGCACAAATATCCATCAGTTTTGGTATCACTTTTGCCATTGTTTTAGAAGTTATAGATATATACATTCTATAATCATGGTTTAGAATTGAAATGGGTCTATATGAAGCTGGATCTGATGGATCTTTACCCTCTTTAGGTATTACAGCCACCACAGCTTTTTCCAGAATGTTAGTGCTTCTCCTCCTTTTAAAATACTGTTAAACAAAACCTTCCAGACCTTTGCAGCTTTTTGCCCCCCTAGGTGCTAAACTTCCACAGGAACACCATCTATTCCTGGAGACTTTCCTGTAGATTCATTATCTATCACCATTTTATCACATCTCCTCCTATTCTAACTGTTAATAATTGAGTTATCTACATATAACCTTGGCATATTTAATTCTTCCATAAATATTTCCATTTCTACTTTTTCTTGATTTCCACATTTCTTTGCTTTATACAGATTTTCATAAAATGTCCAAAATATTTCTAATACCTGTACAGGATCTCTGGTTACTTTACTTGTTATAGGCTTCCTAAGCTTGGTAACAACCCTTTCTACTTTTTATTGCCAGAGCCATTGTGGTAAAAGCTTTTGTGCTCTGGCGTTATCAAAAAACAGTTGCTTAACAGCAGTCTTTCTAAACTCATGCATATTATCCATTACTTTTCTCTTTAGCACTCTGCAGTTGCACCTCTTCTTGTTCACTGAGATTTCCCCCGATTGTGACCTTTGTCAGTCCCTCTAAATACTTCTTATTACTTCTTAGCCATATCTCTTTTTCTTCTATTTATACCCTATTTTTAAACTCCACTTTAATTTTATCCCACTTTCCAGCTATATTTTCTAAAGAAATTTCTATCTTCCCTAATAACTCTCTAATAATTTCCACTACCCATTCCTTAAACTCCTGTCTAACAGATATGTTGTGAATCTCTAATGTCTCATTTTATGTTATTATCCTGCATTTTTATTTCATTTATTATTGGTGCATGATCTGAAATGGTTATTGTATGCATATCAACATTTTCAGTTAAATGAACATGTTCCTGTGAAATATAGTTTCTGTCTAGCCTTGCCCAGTTTTTGTACTTTAGGTGATATGTAAATTCTCTTAAAGCTGCTATTACTAAATTAACATCTCAATATTTTCATAAATTTGTTCAAAAATATACCATCTTTTATTATTTTGTCCCTTCTAGGCCCCCCCCCAAATATATCCTCACTGTTGCAAATGATATTTTGGTCCCCACCTATAAGTAGTACTCCCTGATGAAAGTTTATTTCTCCCAGAATTTTCTTAAGCTCCACTGTAGCAGTTTTAGGTAGAATATAAATGCATGCCAGCATAATCCTCCCTTGCCAGCAACCCCTTACTACTACAAATCTACCATTATTATCTTTTTTTACCCTCTTCTATCACTATTGGAGCTCCTCTAGTAATTGATATAAGTACTCCCCTTTTCCTTTCTGCCAGATATGCTGCTGAATAACCATCCTGAAATCCTTTCTTTATCAAATTCACATGCTCATTTCTTCCCAAATTTGTCTCCTGTATCATTATTTGCACTCTGCATTTATTAATATAGTTCACTACTTTTTCTCTATATATCTGTGAGACTATTCATATAAAAAGATAATATGGAAAGTGTCTCCATTATGATAAGAAATTATTAATCTGATGTTGTAAATCTTCATTTATCATTGATGTTTGTGACTCAGTTCTGATTCTTGGAACCAGCTCTGCCATTATAACAGCTTACGAGAACCAAAAACTCTCAAGCTAATTCCCTACACAGAATGCTCCTCTCTAAATTATCCCATATCTTGTTTGCCACTCTTCTACGTAAGACGCGTCAGCCAGATTCGCTCTGTTGAGCTAAGTGTATTTTCATTGTTTTTTGTGTGAGGTGTTCAAATTCTTATAGAAATCTTTCTTACTTTTTCCTTACACGTTAACCTTCTGTTTGAATATACTATTCCTCTCTCTTTGCACTTCAGTGTTCTTTCCTAAAATTTTTAGTAATTTCTCTTTGCCTAGAATTTGTTTCTCAGATATTGCCTTTTGATGAGTGAGTGTGCTGTCTTTACCTCATGGTATCTGTTCTAACATCATTGGTAGCTCTGTCCCTTTCCCTCTACCTCTTGGTAGTTCTGACTTACTATTGTTGGTAGCGTTTTCCATCTCTTCCCTACTTCTGTGTGTATGTATTTTTGTCCAAGGTGTGTGTGTGTAGCTGTGAGAGTGTTTTGTGAGTTGATATTTTTGGCAGATAAAAGTAAAGGGACAACTGGTTTCAAACAATGTTATGATTGCAGAAGAAAAATGCCCAATTCTGACAAGCATTCCCTCTTGTATCTACTGCTTGGGCCTGGTGCATTTACAAGAATATTGCATTATTTGTCAAGCCTTTAGTCACCAGACCCTTGTAGAAAGAAAAAATAAACTGATTTTGAAAGGTCTGATTAAGATGTCTTTTGATGAGACTTTGTCCAGTCAGCAATCCAAATCTGATCTCTCTTCACCGGCTTCTCCCTCTTCCTCTAAAACTGGACATGGAAAGAAGAAGAGGCATTTGGTGCTGGCATTCTCTTCAGCTCCGGCAGCCAAGAAACATAAATCTTCAGTTCCCACACTTTCTGCGGAACTGAAGTTAATTGTCAAAAAAAACAACGGAACCAACTTTGGCATTGGGTATGATGACCACTGAGACCACCAAGGTACTAACTGTTCAAATCACTCCATCTGCACTGGTCCCGTCTATGGTGCTGTCTGAAATTTTGGAACTGATCCCTTCCACAGTGCTGCCAGTAACTTTAGAACCCAGACTTATTTCAGTTCCCAGGACTAGGTATTCCCCCTCAATTGATCCTTTTGTGGGACACCTTCCAAGCCTCTTTTTAGAGACACTGGAATCTCCCTCAGCTTTTTCTGTCTATTCCTCTAGGAGTTGGACTGAAGTCAATGTTGTGAGGCTGGTGGATCAGCTCCTTGTGACCAGGGGTCTTACAGTTTCTTCCCAAGTTTCACTTCCTTCTAGAGATGGGACTTTCTCTCCAAGGACTCCACCAAATTTTCCTCCCCTAACCTTCTCCGAGGTTTAAGAGATTATGACTCCAATTCCTACAGTTCTTGTGCTGACAGCTTTAACTCCTTCAATTCCAGAGTCTGTCCTGAGTTCCTCAGTTCCTTCAGATCTGATGGACTCCTGGGGTCATAGCTCTGCTGCCGGATCTGAGGGCCTTGGTTCTGCTCCAGTTTTTTTAGGGACATCCTTGCTTCTTGGAGTCTCTGCATGCACATGCTCTTCCCTGGTTTCGACTTTGGAGGTGGTCTCATTGGAGCAGGGAAGGATCATGGTTCTGAGGTTGTCCTTCTTGGTTCTGGGCTCCCATACCTCTTTGGGGAGGGCCTACCTTCCAGGTGATGGAGAGAGCACTGGCCTCTGCAGGTTCTCAGCTGGTCCCTTTCCTAACAGAGTATTATTCTGAGACTCCTTGTCCAGAGCTTCCTCCAACCTTCACGCCAGGACGGGGAGCACCAAAGCTGCATGATACCCCATGTAGAGCCCTTCTTCTGAGTCCTCTACAGAGCTTCCCACTGAGGAGGTGCCCCAAAAGAAAATGTATAAGAAGAAACACCTGAATTCCCTGGAAGCACTTTACTATCTCGAAATACTGAAATCTCAAATTTCAGTATCTCGAGACAAAAGTGCCGAATGTGCAGATGAGTGAAACTGCACTTGAATGAATTGGAAATGTCAAATTCATGGTTGTGGTGGTGCACTACATGGGATTTGCTGCGTTTGGTTGGTGCGGTGTGCTGTGGGATATGGTTTGCCTGCTGTTGTGTGGATACATGTGGAGATTCAGGTAAGTGCTGTTTTTTTAAGGGTTTTGGGTAGAGATTTGAGTATATGTGAGTGTGTTGGGAAGTATTAGGTGTAGGTTAGTGTAGGTAGGTAAGAGTGTGAGTGTTTAAGTGTTGAGAGTGGTGGTGTTTGCACATATGAGTTGTGTGTTGTGCAAGTGGAATATAGAGTATGTAGTGGTAGGTTTAGTGTCTTTTTCTTTTTAGTGCCACCTCGGAGTTAGTATGTATAAGTCACAGGGATGCCACCTAACTGAGAGTCCAGGGCAATGGACAGATTTGGAAAGCGGGTGTACACTCATCAATTTTCACATTAAGGTCTTTGAATTTCATAGCACACTTTACTAGACTCCAGAGGGATCCGATAAAAGAGCTGTCAAATACCCTTGCAAGAGCTGTATCTGAGGAAGTACAAAATAAAGTGGCCTCCCAACTGGCTATCCTGGAGTCTATTTCCAACTCGTTCATGAGGCTCATTGCACATGCAGCTGAAGCGACGAGTAGGGCAGCGGGTTCCGGTGTTGCTATAAGGAGGCATGCTTGAATGCGCTTATGTGAGTGAGCCATTTAAGTCTTTGTTCATCAATGCTCCTTTTGACAGATCGTCCTTGTTTGGCACCAAAGTCAGAGAGACCTAGGCCAGGTGTGAGAAAGATGGAAAGACCCAATCTGCCATGAACATACATTTTTTGGCTTCCCAGTGGTCCTACTCCAGGAACCAGAGGAGCGAGAAGAAGTGGTTCAAAAAATCCCAAGAGCCTTTTCAGAACACACATGGCAGTGGCTCCCCTCAGTGCAGTGGGGGGAGCTCTAATGGAAGACTCTGACTGTGAGGTGGCCTGCAAACTCAGGGTTCCAGAGATTCTTTCACAGGGAAACCCTACCAGTGGTCCTTAGAGAGGGCCTAATTGCTTGCCTCTAGAGGCAGTCAGGGGAAGGTTATCCTTGCACTCAATAGGTTAGTGACAAATAACCACAGATACTTGTGTGCAAAGGATCATTTCCAGAGGATACTACATTCCCTTCATTAACACTCCAAAAACAGGAAGAAGAATCCTCGATGTTCTACCCAATCAGAAGGATCAGGCAGTTCTGGAAATTCAAAAGCTGTTAGAAAAAAAGATTTATCCAAGAAGTCCCACCAGACCAGATAGGATCCATATTTTACTCAAGGTTCTTTTTGGTGCCAAAAATACAGGGGACTAGAGACTAATTTTAGATATCAGCCTTTTGAACAAGTTTGTTCGGCAAACAAAATTCCGGATGGCCATGGTTCAGTCTATCCTACCCTTCTTAGAGGAAGATGATTGGGTGTGCTCCACAGACCTTCAGGAATCATATTACCACATAAAATTGGACAAGTGCACCAGAAGGTTCATCTGCTTTCAGCTAAGCCAGTCACTTTCAGTTCAGAGAGCTGCCTTTTGGTCTCACCACAGCCCCCCAGGGTGTTCACTAACTGTATGCAACAGTAACAGCTCACTTGAGAATGCATGGATTCTGAGTGTTTCCATATTTAGACAAATGGTTCATCACTGCTCCTACCAGGCATCTACTGCATCAGGCAATAGACTTCATTCTACATCTTTTTGCTCATCTAGGCATTACAGTGAATCAAACAAAATCCCAGCTAAGTCTGACTCAAGATTTGGAGTTTATAGGAGCTTGCCTGAATACCACCACTTGTATAGCTTCCATTCCTCTACACAGATTGCAGAAGATAAAGTCCCAAGTGCAAGCTATTCTCTCCAGTGACAGGGTACCTGCACTATTAGTTCTACAAGCTCTAGGATCCATGGCAGCAGCCATCACACTAGTCCCACTAGTAAGATTTCACATGAGACTTCTTCAGTGGCTTTTGGCACCCCAATGGTTCATCCTGACTCATCCTTTGACACATTTCATTCTAATTACCAGCTGTTGCAAGAAGGACATATCCTGATGGATGGAATACAAGGAAATTCTCTTAGGCAGACCCTTTGTTTCACCCCAGCCCAAGGGCATAGTGACCACAGATGCCTACCAGATGGGGTGGGGTGGCATTATCTGGGCAGAACAGTCCAAGAAACTTGGTCCCACATAGAGGCCAATTTGCATATCAGTGTTCTGGAGTTTAGGGTAGTGCTTTTAGCTTTGGAGCCCTTTCAAGCTGCCCTCCCTCTAGGAATGATTGTGATTCAATCAGACAATGTGTCAGTAGTCTGGTACATCAACAAACAGGGCAGAACTAAGTCCTATCCCCTGTGTCAAAAAGCTGTTACAGTGTGGCAACGGGCGATTTCTTCCAACAGTTTTCTAGTAGCAATGCATATCCCGAGAAATTCAAAAGTGATAGTGGACAAGTTGAGCAGATTCATCCTCCTGTCTCATGATTGGTCTCTCAATCCCAGAGTTCTGGAGGAGATTTTCTGTCAGTGGGGCCAGCCTTGCTACAATCTGTTCACATTCCCCCTGAACAACAAGTGCAGCAGCTACTTTGCCCTAATTTCCCCTCACATGAAGTCTCCAAGAGACACTCTCCTTCACAATTGGCCCTCAGGTCTATTCTATGCTTTTTCCCCCTTTCCATAATTCCGCTCTTCTTGAAGAAAGCCATCAGGTTGAAGAGCAAGATCATCTCATTGCTCCCTTCTGGCCTCGACAATTCTGGTTCCCCTTTCTTTGGCCTCACCTAATTCACCATTCATGGACTCTGGAACCAGATCTGGATCTCCTGTCCCATCCACAGGGACTGGTGCACCCCAATTTACAGAATCTCAAGCTTACAGCTTGGTTCCTCCAATTCCATTAGTCACCAGGCAGAATAACCTATCATCTCCAATCCAAAAAATGTTGTTGGCTTCCCATAATCCTTCCACCAGGAAACATTACTGCAGTAAGTGTAAAATATTTTCTATTTGGTCACACAATAGTGGTTTTAATCCCTTTTCTGCAGCATTTGAAAAGGTGTTAGATTTTTTAACTACACTTTTCAAACAAGGAGCTTCTTCTTCTACTATTAAAGTCCAATTAGCTGCTATCTTTAACTTCCACGATGACTTTGAAGACCTTTCATTAATTTCACATAGATTGTGTAAAGTTTTTATGAAAGGAACCTTGAGGTTAAAAACCACCTTATAAAGATCTTCTGGTTCCTTGGGATCTTAATATGGTTCTGCAGTCTTTGGTCCTTTACCCCTTTGAGCTGACAGCTACTTGTGACTTGAAGTTCATTTCATGGAAGACCATTTTTCTGATAGCCATTAATCTCCACCAGAAGGATTTCAGAGATTCAAGTGTTATCTTCAAAATATTCAATTTTTCATAAGGAGAGGGTTTCATTAAGAACCAACCCATAATTTCTTCCTAAAGTTGTCTCAGAAACTAACATTAATCAATCCATTGATTTACATGTCTTTTTCCCTAATTTTTCTAACAAGGGAGAACATTGTTTACACTTACTAGATGTTCACAGACAATTGCGTTTTTATCTCAGCAGAACTAAGGAATTTAGAAAGTCAGACCAGTTATTTATCTCTTTTTTGGGTCCATCTCTGGGTAAACCTGTTTCAAAAGTCACTTTATCAAGGTGGTTAAGAGAATGTATTACCTTTATCTACAATAAGAAAACTCTCCAATTACCAGCACCAGTGAGAGCCCATTCCACTAGGGAAACAGCCACATTTGCTGTTTGCCATTCAAATGCTTTCATGGATAAAATTTGTGCAGCAGCCAGTGGCAGCTCATGATATCGGACTGCAGGACTGCAGCCCCCCAGCTGTGAACCACAATGGTACAATCCAATAACTTCTCCTAACCTCACATAGAAAGTGAATCCAGACTGCTGCCTTACCAGTCCGGATTCAGGAAGAAGGCAGCAGACTGCTGATGCCCCAGAAGTCTATGTGGTGCTAAATGCATAGAGTGGAAGGGGATTGAACTGTGAGGTCAGCAGTCTTGGACTTGGAACATTCGCAAACAGGGAATGGAAGTGTGCATTCCGGCATACATGAATACAGATGAGCATGAAGCTGTTTGGATTTATTTTCATTGCAGGTACATTATCAAAGCTGCAGGTTTGGATTTATTGTGCAGAGCCAGGACATTATCAATGCTGATGGATTTTATTGAAGCTGTTTGGATAGTATCATTGCAAGTTTGGATTTATTTTGCAGATGTTTGGATAGTATCATTGCAGGTTTGGATTTATTTTGCAGATGTTTGGATAGTATCATTGCAGGTTTGGATTTATTTTGCAGATGTTTGGATAGTGTCATTGCAGATTTAGATTTATTTTGCAGAGCCAGGACATTATCAAAGGTGTGTGTGTGTGTGGGGGGGGTTGCTCTGCTGTCCTCCCATGTTACAAAGACATTTGTCTGCAGTGTTTCTCCCTGGGCCTATGCTGAAAATTGGCTTTTGTTCCAAGTCAGACTTTTCTGGTTAACAAATGTTAAATAAATAAAATTGACAGGCATTTGAATTTCAGACTTCATATTCTTCAGAAAGTACATAGTAACACAAAACATTTTATTTTTGCAATTTTCTAAGTTTATAAGATGAATATTTGAAAGTTGTCCCTATTGTTGGGACTGTATTCCCCCATTATTGGTTTCATCCAGGTGTTTTGTGCTAAGAGGTTGACAGCTATGGTGAGAACTGAATTCACTAAATGGTAGCCATGTAAGTTTCAGTCTTCCTCTCTTTCATAAAACAGCTGATTTGGCATAGTAATATGTTGCTCTGACTGTTTTGCACAGGGTCCTGGGTTCAAGTCTTGGCAGTGAAATGTATGGTGGTAACACAGCATTTTATATTAGCAACTTTCCAAGATTATACAAGCAATGTTTAAAATATGTCCCTAGTTTTTGGGCTTTTGTCCCCACCCAATACATTTTGGCTTTTTCAGATTTCTTGTGCTGCGAAGTTAAGATATACAGTTGAGTGACGAGTAAATTTTACAAGGAGCTGAGAGCTGCAGGGAAAGAGAAGCTTAGTGCTGCTTATGCTAAGTCTGCTTGCATTGTTAATAGAACAACAGGTAGTGTACTTGCTTTTGATGCAGAAGGCTGTGGGTTCTATTCCCACAGAGAGAGAATGCTGCCGTACTGAGAATGTCTTCTTTGGCAAAGATACAGGCACTTTATTTGTAGATGAAACAATGGAATATAAAGTTGTTTGCTAGCAGCAACCTCTTTATTAGTTACAGATCTCTTTAATGTGGAATTTTATAGATGACTTTTACTTCTGCAGAGATTGTGCATATTTACTGATACTGGTGGATTGTAAAAGTTTGAGTAGACTGTTATGATGGAAATGTTCTCACCTGAGCAGTTTTGTCATTATTGGTGCATGCATTTTGTTTCATTGTTTACTGGAAAAATGTTCAAACAACAAATTTAAAACACCTTCTAACAACTGTACTGTATTATACAAGGAATATAATTTAATACAATCAGGAAGGTGTATCACACAACACATGGATGTCTTGTGTGCAAGAGGCCTATCATTTGAAAACAGTCCAAAGTTAATCTTTATTCTAGCCAAATGTATTTTCTTTGAAAGTGGATTTCAATGCTGTTTCAATGAATGTGAGTTTCAAGGGCAGAGAAGTTTTAATGCTAAGTCTATTTTCATTGTGAGACTGCATTGCATTGTTTAGCAAATGTCTTAATGTTTGTGCTGTAAAATGCAAAACAAAATGTTCAAATGAAATCCAAATAATTGTAGAAGTAAAGCAGTATGCACATTACAGTGTTTATGGCAAATGGGGTGAAATAGCCAAGTAAAGGGACAATGGAATGGCTGCAGGGGGGAGGCTCCATTCGACCATGATTTTGTGAGGGGGAAGGGCTGCAAACTCAAAGACAGCCCCGGCTGAACTATACCTCTCAACTGTCCAGATTTTCACAGAATTAATAGATTTTTGCTTCTTATTTTTGGTTTGTTCCTCATAAAAGTTGTGGTTTTCTGGCAAATCATTTAGAAACTAAATCACTAAATAATGACAGACATTGAGTTTCAGACTTCATAACCTTCAGAAAAATGCATGCTAAAGCAAGACCTGTTATTCTGTCAACTAAGTTTATACAAGAGCAATATTTAGTACTGTTTGTATGTTCCCCCAATATATTTGGCTTTGTCCAGATTTCCTGCATTAACAGGTTGAAAGGTACGTGCAAATAAATTGCTTTATAGAATAAGGCATATCCAAACCTCTCAACTGTCCCCAATTTTGGCTCAAAATGTTGCTCTCCCTCTAATAATCCCACAACAAAATGGCAATTTTGGAAGATAACATGGAGGGTTTACAATTAATAAATAACTGTAATAATCAAAGTTATAGATTACTTTTATTTCAGAAATGCATGTAGATTCATTTATTTTGTCAGCTGCTCAAGTTAACAGTACTAATATTAAAAAAAGTGTCATTTCTTTGACTGGTTCCCAGCTGTATTGTGTGGCTACTTTATATTTTTGCATCACATTTTTGGTCCATTTTTCATAAAATTGTGGTTTTCTGGCAAATTAGAGGCAAATCATTAAAGATTGAAGTTAGAAAATAATGACAGACATTTGAGTCTCAGATTTCATACCATTCAGAAAATTCAAACTAATGCAAGACCTACTATTCTATTAGAAAGTTTATAAGAGCAATATTTAAATATTGTCCTTTTTTTGGGCCTTTGTCCCACTTCTATGTATGGCTTTGTCTAGATTTCTTGCTCTGAGGTTGAGAGGTATGGCAAATGTGTCAGGGCCATCACAGTCAGCCAGAGACATTTCAAATTGTGACATATGTGTTGCACCCCACTCCCACATGTAGTGACTCTGGATGTGTCCAAGCAAGGCAAGGAGCAGTTATGCAGTGTAAGTGTGCAGAGTATCCCGCCATCCAAGGTAGACACAAGTACAACAGTGGCTTTTTATCTGTCTTTGCTTGATTTTGCATAATGTTTTGGTTTTATTTCATATTTTATACTGTTGATTTATGCTTCTTATTATTCAGAAAGTGCCCGTTGCTCTGTGTTTAAGTAGCAATGCTTTCATGACCATCAGGTAAGCTTGTCTGAGATTGTAAGATGCAAGTAAGCTTTAATAAACATACTGTTAAAGAATTACCAACATTGAAAGCTTTTTTGTTGTTGCCATGCAGAGAATACTTACATAACTAGAAAATGTATAAGCCTTGGGTATTGAAATGCATATGACAGTATTTGTAATAAAGGACAAGATTACAGTATTTTAAGAAGCTTGTTACCTTTGTTGGATACTTACAGTCATCTTTGCAGGCTTTACCTGTAAACTAAACAGAATGCCAATCTGTCATGTGTGGTCCATAACCCATGCAGTAATCCTTTAAGCAATTTATCTTAAGCTTGTTTCTTGTTTGCTGTTCATTTTTTACTTTGATCTTGTTTTCCCCATGAAACAAGTAGATAGTTGTTGTCAGGCAGTAGGTCTTTTTTAGATAAGAAACATTTTTACAAGTGGGGGTATCACAGAGATTGCTATTTTCAGCATGTTACTTGGTACTTGTATAAAGCTGAATATAATTTATAATTAGAACTGCAGTGCAAGGAGAAGTGGTTTGAGTTGAGTGCTGTTGTTTTTTTTATACTTGACTTTGACTGGCATTCCAGTAATGTATTTAAAAAGTAATTTATTTTTTTTATGCCTTGCAACCTTTTTGTTTCCATTTAGATATTAAGTAAGCTGTCATGCAGCCAATGCATTGAAATATATTTTTCTTTTACACTTCATTTTGTCTTGCTTGGACTCTCATAATGACAGTTTGGCACTCTGGGCAGCGTATTTAATTAAAGTTCCATTTTTTTGTGGTTTTGAGCATAGCCCCTCCCCTTTTTAGCTGGTCACACCCCTTCCCATTGGCCCCACCCATTCAGCTGTCTCCTGCAGTCCCCCTTTGATTTGAAGTCACCAGCTGCCACTGGCAGCAGCAACCTGGGCTACTCCACATATCTTTATCACTCATTACAAATTGGATCTGGTCTCCAGCAGAAGAGGGTCCTTTGGCTCTATGGTGCTCAGGAATATCCTTCTATAAGGCCTCCCAAGATACAAGATAGCTGGGGACTCTGTCCCAAACGTAAAGGATAAATGAAGACTGACAACATCAGATAAATAAGTTATGTTCTTACCATAATGTTCCATCTATGGTCTTGATCTTCATTTATCCTTGGCACCCCACTCTCTTTTCCCTCCTTCAGACTCCTTGGAGGATCAGACTGCAGTCCTGGTTATCTGTTATTTCTTATATGACCTTGGACATAGCATCTTCAATTTTTATAGGCTGTTTTTCTGTCTTCCTGTATAGCTGCAAACTTGATCTGAGGTAATCTAGAGAGGGGCATTCTGGGTAGGGACTTAGCTTGAGAGATTTTCATTCTCGCGATCTGTTATAATGGCCAAGCTGGTTCCAAGAGTCAGAACCAAGTCCCAAACATCAAGGATAAATGAAGATTGACAACACCGATGGAACATTATGGTAAGAACATAACTTATTTTTCCCACCTGTTTTTTATGTCTAGTTTCAGCTTTTATGTTATATGCATACACTAATGTTGGTAGATTAAACTTTTATACAGTTGTTTTTTGTCATATCCATTTAACCCTATGTCACATCTTACAAAACTTCCTGTTTTAATGAAAACCCTTAAACAAAAAAACCACACTCAGAGTGGGGTTAGATGCCTTGTATGCCAGACATAAATGTCCCCTCAACAGCCTGTTGGAGACATTAACAGAGATAGGACTTTGAGGCAGTCTGCATAAGACATGTTATTTGTATCCTGTATTCTTTTAGTGAAGAACCTCTGAGGACATTCCAGTTTTTGGATGTGTCTGGTTGGGTACTTAACAAAGGGGACATTGTACTCAAAGACACATTTGATAAATGCCAAATACAATGGAACAATGACCTCTACAGACCTAGATCCATACTTTTGTTTATAAGTTGCATAACACAGAATGATTTCCTCATTAGCATAGACACATGATAATCAAAGGCTAAATTACTGTTTATGTGTGCCCCCAGTCCCTAAGTACTGGGTCATCTCTTAGGGGCATGTTGTCAATATGATAGCTACCAAGGGTAGCTGACTTCCTAAAGGATACTATCATGCATTTTTTGACATTTAGTTTTAGTCTGTGGCTTTGACACCAGTTATTAGTATACTGGGACATGAACATTACTTGCAAATTTAGTATCTTACAAAGAATTATTTTTATCAGCAAGCTTTGTTAACTTAGAGGCTTAAAGCCCTGACTGCTTCCCAGAATAATTAAGCTTGATTATCGGTTCAGGTGCCCTTTAGAGATGAAGGAGAGGGGAAAAGAATAATAGGGCAATTCCTGATTAGCTTTTTCCAGGGAAGAGGATTAGGATGACATGCTGGTGGGGACCGGCCACTTCTGTAGATCTGGTGGAGATGGACACTTGGAGCAGTAGTTTAAATGGATGAAAGGGCAGGTCCAGGAGCATTGCTGTTCGATGACCCAAGGCACGGCATGTTTATGAATATGCATCATGGTCTGTCTTGCCTAAAATAGAGAGCACGGACATGTCTGATGTGGGCAGGACTAAAACTAATAATCGGTTGCATTGTTAACAGGTTTGGTGGCTCTGTCTTTCTTCATTTCCTGTATAACTTCACTAGCTAAGCTGGGTTTGTACACCAAGCTGTGAAGGAATTAAGTAGTAATGATACAGAGGATGTACAACCTTTATACATATATATATATATATATATATATATATATATATGGATCTAGGACTATTGAACAAAAGTTCAATAGTCCGAATCCACAATCACCAAACACATTTTAATGAAAGCACTTTCACTGAAAAAGCACTTTCGTTAAAGTGTGTTAAAAAAAATACATTACATTTACTTTTTTGCAGGGGGGTAAGTCTCCCTGCACCCCCCACACCCACCCTACTTTAATATTCTCACTCCAAGGTCTCACTACAGTGGGGAAAAGGGAATTTTCCCTTATCCCCACTGTAGTGCGATCTCTGCAACAGGCATACTTACACGAAAGTGCTTCTTTGGTGAAAAGCACTTTCACGCAAATATGCCCAGCCAAATCTGTTTCAGTGATGTTGTTGTTCGGGGATCCATATGGATCCCATATATACATATATATATATATATATATATATATATATACATATATATATATATATATATTTCTCACTAACATAGACCTTGGTGCAACTGAGTAGACCTTCCTCATCAAGCTGTATGTGTGTGTGTGTGTGTGTGTGTGTGTGTGTGTGTGTGTGTGTGTGTGTGTGTGTACACACACAGAAATACATAAATATATATATACATAGATACATATATATATATATATATATATATATATATATAGGAGAGCTTGTTGAAAAACATCTACTCAGTCTACACAGAGGTCTTTGATTTGATCCCACAAAGGAAGCTGCTTGGAACCATACAGAGATTGGGAGGCAGAGCCAGATCTAGCACTAGGCGACTTGGGCACAGTTGCCTAGGGCTCACTAGTTGGGAGGGGACCCTGCTGGCCAGGGTTGCTGCCATATTTACTTTTTAATTAAAAATAAATAAATACATTACATGCCTTTAATGGTGTACTTTAAGAATGCCCTCCCTGTGTGCATCAATGCAAACTCCTGCTGTTGCTTACTACTACTACTTTTTTGCAGCCATGCATGAAACTTAAATACATCTGCTGCTTCCCTGAAGGCAGAATTTAAGCATGCCTTCTCTGCTGCTTCTGAACGCAGATGAAACAAACACTTCATCGGTATGAGTACAAACTGGGTGTTTGTAATGTCATAGGCAGGGATGGCAGTTTAGTTACTTAGCTCAGGCTTAAACCTTGAACCTTGGTTACAGAGACAAGAACCTGAATACTCTATACCAACTAGCAGACTACTCAAAAATATGAGTTTAAGTGCATTTTCAAGGAACTGAGTTTCAATGCATTTTCAAGGAACTAAGTTTCAATGCATTTTCAAGGAATTGTGAGCTTTAGTGCATTTTCAAGGAATTTGAGCTTCATGGGAAGAGAAGTTTACTGCTGCTCATGCTGTCTGTTTTCAATGTGCAACTGTTTTGTTTAGCAAATGATTATCACTGTCTGTGCTATAGAATTTGAAAGTAGTGCTTGAGGCACAGCAGGTAAACATATTCCTTTTTGATCCAGATGTCTGTGGGTTCTACTCCCACACCATGCAGATTAATTCTGATACTGTGTTATACTTTAAGGGGATGGTGGAGGTCCTGCAGTTCTCAACATGTTCTGCTTTACATGCCTAGTAATTATGAACCTGCTGTCAGTTTATCATCCATTCCCTAGTGCAATTTTACCAGCCACCCAATTTTTTTTAATCTAACATAATCAATTTAATCTTCAATGTCAGCAGGCAATATATGTGCAGATGAAACACTGAAATACAAAGCTGTTTGCTAGCAGCAACCTCGTCATTAGTTACAGATCTCTTTAATGTGGAATTATTCAGATGACTTTTACTTCTGCAGAGATTGTGCGTATTCACTAATATTGGTGGATTGTAATGACATAAGTGGCCTTTTATGGCTGAAATGTTCTGAAATTGGCAGTTTTGTCATTATTGGTTCATATGTTTTTGTTTCATTTTTTACTGGAAAAATGTTCAAAACTGCAAATTTAAAATACACTCTAAGAAGTGGTGCTATATTGTACAAGGAATATGTATTAAGAAGGTGAATCAAAGAACACATTAATGTATGCATGGTTCTAAAAATGTGTTCATGGGGCATATGATTTGAAAACAGCCCAAGGGTCCACTGCTGGACAAACTGGTGAAAATGTAAACTAGAGCAATGTAAAAGAAAAAGAAAAAGAATTGCTGGCTGCAGAATAATCCACAGAAGGAATTAGTTCCACAAAGGAAATTTATTGGACTCACAGAACAATGTAGTTAGCACTTTCGTCTTATTTCAATGAATAAAACTTCCTCAGACAAAACAGTTGCACAAAATACTGCCTTAAATACTCAAATTAATCATTAGTCACATGATGAAATCAATTCAAAACTTAAAGGCAAAACATCACAATAACAGAAGTGAAAATGTAAAACACCATTAAAAATCATTCAAGTACTTATTAAAATGCATAAATAATCTCAAAGAACAAAAAAAAACAGGTAGGAACTTGTCAAACTTCAACCAATGAACAGACAAAGCAATTCCTGTGGAAATAGTAGGAAAAAAGTATCACAGCAACCCCCAAAGTAGATAAAAAGTTAATGTATTACAATAATCCAAACCAGTAGTCAAGTGTGCTATCATCTTGTAACACAAAACCTCTTTGGAACAAATTAAAATACATCAATACCATACTTAAATAGTCCCTGGTGAATAATTAAAGTTGATTGTCAATTAAGAGCCATAATGTAAGGAAGTCCTTGAAAGGGCAAAAGCTAAAAATGTTTTTAAATTAAGTCAGAACCATCTTATTAATGACATAAAAAATATATAAGAACACTTCCAAATATTTAAATGTGCAATAATACAATATTACAAAACTATGATTCACATTTTATATATTAAATGTCTTATTTAAAAATCTTTTTTTGATAAAATAATGTCTTCTAAAGCCTTCCTAGATCATATTATAAGAATAACAACAAAGGCAATAAGGAAGTGTTTCACCCACCACACACCCATATTAATGACAGGTCAGATAACTATGAACAATAATATCCAATTTTAAGGAGATCTGAATGGTTATTGAACAAAAACAATGTACCTAAGGGTAGGCATTTTTTTAGAACATCAAGGGGGGGGGGACAAGAGTGTGGGTCAGAAGGCTTCCCATCAGAAATGGAGGAAGAACAGTTATTACTTACTGACCAGGACAGCACAGAGGAAGAAATTATCTCCTCTTTTGATGGGGTATTACTGAGTTATAGAGATTTTAATATATTCAACTATGCTGGGTTAGGAATTAGTAAGAACCATTTTTCTCTGTTGAAGAAGGGTATAAAAGTTGTGCCTAACAGGAAGGGAGACATTTCACAGATTATTACGGATTTTAAATTATTTACAAGAAAGTTAAATTTACAGTACCTATTCAAAGGTACTTCTAGTTTACCACCACAGTTAAACTTTAAAAGAAAAAGTTGTTTTAACCCACCCTTACACCCTACAATATCTACATTTGATAAGATTTGTACACAGGAGATTTATAAGCCCTACTATAATTTTAAATGTAGGCAATACAACCTGTCCTTTGAGGAAAAACAACTTTTAAAAAAACTAGGGAATACTAACTTGAGGTTTATAAAACCTGATAAGGGGGGAGGTATGGTGATTGTGGAGAAGACAGATTATACTAATAAAATCTACAGTATGTTACAGGATGATGATAAATATGAGACATCTTCCTTGAATGAGATTAATATTGCTCATAAAAAAATACAATTATGGTTGGAAGATTCACTTTCACAAGGTGTTATTAATGAGGAAGATTTTGAATTCCTTTGTACTGACCATCCTAGAATCCCAATTATGTTCGGGATACCGAAAACCCACAAAAAATATCACCACCCCCTATAGGTTAATCATTAGTTCTAAAAACAGTACAACTTATCCCTTGAGTATTTTTGTAGAAAGAGTAGTAAGGGACAATTTGAAGAACATCGATTACATCCTACGTGATTCTTGGGATTTTTTAAGTAGGATTAAAAGTGACTATTATAATGGGAATAACACTTTCGCTACTATTAATGTCATAGACTTGTTCACTTCGATTCTCCATTAGGAGGGGTTAACTTTTATTTTCTATGAAGCCCTCTTGGAAGTATGTGACTTAAATAATGACCTTCTAAATTTCATTATGGTCCTCATGGACATTATTTTATAAAATTATTTCTTCACATTTGAGGGTGAATTTTTTAAACAGACTAAATGGGTGGCCATTGGTATTAGTTGTGCCCCCCTTTTTGCAAACTTAGTAATGTACAGATGGGAAAAAGAACATATTTCTAATAGTAAATTCCCAGATCAATGGTGGACCTACCTCCGCTTCCTGGATGACATATTTATTTTGTGGAAGAAAGATGGGGAAATTATGGAATTTTCTTTGATTATATTAATGGAGTATGTAATTATTTAAAATTTGCTAGTACTCTTTGTAAGGATTCCATTAATTATTTGGATGTAACTGTTGCTTTGGACAGGGACAAAAAAGGTTTCACATCCAGGGTATACAGGAAGCCAACTTTCTTGAATGACTATTTGGAATATAATAGTAATCACCCGGGTTACACAAAGGGAAATATTGTAAAATGGCAGATGGTGAGGTTAGCCAGAATGTGTTCAAGTCAAGAGATTTGTAAGAGGGAAATGGCTACCTTGGTGAACCTCTTTACAGAAAGAGGCTACCCGATACAAATGCTGCACCCCATATGTGAGGAAGTTAGGAATGAATGGGGAAAAAGATTTAAACCTTTATTAGGAACAACAACTGAACCTATAGGGAACCCTGAGGTCCAGAACAGGGACAAAAATTACAGTCAAGCATTGCTTTTAACATTTGGTGAGCTGAGTAAGGAAATTAAACAGATACTTAGTGAGAAGGAATTGGGTCATGTTTAAAAGTACGGATGACCTTACGGATTTTATAGGTGAAGAACCTGTGTTTGTATTTAAAACTAATTATAATTTAAAATTTTTATTGGAGCACCCTATTCATTCAAGTGGTCTACCAAGAGGGACCAGGAACTGTGGATCATGTGCCTACTGTCCGTACATTTTGGGTGTTGAGTACATAGAAATAGGGACCCCTAGGAGGAAAGTTACACTGAAAAAGGGCTCTTGTGGATCTAAGGAGTTAGTGTATGTGGCAGTTTGTCAGAACTGTCAACAGTTCTATGTAGGCAAAACTGAAAGGGCTCTCCGTAGGAGGATATATGAACACCTCTACGCTATTAGACGTGAAGGTGAGAACAATGCCCTATATAGGTACTTGAAGGGGAATGTACTATGTAAAACTTTTCACTTTGGGATTTTAGAAATTGTAGGAAGTGACTTGAGGGGAGGGAATTGGAAGAACAGACTTGAGAGGGAAGAGTTAATGTGGCAGTTTAGACTAAATTCCACCCACCCCCCCTGGTATAAATGAGGCATGTAGTATCATGCCAGTATTGAAGTACAAGGCATTAAAGGTTTAGAAGACTTTTTTTATCAAAAAAGATTTTAAATAAGACATTTAATATATAAAATGTGAATCATAGTTTTGTAATATTGTATTATTGCACATTTAAATATTTGGAAGTGTTCTTATATATTTTTATGTCATTAATAAGATTGTTCTGAATTAATTTAAAAACATTTTTAACTTTTGCCCTTTCAAGGACTTCCTTACATTTTGGCTCTTAATTGACAATCAGCTTTAATTGTTCAACAGAAACTATTTAAGTATGGTATTGATGTATTTTAATTTGTTCTGAAGAAGTCTTGGGTTACAAGACGAAAGCGCGCTTGACTACTGGTTTGGATTATTGTAATAAATTAACTTTTTATCTACTTTGGAAGTTGCTGTGACACTTTTTTCCTACTATTTCCACAGGGATTGCTTTGTCTGTTCATTCAATAAATAACCTACAATAAATAGCTCAAAGGATGACCCTAAAAATGTACGTAAATGCTGGAGATTACCTATAATAACCAACCAAGGTAAATGCATATAAAAATTATTTTATGTAAATGCAAAAATCTTCATTAAAATGAACCTGAACCTGTGTATTTAAGGCAGTGTTTTGTGCAACTGTTTTGTCTGAGGAAGTTTTATTCATTGAAATAAGACAAGAGTGCTAACTACATTGTTCTGTGTCCAATACATTTCCTTTGTGAAACTAATTCCTTCTGTGGCTTATTCAGCAGCCAGCAGTTCTTTTTCTTTTACATTAATCCACCACTGGCCAGATGCATTTTCTTTGAATGTGAGTTTCAGGAGCAGAGAAGTTACTGTTACTGCTAAGTCTGTTTTCATTATGAGACTGTATTGTTTTGTTTAGCAACAGAGCAGGACAAGTCTCTGAGAGTATTGATCATAATTGGGCTGAACCACCAGAAAGACAGCAAGATGGAGATCACAGCAGCCAACAGAATGCTATAGTGTACTCTCAGAGGGGTAGACTCCAGAAGCAAAGAAGCTGTGTTTCTGCTGTACGGATCCCTGGTCAGACCATGAAAGGAGAGAGGGATCAGGTCGCTGCTGGGAGGTATGCAGAAGGAAGCCATCAGGAGGTTGCAGTAGAGGAACAAAGGCTGGTCTCACCTAAAACCAGATGAGATGGGGATATGATATGGGTACACAAGATATATCAGAGATATGTGAAAGGGAAGGCTTGAACAGAAAGGGCAGAGGGGGAAGAAGAAGCACATATCAGATTGTAAGGAGCAACTTTTCTGGTTGGGAGGGTGGCCTAATGGTTAAGGTGTTTGTCTTACAAACACAAGGTACAGGGTTTGAGTCTCAAAAGCGATAATTGGCTAGGCTTAAAAATGTCTCGCAAGGGCAGTTAGCCTAGTACTAACCTATGAACCTATGAACCTATAATCAGCAAAAGCATTTCTTCATGGAGAGGGTTGTAGAGACACAGAAATAGTACCATAATGGCTGGTGAAGAGAGATTTCACAAAGGTATTCAATGAGGCATGTGACAGCTAGACAAGAGGTGAAAGAGAGGATAAGAAAATAGAGTCAAGCAGACACACCTCTCAACAGTGCTGAATTCCTTGGCATTTAACGATTTTGAGGTCCAAATAATGGGGTGCTACGAATTTCTCACTGGCCCCCTTTATTCCGATTAATTCCTAGCGTTTTGTAAATATCTTTCCACCTCAGCAATCTTCTGCTGATGTCATCAAATGCTCGATGACGTCAGCATCGTGAGCAGCCTGCCAGCCAGTCAAAATTTGGCTGAGGGCTTGAGGGGTGTGACTGTCTGAGTGTTTATGTTTGGGCAGCAGCAACATGCTTCAGGATACTTGTAGCAGCAGCTAATCTGATAATTCCTAAAGTCAAGTGCAGAGCAGAGCCCTCCTTTCAAGACTGAGACAGTTAACTTGACTTAGTATTAGTAACTGTTAGTTTAGAGAGGGTCGGGTCAGGACTCAGGGAACTGTCTGGAGACTGGAGTAGAAGAACTACAGTAAGGCTACAGCGGAGTGGCAAGCAACAGACCCAACAGTGTTTAATTATTTTTAATTTTTAATTAGAAGAAGTAACTGTTTTACACCTTGTGTGAACTGAAGTCTGAATTTACAGCTTACAGTCATCTCACAGTCAGTGATATAGCTGTGCCAACCTGTTCGTTTCAGACTTCAATCAGCAGGGCAGGGCACCAGGCAGCAGCAGTCTGACACAGGTTAGAGCGGTGGTGCAACAAGCTAACAATCAGGCAGACATGAAGAAATATTTTACTTCTTCCCCCAGCTCCTCCTCCACCTCCTTGTAAAAAAGAACATAAAAAGAATTGCCACCATGAAGGTATGACAGTGTATTTATTTTTTTCTATTTTGTTTTAGTTTTATGTTTTTTGATGGGACCAGTCCCACTATGCTGAAGGTAAAGATGGATTACCAGTGTTTTAAAGACCCAAATGGGCACTGATGCTAGGCATGATAGTAAAGGCAGAGTACAGATATAGAGGTACTTGTGCTGGTGTATGCTTAGTCATTTCATTTTCCCATCTGGATAATTCTTCTGAGTTAAAGAATCTGAAGGCTGTTGTATTTGTAGAAAAATATGAGTGTGAATGAGCTCCAAAATTTTTTGTGGTTAATGATTTTTAAGCTTCTCATCCCATAACAGGAGACTGGCAGTTTTTCACCATTTTGGCAGGCTTCATAGATGCTGAAGTAGAAGCCTTCAAAGAAGTATTATTGCTAGAATCAGATGAAAACTTGTCTCTTTCATGATTATTTTTTCAGTGAGTGACTCTTTTTTTTTAGATTTCTGGCATTTTATTAACAATTCCATCCTACATAAAATATCTCCCTCTGAGTTTTTTTCCAACGGATGTTCCTTTTTTTTTTTGCTACTTTTTTGGCATAATAATTATTATTTTGTAGCCTTATTAAACCATTACAATGTTGTTAACTGATGAGAAGCAAGAAACACACAAATAAAATAAGCAATCTCAAAATTCTTTGATGCATTTTAACTATCATAAACATGATTATTAGTTTTTGATGGGGAAGCCATTACACATGTTAAAAGTATATTATTTATCACCCAAAAAAATAAAAAAAAAAAAAAAAAAACTACTACAAACAAGTGTGGAGAGACCACTAAACTGTTTCTAATTAAAAATAATATATATAGTAGCAGAAATGTGGGGTGTGCAGTCCCTCATATGGTGTGGGGTGCTGAGGAGCTTGCCATCAACCATAGCCATCAGTATTTTTTTTTCATTTATTACCACAAATTTCTGTTACAGTATATTTTTTTTTTTAACTATAATATAGAAAGAACAACACAAACAAGTTACATGTAAATTTCTATTTCAGCATGTTTTCACCATGCTACCTGCTATATAGTCATCATGAGAGGCTGTGCTTTTTTTTTTTTTTAGGGATGACACATATAGATGCAAGGTGTGTGTAAAAAACTGTCAGTTGCATAGGATGTGGTAACAGGAAATAGGAAGACTGAAGTTCACTGATGGTTCTTAAATTAATCACTGATTAGATACTTTTACCACAAAACCCACATACTGCAAGTCACCAAAGATGGGAAACAGAAAATATATCCCTGGGATTCCACGTGTCCCTGCTGGACAGGGAAAACAGGTGCTGACTTTGTGGGAACATGGGTGAAGTTCTTGCCTAGGCTTTAATGGCCTCCGGGCCAATAGCCTAGTATCATCCTATGAACCTATGAAGGAGGAAGAATGATTCATGCACTTAAAAGGCACATTATATAGGCTAATTTTCTGCTGCTATCATCATATGTAATAGAATGTATTCTTTTTCTTAAATGATTCTTAATAACATGGGCTTTCCTAATTCTGTCAGTGAACTTACAAGAAACATTAAGTGCCTCCTTTTCCTGTTTCCTCAAGGCTGTCTTTATAAGGCTTCTGATGTAGACCTTACACTGCATCAGATACTCCTCTAATATTATTTTGTCCCATGTATGTCCTTGCAGAGCTGTGTTAAACAGAACTTTGTACTCTTCTTTCTGTGAGGTCTTATCTTCATAAAAAGTGCTTCCTGTCTTCTAATGATGAATCATCCTATTATTGCTACTACTTCAGTAGCCATACTTACAGCATTTTCACATTGCCAGTTTATCTTTGTCATCTGATAGAGATACGCAATGCCTTTTTTCTCTTCTGATGATTACACCAATTCCCTGCAGCTTTTGGCATTGCTATTGATCGCTAAGTACAACTTATGGAGTATTTCCTTGCTTACATTCATTCATTTACATTTCTGCTGTCAGTTTAAACTTGCCATATATAAATTGATTCCTCTGGCAGTGTCAAACCTCTCTGCTTCCTCACTACACCTTATAATGTATCAGCCCTATTGCAGGTTTGTATAAATCTCATTCCCTCCTATGGAACTCAGGAAATTTGCACTGTAACTTCCAATGGGCGGAGCCTAAGTCTTTTCACAGAATCAAATTATGTCCTCACACTTCAAACAAATGTTCATATCTGTTGAACCATAGGCGTTATGAAAGAGGTATCAATGGCAAACTCTTCAGCACAAACTATTTTTATAGTGGTAGTATCCTTTAGGTTCTTGGTCTTAAAATGAATTTTATAATTCACAGTAACACAGTAACTATTACATTTGTAATATTTTATAAATGACTTACAATATCCCAGCAACCATTCAAGTTATACACATACTGTCAGCAGCATTTTATTCATCTGGCTGAGTACTTTCATATGAGGCTAAGTGGTTCTGTCTACCTTACCTGGTTGTTGAGATATTTAGAAAAATGTGAACATTATAGCTATATAAATTAATATCATGAAAACAACAGTTAATATCTATTTACGTGCACTAGACAGAGGTCAAATATTAATGCAGTTGAGTTTGCCATTGTGTAAGCTTTAATATGAAATATTTTAAAGCCTTGTGCATAGCATGGTTTTGGAATTATTCATGCAAATATGAACAAACAGTATTTGATGCCTGGAGACATCAGTGGAAGTTAACTGCAGATGCACCTGGAGACCTCACTTTGATGTAATGACATAATTACTAAAAGGGAAATGTTTTGCTCAGACAGTAAGTTTATATGTTGTTAATGGGTATGTATCCCTGGAGACCACTGCAAAGTTTAGCCTAGTTTCCAACTTGCCCCAGAGCTATGTCAGTTTGTGTTATAGTTGCACAATAAACAAATATAAGCTGTGGAAATGAAACCCTGGACTAGAGTAAACAAGTCAACAGCTCATGGCACTAATCCTGTGCTAACTGCCAGATGATAGTTACTTATGTAGACAGTAAAGAAAGGAGGAGCCCAGCTATCTGTACCTGTAGTGACCATTGGTAATAATTTTTATCTGAGTGCCCATTTATTATTTCCCCCTAGGTCCTGTGGTCTAACCGGTGTTTCACAAATGCTGTTTTGCTAATGTCTACTTCAGTCCTGCCCAGTTTATTTAATAATACTTTTTGCAGTACCATGTCAAAATCTTCGCTCAGGTTCTAGCAGGTCAAGTCCAAAGTCTTCTAGTCTACTATCCCAGTTACCTACACAAGGAACTCCATTCATCTTACATAATGTTTGTGATGTTAAATTATGTTGCCTTCAGTAATCCAGTTTAATGAATTCCAGATGATCCAACATTCATTCATTCATTCTGCAGTGATTCCATGGAATAATCCCCAACTAAGGTTACGCAGTTAGTTTGCAATGTTTGCTTTGCTGTAGTTCTTATGAGGGAGAATTGCCTGTGCTCTTCATCTTCCAGAAACATCTTTTTCTCCTATAATTTATAAAAACAAAGTGGTTGACTAGATAGCTGAATGGTAGCACCATTTTTTTTCCGCCTCCAAAGTAACCTTAACATTTCTGGGGTGCATGTTGGTTAATTTCTTCATTTTCTGCACCTGTACTACTTTCAGGATCTTTTCTCTGTAAAAGTGGTGGAATCTATCTTTTTAGTCTGAGCACTTCTATGGATCACTTTTGGTAAATGTTCTTACTCTTGCTTTGTGAATACAGAGGAACACTACTCCTTCAATATCTCAGCTTTTCCACTGTCATTTTCTGCCCATCATTTCCATTTAACTGAGTTTCGCTACCCATCTTTTTTCTTTGTTTACTGCGTTATGCAACTATAAAATCTTTTAACTCCAGTCTTAGCTAAATTATATTTTTCCTTAATTTCATCCTTTGCATTTTCTTCCACATCACTTTGTCTATTTTATACAGCTTTTTGTGAGGTGCACTCTTTTTTTCCCCTCAGTCTGCCACCAAAAATCCAAAACTTTTAATTCTGACCAGAGATCTGTTGTAAAACTGTTGACACATCACTGTTTTAGTGAGCATTTCTCTCAAAAAGAATGTCCTCTTCTATATCAGAGATCCTCTTCCTATTTAAGAGGTCTTGTTCCTGCTCTATTGTTCTTGAGTAGGTAATAGTAACTAGCCAAGGCTTGTTCATTGTGTGTACAGTTTAGGCAGGATTGAGGACTGTAGTGCGCATATCTTACAAAACACGTACTGTTCCACTATGTCCAAGGCCTTGACTTTAAGGTAGAATTTTTCTGTATTGCCATCCCACATGCTTCAAAGACTTGAGCTATTTCAACCTAGCCCAATGACACAAATATAACTATCAGTATGGGTTCTGTAAGGACTGGGAACCGGAGGAATGGAATGAGTGGCTAACTACAACTTGCCCATCCTTGTGGGAAAATGCAGCTTAACTCAATGCACTGGCAACACCTGCAGGAGTGCAGGTGTACCACCTGCAACAAGGAACACAGTGTGGCAGCATTGCACAGTGAGGCACTGTTTAGCTGAGGCAGTAAACATGTGCATTAGTACATTTGCACCTCCCAAAAGGAGCTATAGTGAGTATGTAAGCAACCAATGGAACAAGAATTGCACATTCTGCACGATCTGCAGACCAGACCAGTATCTAACACCCAACTCTTACCTTCGCTTGCCCCAAAGAGGAATGAATAGGTCAGCTGGGTGCAGGAAGGTGTGCCATTGGGTTGAAACAGTGGACACCAAAAATGATGATTTATTTCTTCATTTTTTTTTCTTCAAGTCATAAGTGTGCATTCTCAAACATACACCTGAGAAATGGGGGAAAGAATCTGTTCTTTTTGAGTTTTTGTTATGCAGGCTTCCTCCATCAAGAAAGGGACACTTTTTATTTTGCATCCTCATTCTCCCCAGTCTGGGCTGTTCCACTAATCAGATAACATGTATAAATCTTTATACACACAAGGACACAAGGCACTCTGTTAAAAAACATACAGTCCACCAATGCAAAAAGAGAGTTGAAGGCCAAGAGAGGATAGTCAGGATTCCGATAAACCTTAAAGTTTACATTTAAGATTATGTATCTCCTCCCCCTTTGATCTCACTGGTATTCTCTATGATAGTCTGTCTAGCCTTCAGTCTATTACCCTACAGTACAACTAATCAGAAGTTGAAGGACGATTAGCAAAGAAACACACACAAGAGTTTTTATTCTATCCCATGTTGTTTGGTCAGGTCTTATGGGCTTGAACTCCCATATCACTACTCTGAGTATGTAAGGTGTGATAGAAATAGCTATATGGTGTTTGAATCCCATAACTATTATCTGTTAATATATACATAGCAATTTAAACTATTTATGTATTTTTAACTGGTTGAGATGGGCTGCTACAATAACCTTTTTCAGCCATTACCAGGGCCATGTGGCAATACTAAGATACTCACATTAAGACAGAACAATACAAAGTGCAATGCAGCATAAAAAGTAGAATAGGCTACATGCAAACAGTTGGCATTGACCGAGACAAGCATATGCATGGAGTGTATAGAGTAAACTTGCATTAATGTATTGGGTAATAGCCAAGTCCTGCCACACACAGATGAGATCTATACTATACAGCTACATATCAGAGTTAGAAATTACTAGTTTCTCCATACCCACCTCAGACTAAGCCCAGTGCATTCTAGTTCAGTATTTTCCACAGTCACTAAAATGCTAAATTATTTTCCACACCACACATGCATACAGTATTTTCCAAAATGGAGATAGTAAATAGTAAATCTCTAGCACCAATGCCATCCTTCCCAACTTTACAGTACATTGACACCATTTAGTCAAAACTATCAAAGCAGGAATATATTTTACTATTTAATCTTAAAATGAGCCAGCCATTAAATATTTTGATGGTGCCAGTGCAGTCGCCTCAGTGGCGGATCCAGAGTAGATACAGATGGGGGTGCTACTGCTAACCAAACATGACTATCAGTATTCTTTCAGTACTACGCAGTTCCACTTCTTGGTAAATCACCCTTTATTTCTTTTCATGTTCTGCATATTTAGAAATGTACATATGAAAAGTACAGTTGTGTAAGTAAACTTATTATAGTAGTACTAAGCATTATTAACCCATTTCACATACATTAAAAGCATTGTTATAGCATAACTGACAGTGCCATGGAACCCTGCTTCAGCTCTTACAGGAATAGCTATAACAGAATTGTATACAATGGCCATCATCAAAATAACTTTACACTCAAACAGTTTGCCTAACTCATTCACACACCTTCCTGCATCAGAATTCCACTGACATATCTGTCCTACCCACGTTCTCTCAAAACAATTCAGTTATAAGCAAAACAAAAATATACAGTCCACCTTAAGGGCCAAATATACAGTCCACCTTAAGGGCCAAATATACAGTCCACCTTAAGGGCCAAATATACAGTCCACCTTAAGGGCCAAATATACAGTCCATCTTAAGGGCTTGCAAATGAAGACTTCTATGTAACAGGACCTGTAGTTGCTTATTTTCTGAATAATAGTTAGTTACCAGACAAGAGATCCAGAAGACCATTGAGGAATCAAGCCTAATTCCCCCAGGGCACTGCCCAGACTTGCTCAGAGTCACATAGTAAGAAATTTAGGCTGAAGAAATCAAATCTTGGACTACCAGAAGCAGGTCATTAATAGCTTGTTTAATCCTCTGCACTGACTGCCAGTAAAATCAGAATCTTTGTTACGTGGGCCCCCCCCCATCAGGAATGTTCTTGACCTGGTAGGATAAGCTGGACACTGTCTAATGAAAGTGGGTTTCCAGAGATGCAATTCAAAGCACAGTGGAGTGGGGGGGGATCATTCTCATTCCAAAAGTCCCTCTCTGTGCTCCTTTTATACTATCGGTCTCTTTATGCAAGTGTTTTAATCTGAATGCCAAGGTCAAGATCAGCTACATCTCAAAAAACTGGGATTCTATCCCTCTTCCTGTTAAAGTTGCAGACAAACTGTCATCCCTCAACTTAAACAGCATCTCAAAAGTAGCTGGCTATGTTTTTGTTCCAACCCTGCATAGTTCAGCTATAATTATTCACTGTGGAACACAGTAATCTAAATGCTAACAATGAACAGTCTAACTCCTTTGCATCCCACCTTTTTCTGAGAGCCCCCATTCACGTCCCTATATCATCCCCAGAAGCTTACCCTCTCCTCACCCTTCACCTTATCACCCCCATATCCCCACAACATCATATCTCTCCTACAAACCATCATGCATATACCCTCACACATACTCTTTCACTTTTTACTACCATTCAGCAATAAACATCCCACTAACTTCTATCTAGAACCCCTTCCCAGCTACCAATCACAGAATCTTGCTGTCTACCCCTATCCCTCATATTACTCCCCACATATTATTTATTCTTTATTTAACCCTGTACTCTCCAACTCAAAAAAAGAAAAAAGAAAACTTTGTAACACCTATGACTCTTTTGTGAATTGTTATGCTTTATGTCCTATGTACCTTCAATGAAATGTGTTGTACCTACCTTGACTATAATATGCAAATGTACAAACTGTGTGTTTAAATGCTGTATTATATTGTTCTTGGAGCTTTTCACCACAGCCCTCTGCTGAAAATTGGTCCTGCTCAGTCAACAAAATAGATAAATAAGTTGTTTATAAAACAATTTGGTTCCTAGACTTGTACATCAATAATTTTCTTGCAAATTCAGTAAATATTTATCAAGCAGAACAGAACTGCTAATGATGCCATAAAGAAACTTGTTTGCCAAAACTACTGCATGTAAATTATTTTGGCACTCAAACTCATAATGCTTTATTTGATTTCTTGTGAAATCACAAATTAGTTTTGTATCATGTAAATCTATAGCAGCTATGTTAGGTAAATTGCTGTTATGCCTAAACCACCATATACCAATTATTTTATCAGCTCAAACCTCACTGCATAACTCATTTCCTTGTAAAATCAGCAAATGCTTGCATATTTACACTTATACTACTGTTTCCTCTACACAGTTACTATCATGCCAACCACACACCGTATAAGATCCTTCTTTAAAAAGTTAATACATAACCAGCTATTGTGGGAAAAATCTAGCATTATTTGTAAATAATCATGTGTATAAACCACTGTATGTGAATTATTTCTGTGCATTAGCACTAAATAGACACTAGTTATGGAAAATCACTCAGTATGACATTGTATAATTGTCTGTATAAAATATTTCTATGTATAGTCATCTTGTATTGGTTTTTTTTTTCTCTGACCTATCCACAGGATCTTTTCCAATGACTCCCTTTCCTGCACCACAGAAACCTATTCATTTCTCTCTTATGATGGGAAATGGGCACCTCCATTCTTACCAACCATTTGTTCCCTGAACAGAGTATTTTATTATCCTGTTTTTCCCTTAAAGACGTAAGAGTTAGCCCCAGCACCCAAAGCAGCTCCCTCGAGCTCCATGGTTAATGGATGTCATGAAAGTCCTGTGTACACACACACACACATACACACACACACACACACACACACACACACACACACACACGAGCCTCATGTGTATGTAACATACTGCTGGCAGTATGTGCTCAATAGGCTTATTCATCATATGTGCCCAAAACCCAGTGTTTCTTTTAGGTGTCACCCAAGTGGTAAGCATTGCCATCTCCATATTCCTGGCATGGATCTGCTAGCACCAACCATTCATTACCATTTTCCCAGTGCCTGTATCACTACTTGGACATGAATCACCATGGCTGCAGTCAAATATGGGGCTAGGAATATAATGAATTTAAGTAAATTATTTGTATACGCCAATGAAAAGTATGTTATGCGAAAAAGCTCCCTGTGCTGCTTTACATAAATTGTTTGTAAGCAAAAATTAAATTGCTTTATATAAGCTATGTATGTAAAAATAGTTTTCTACAAAGCTTTCTTTATATACATCCAGTAGTTGGTATGACAGAAAAAAATACTTTTATTGCCTCCAAATAAATAATTTTGTGCTCCAGATTCCTTTGCATACATTAGTTTTATTTTTTAATTTGGTGTTTTTTTTTTCTTTTCCCACACTGATTTTGTTGTTGGTAGTCTGAAAGTACTTTTACAGAATGCACTGTCCTCATCCCTAATTAGTGCATCTGTACTTTTATATTTTTACAGTGGAGTATAGTGCGTTAGAATACACTGTCCTCATCCTTAATTATTGCGTCTGTACTTTTATATTTTTACAGTAGAGTATAGTGCGTCAGAATACACCGTCCTTGCCCCAAATTAGTGCGTCTGTACTTTTATATTTTTACAATAGAGTATAGTGCGTCAGAATACACCATACTCATCCCTAATTAGTGAGTCTGTACTTTAATATTTTTACAGTAGAGTATAGTGCTTCAGAACATACTGTCCTTGTCCCTAATTAGTGCATCTCTACCTTTATATTTTTACAGTAGAGTATAGTGCATCAGAATACAGCGTCCTCATCCCTAATTAGTGCGTCTGTAATTTTATATTATTACAGTAGAGTATAGTGCATCAGAATACATCGTCCTCGTCCCTAATTAGTGCGTCTGTAGTTTTATATTTTTACAGTAGAGTATAGTGCGTCAGAATACACCATCCTCGTCCCTAATTAGTGCGTCTGTACTTTTATATTTTAACAGTAGAGTATAGTGTGTCAGAATACACCGTCCTCATCCCTAATTAATGTGTCTGTACTTTTATATTTTAACAGTATATTATAGTGCGTCAGAATTCACCGTCCTCGTCCATAATTAGTGCGTCTGTACTGTTATATTTTTACAGTAGAGAATAGTGCATCAGAATACACCGTTCTCGTCCCTAATTAGTGCGTCTGTACTTTTATATTTTTACAGTATAGTGCATTAGAATACAACATCCTCATCCCTAATTAGTGCGTCTGTACTTTTATATTTTTACAGTAGAGTATAGTGCGTCAGAATACACCGTCCTCGTCCCTAATTAGTGCGTCTGTACTTTTATATTTTTACAGTAGAGTATAGTGCACCAGAATACACCGTCTTCACCCCTAATTAGTGCATCTGTACTTTTATATTTTTACAGTACAGTATAGTGCGTCAGAATACACCGCCCTCATCCCTAATTAGTGCGAGTGTACTTTTATATTTTTACAGTACAGTATAGTGCTTCAGAATACACCGTCCTCGTCCCTAATTAGTGTGTCTGTACTTTTATACTTTTACAGTAGAGTATAGTGCATCAGAATACATCGTCCTCATCCCTAATTACTGCATCTGTACTTTTATATTTTTAGAGTAGAGTATACTGCATCAAAATACACCATCCTCGTCCCTAATTAGTGCGTCTGTACTTTTATATTTTTACAGTAGAGTATAGTGCGTCAGAAAACACTGTCCTCGTCCTTAAATAGTGTGTCTGCACTTTTATATTTTTACAGTATAGTGCATCAGAATACACCGTCCGCGTCCCTAATTAGTGTGTCTGTACTTTTATATTTTTACAGTAGAGTATAGTGCATCAGAATACACCGTCCACATCCCTAATTAGTGTGTCTGTACTTTTATATTTTTACAGTATAGTGCATCAGAATACACCGTCCTCATCCCTAATTAGTGCGCCTGTACTTTTATATTTTACAGTAGAGTATAGTACATCAGAATACACCGTCCTTGTCCCTAATTAGTGCGTCTGTACTTTTAGATTTTTACAGTAGAGTATAGTGCGTCAGAATACACCGTCCTCATCCCTAATTAGTGCACCTGTACTTTTATATTTTACAGTAGAGTATAGTGCGTCAGAAAAAAACGTCCTCGTCCCTAATTAGTGCGTCCGTACTTTTATATTTTTACAGTAAAGTATAGTGCGTCAGAATACACCGTCCTCATACCTAATTAGTGCGTCTGTGCTTTTATATTTTTACAGTAGAATAGAGTGCATCAGAATATACCGTCCTCATCCCTAATTAGTACACCTGTACTTTTATATTTTACAGTAGAGTATAGTGCGTCAGAAAAAACTATCCTCGTCCCTAATTATTGCATCCGTACTTTTATATATTTCCAGTAGAGTATAGTGTGTCAGAATTCACCGTCCTCGTCCCTAATTACTGTGTCTGTACTTTTATATTTTTACAGTAGAGTATAGTGCATCAGAATACACTGTCCTCATCCCTGATTAGTGCAGCTGTGCTTTTATATTTTTACAGTAGAGTATAGGTCTGTACTTTTATATTTTAACAGTAGAGTATAGTGCGTCAGAATTCACCGTCCTCGTCCATAATTAGTGCGTCTGTACTTTTATATTTTTAAAGTATAGTGCATCAGAATACACCGTCCTCATCCCTAATTAGTACGTCTGTACTTTTATATTTTTACAATAGAGTATAGTGCCTCAGAATACACCGTGTACTTTATATTTTTACAGTAGAGTATAGTGCATCAGAATACACCGTCCTCGTCCCTAATTAATGCGCCTGTACTTTTATATTTTACAGTAGAGGATAGTGCGAATACACCGTCCTCATCCCTAATTAGTGTCTGTACTTTTATATTTTAATTAGTGTGTCTGTGCTTTTATATTTTTACAGTAGAGTATAGTGCATCAGAAGACACCGTCCTCGTCCCTAATTAGTGCATCTGTACTTTTAGATTTTTGCAGTAAAGTATAGTGTATCAGAATACATCATCTTCATCCCTTATTAGTGTGTCTGTATTTTTATATTTTTACAGTAGAGTATAGTGCATCAGAATACACCGTTCTCGTCCCTAATTAGTATGTCTCTGCTTTTATATTTTTACAGTAGAGTATAGTGCGTCAGAATACACCTTCCTCGTCCCTAATTAGTGTGTCTGTACTTTTATATTTTACAGTAGGGGATAGTGCGTCAGAATACAGCGTCCTCGTCCCTAATTAGTGCGTCTGTACTTTTATATTTTTACAGTAGAGTATAGTATATCAGAATACACCATCATCTTCCCTAATTATTGCGTCTGTACTTTTAGATTTTTACAGTAGAGTATAGTGCATCAGAATACACCGTCCTCATCCCTAATTAGTGTGTCTGTACTTTTATACTTTTACTGTAGAGTATAGTGCATCAGAATACATCGTCCTCATCCCTAGTTAGTGTGTCTGTACTTTTATATTTTTACAGTAGAGTATAGTGCATCAGAATACATCCTCATCCCTAATTAGTGTACTTTTATATTTTACACTAGGGTATAGTCCGCCAGAATACACTGTCCTCATCCCTAATTAGTGTCCTGTACTTTTATATTTTTACAGTAGAATGAGTGCATGCATCAGAATAGACCGTCTTCATCCCTAATTAGTGCACCTGTAATTTTATATTTTTACAGTAGAGTATAGTATATCAGAATACACCACCCTCGCCCCTAATTAGTGCGTCTGTACTTTTAGATTTTTACAGTAGAGTATAATGCATCAGAATAGACTGTCTTCTTCCCTAATTAGGTCTGTACTTTTATATTTTACAGTAGAGTATAGTGCATCAGAATACACCATCCTCGCCCCTAATTAGTGAGTCTGTACTTTTATATTTATACAGTAGAGTATAGTGCATCAGAATACACCGTCCTCGTCCCTAATTAGTGTCTGTACTTTTATATATTTACAGTAGAGTATAGTGCATGAGACTACACCGTTCTCATCCCTAATTAGTGTGTCTGTACTTTTATATTTTACACTAATTAGTGCGTCTGTACTTTTATATTTTTACAGTAGAGTATAGTGCATCAGAATACACCGTCCTCATCCCTAATTAGTGCATCTGTACTTTTATATTTTTACAGTAGAGTATAGTGCATCAGAATACACCGTCCTCATCCCTAATTAGTGTGTCTGTACTTTTATATTTTTACAGTAGAGTATAGTGCATCAGAATACACCGTCCTCATCCCTAATTAGTGTGTCTGTACTTTTATATTTTTACAGTAGAGTATAGTGCGTCAGAATGCACTGTCCTCGTCCCTAATTAGTGTGTCTGTACTTTTAGATTTTTACAGTAGAGTATAGTGCGTCAGAATACACCGTCCTCGTCCCTAATTAGTGCGCCTGTACTTTTATATTTTACAGTAGGGGATAGTGCGTCAGAATACACCGTCCTCATCCCTAATTAGTGCGCCTGTACTTTTATATTTTTACAGTAGAGGATAGTGCATCAGAATACACCATCCTCATCCCTAATTAGTGCGCCTGTACTTTTATATTTTACAATAGAGGATAGTGCATCAGAATACACTGTCCTCCTCCCTAATCAGTGTGTCTGTACTTTTATATTTTTACAGTAGACTATAGTGCATCAGAATACACCGTCCTCATTCCTAATTAGTGCGTCTGTGCTTTAATATTTTTACAGTAGAGTATAGTGCGTCAGAATACACCGTCCTCATCCCTAATTAGTGCGTCTGTACTTTTATATTTTTACAGTAGAGTATAGTGCATCAGAATACACCGTCCTCATCCCTAATTAGTGCACCTGTACTTTTATATTTTACAGTAGAGTATAGTTTATCAGAATACACTGTCCTCCTCCCTAATTAGTGTGTCTGTACTTTTATATTTTTACAGTAGACTATAGTGCATCAGAATACACCGTCCTCATACCTAATTAGTGTCTGTACTTTTATATTTTACAGTAGAGTATAGTGCATCAGAATACACCTCCTCATCCCTATCCCTAATTAGTGCGTCTGTACTTTTATATTTTTACAGTAGAGTATAGTGCATCAGAATACACCATCCTCGTCCCTAATTAGTGTGTCTGTACTTTTAGATTTTTACAGTAGAGTATAATGCATCAGAATAGACCGTCTTCATCCCTAATTAGTGCACCTGTAATTTTATATTTTTACAGTAGAGTATAGTGCATCAGAATACACCATCCTCATACCTAATTAGTGCGTCTGTGCTTTTATATTTTTACAGTAGAGTATAGTGCTTCAGAATACACCGTCCTCATCCCTAATTAGTGCGTCTGTACTTTTATATTTTTACAGTGGAGTAGAGTGCATCAGAATACACTGTCCTCATCCCTAATTAGGGCATCTGTACTTTTAGATTTTTATAGTAGAGTATAGTGCATCGGAATACATCGTCCACGTCCCTAATTAGTGTGTCTGTACTTTTATATTTTTACAGTAGAGTATAGTGCGTCAGAATACACTGTCCTCATCCCTAATTAGTGTGTCTGTACTTTTATATTTTTACAGTAGAGTATAGTGCGTCAGAATACACCGTCCTCATCCCTAATTAGTCCGCCTGTACTTTTATATTTTACAGTAGAGTATAGTGCATCAGAATACACCATCCTCATCCCTAATTAGTGTGTCTGTACTTTTATATTTTTACAGTAGAGTATAGTGCATCAGAATACACCGTCCTCATCCCTAATTAGTGCGTCTGTACTTTTATATTTTTACAGTAGAGTTTAGTGCATCAGAATACACCATCCTCATCCCTAATTAGTGCGCCTGTACTTTTATATTTTACAGTAGGGGATAGTGCGTCAGAATACACCGTCCTCGTCCCTAATTAGTGCGCCTGTACTTTTATATTTTACAGTAGAGTATAGTGCGTCACAATAAACCATCCTCGTCCCTAATTAGTGCGTCTGTACTTTTATATATTTCCAGTAGAGTATAGTGTGTCAGAATTCACCGTCCTCATCCCTAATTAGTGTGTCTGTACTTTTATATTTTTACAGTAGAGTATAGTGCATCAGAATACACCGTCCTCATCCCTAATTACTGTGTCTGTACTTTTATATTTTTACAGTTAAGTATAGTGCATCAGAATACACAGTCCTCATCCCTAATTAGTGTGTCTGTACTTTTATATTTTTAAAGTATAGTGCATCAGAATACACCGTCCTCATCCCTAATTAGTACGTCTGTACTTTTATATTTTTACAATAGAGTATAGTGCCTCAGAATACACCGTCCTTGTCCCTAATTAGTGCGTCTGTACTTTTAGATTTTTGCAGTAGAGTATAGTGCGTCAGAATACACCGTCCTCATCCCTAATTAGTGTGTCTGTACTTTTATATTTTTACAGTAGAGTATAGTGCGTCAGAATACACTGTCCTCCTCCCTAATTAGTGCGTCTGTACTTTTATATTTTTACAGTAGAGTATAGTGCGTCAGAATACACTGTCCTCATCCCTAATTAGTGCGTCTGTACTTTTATATTTTTACAGTAGAGTATAGTGCATCAGAATACACCGTCCTCATCCCTAATTAGTGTGTCTGTACTTTTATATTTTTACAGTAGAGTATAGTGCATCAGAATACACTGTCCTCATCCCTAACTAGTGTGTCTGTACTTTTATATTTTTACAAAAGAGTATAGTGTATCAGAATACACCGTGCTCATCCCTAATTAGTGTGTCTGTACTTTTATATTTTTACAGTAGAGTATAGTGCATCAGAATACACCGTCCTCATCCCTAATTAGTGTGTCTGTACTTTTATATTTTTACAGTAGAGTATAGTGTATCAGAATACACCGTGCTCATCCCTAATTAGTGTGTCTGTACTTTTATATTTTTACAGTAGAGTATAGTGCATCAGAATACACTGTCCTCATCCCTAATTAGTGCATCTGTGCTTTTATATTTTTACAGTAGAGTATAGTGCATCAGAATACACCGTCCTCATCCCTAATTAGTGTGTCTGTACTTTTATATTTTTACAGTAGAGTATAGTGCATCAGAATACACCGTCCTCATCCCTAATTAGTGTGTCTGTACTTTTATATTTTTACAGTAGAGTATAGTGCATCAGAATACACCGTCCTCATCCCTAATTAGTGCATCTGTACTTTTATATTTTTACAGTAGAGTATAGTGCATCAGAATACACCGTCCTCGTCCCTAATTAGTGTGTCTGTACTTTTATATTTTTACAGTAGAGTATAGTGCATCAGAATACACCGTCCTCATCCCTAATTAGTGTGTCTGTACTTTTATATTTTTACAGTAGAGTATAGTGCATCAGAATACACCGTCCTCATCCCTAATTAGTGTGTCTGTACTTTTATATTTTTACAGTAGAGTATAGTGCATCAGAATACACAGTCCTCATCCCTAATTAGTGTGTCTGTACTTTTATATTTTTACAGTAGAGTATAGTGCGTCAGAATGCACTGTTCTCGTCCCTAATTAGTGTGTCTGTACTTTTATATTTTTAAAGTATAGTGCATCAGAATATACCATCCTCATCCCTAATTAGTACGTCTGTACTTTTATATTTTTACTGTAGAGTATAGTGCATCAGAATACACCGTCCTCGTCCCTAATTAGTGTGTCTGTACTTTTATATTTTTACAGTAGAGTATAGTGCGTCAGAATACACCGTCCTCGTCCCTAATTAGTGTGTCTGTACTTTTATATTTTTACAGTAGAGTATAGTGCATGAGACTACACCGTCCTCATCCCTAATTAGTGTGTCTGTACTTTTATATTTTTACAGTAGAGTATAGTGCGTCAGAATACACCGTCCTCGTCCCTAATTAGCGTGTCTGTACTTTTATATTTTTACAGTAGAATATAGTGCATCAGAATACACCGTCCACATCCCTAATTAGTGTGACTGTACTTTTATAGTTTACAGTAGAGTATAGTACATCAGAATACACCGTCCTCGTCCCTAATTAGTGCGTCTGTACTTTTATATTTTTACAGTAGAGGATAGTGCGTCAGAATACACTGTTCTCCTCCCTAATTAGTGTGTCTGTACTTTTATATTTTTACAGTAGAGTATAGTGCATCAGAATACACCATCCTCATCCCTAATTAGTGCGTCTGTACTTTTATATTTTTACAGTAGAGTATAGTGCATCAGAATACACCGTCCTCATCCCTAATTAGTGTGTCTGTACTTTTATATTTTTACAGTAGAGTATAGTGCATCAGAATACACTGTCCTCGTCCCTAATTAGTGTGTCTGTACTTTTATATTTTTACAGTAGAGTATAGTGCATCAGAATACACCGTCCTCATCCCTAATTAGTGTGTCTGTACTTTTATATTTTTACAGTAGAGTATAGTGCATCAGAATACACTGTCCTCATCCCTAATTAGTGCGTCTGTACTTTAATATTTTTACAGTAGAGTATAGTGCATCAGAATACACCATCCTCATCCCTGATTAGAGTGTCTGTACTTTTATATTTTTACAGTAGAGTATAGTGCATCAGAATACACCGTCCTCATCCCTAATTAGTGCGTCTGTACTTTTATATTTTTACAGTAGAGTATAGTGCATCAGAATACACCGTCCTCATCCCTAATTAGTGTGTCTGTACTTTTATATTTTTACAGTAGAGTATAGTGCATCAGAATACACAGTCCTCATCCCTAATTAGTGTGTCTGTACTTTTATATTTTACAGTAGAGTATAGTGCATCAGAATACACCGTCCTCATCCCTAACTAGTGTGTCTGTACTTTTATATTTTTACAGTAGAGTATAGTGCATCAGAATACACCGTCCTCATCCCTAATTAGTGCGCCTGTACTTTTATATTTTTACAGTAGAGTATAGTGCATCAGAATACACCGTCCTCATCACTAATTAGTGTGTCTGTACTTTTATATTTTTACAGTAGAGTATAGTGCATCAGAATACACCGTCCTCATCCCTAACTAGTGTGTCTGTACTTTTATATTTTTACAGTAGAGTATAGTGCATCAGAATACACTGTCCTCATCCCTAACTAGTATGTCTGTACTTTTATATTTTTACAAAAGAGTATAGTGTATCAGAATACACCGTGCTCATCCCTAATTAGTGTGTCTGTACTTTTATATTTTTACAGTAGAGTATAGTGCATCAGAATACACCGTCCTCATCCCTAATTAGTGTGTCTGTACTTTTATATTTTTACAGTAGAGTTTAGTGCGTCAGAATACACCGTCCTCATCCCTAATTAGTGTGTCTGTACTTTTATATTTTTACAGTAGAGTATAGTGCATCAGAATACACCGTCCTCGTCCCTAATTAGTGCGTCTGTACTTTGATATTTTTACAGTAGAGTATAGTGCATCAGAATACACTGTCCTCATCCCTAATTAGTGTCCCTGTACTTTTATATTTTTACAGTAGAGTATAGTGCTCAGAATACACCATCCTCGTCCCTAATTAGTGCGTCTGTAATTTTATATTTTTACACTAGAGTATAGTGTGTCACAATACACCGTCCTCATCCCTAATTAGTGTGTCTATACTTTTATATTTTTACAGTAGAGTATAGTGCGTCAGAATACACCGTCCTCATCCCTAATTAGTGCGTCTGTACTTTTATATTTTTACAGTAGAGTATAGTGCATCAGAATACACCGTCCTCATCCCTAATTAGTGTGTCTGTACTTTTATATGTTTACAGTAGAGTATAGTGCATCAGAATACATCGTCCTCATCCCTAATTAGTGTGTCTGTACTTTTATATTTTTACAGTAGAGTATAGTGCGTCAGAATACACTGTCCTCATCCCTAATTAGTGCGTCTGTACTTTTATATTTTTACAGTAGAGTATAGTGCATCAGAATACACCGTCCTCATCCCTAATTAGTGTGTCTGTACTTTTATATTTTTACAGTAGAGTATAGTGCATCAGAATACACCGTCCTCATCCCTAATTAGTGTGTCTGTACTTTTATATTTTTACAGTAGAGTATAGTGCATCAGAATACACCGTCCTCATCCCTAATTAGTGTGTCTGTACTTTTATATTTTTACAGTAGAGTATAGTGCATCAGAATACACCGTCCTCATCCCTAATTAGTGTGTCTGTACTTTTATATTTTTACAGTAGAGTATAGTGCATCAGAATACACCGTCCTCATCCCTAATTAGTGTGTCTGTACTTTTATATTTTTACAGTAGAGTATAGTGCATCAGAATACACCATCCTCATCCCTAATTAGTGTGTCTGTACTTTTATATTTTTACAGTAGAGTATAGTGCATCAGAATACACCGTCCTCATCCCTAATTAGTGCGTCTGTACTTTTATATTTTTACAGTAGAGTATAGTGCATCAGAATACACCGTCCTCATCCCTAATTAGTGTGTCTGTACTTTTATATTTTTACAGTAGAGTATAGTGCATCAGAATACACCGTCCTCATCCCTAATTAGTGCGTCTGTACTTTTATATTTTTACAGTAGAGTATAGTGCATCAGAATACACCATCCTCATCCCTAATTAGTGTGTCTGTACTTTTATATTTTTACAGTAGAGTATAGTGCGTCAGAATACACCGCCCTCATCCCTAATTAGTGCGACTGTACTTTTATATTTTACAGTAGAGTATAGTGCGTCAGAATACACTGTCCTCCTCCCTAATTAAAGCGTCTGTACTTTTGTATTTTTACAGTAGAGTATAGTGCATCAGAATACACCGTCCTCATCCCTAATTAGTGTGTCTGTACTTTTATATTTTTACAGTAGAGTATAGTGCATCAGAATACACCGTCCTCATCCCTAATTAGTGTGTCTGTACTTTTATATTTTTACAGTAGAGTATAGTGCATCAGAATACACCATCCTCGTCCCCAATTAGTGCACCTGTACTTTTATATTTTTACTGTAGAGTATAGTGCATCAGAATACACCGTCCTCATCCCTAATTAGTGTGTCTGTACTTTTATATTTTTACAGTAGAGTATAGTGCGTCAGAATACACCGTCCTCATCCCTAATTAGTGCGCCTGTACTTTTATATTTTACAATAGAGGATAGTGCATCAGAATACACTGTCCTCCTCCCTAATCAGTGTGTCTGTACTTTTATATTTTACAATAGAGGATAGTGCATCAGAATACACTGTCCTCCTCCCTAATCAGTGTGTCTGTGCTTTTATATTTTTACAGTAGAGTATAGTGCGTCAGAATACATGTCCTCATCCCTAATTAGTGCATCTGTGCTTTTACATTTTTGAAGTAGAGTATAGTACATCAGAATACACCGTCCTCATTCCTAATTAGTGCGTCTGTGCTTTAATATTTTTACAGGAGAGTATAGTGCATCAGAATACTGTCCTCATCCGTAATTAGTGCGTCTGTACTTTTATATTTTTACAGTAGAGTATAGTGCGTCCGAATAAACCGCCCTCATCCCTAATTAGTGCGACTGTACTTTTATATTTTACAGTAGAGTATAGTGCGTCACAATAAACCATCCTCGTCCCTAATTAGTGCGTCTGTACTTTTATATTTTTACAGTAGAGTATAGTGCATCAGAATACACAGTCCTCATCCCTAATTAGTGCGTCTGTACTTTTATATATTTCCAGTAGAGTATAGTGTGTCAGAATTCACCGTCCTCGTCCCTAATTACTGTGTCTGTACTTTTATATTTTTACAGTAGAGTATAGTGCATCAGAATACACAGTCCTCATCCCTAATTAGTGCGCCTGTACTTTTATATTTTACAGTAGAGTATAGTGCGTCAGAATACACTGTCCTTCTCCCTAATTAGTGCGTATGTACATTTATATTTTTACAGTAGAGTATAGTGCGTCAGAATACACCGTCCTCATACCTAATTAGTGCGTCTGTGCTTTTATATTTTTACAGTAGAGTATAGTGCGTCAGAATACACCATCCTCATACCTAATTAGTGCGTCTGTGCTTTTATATTTTTACAGTAGAGTATAGTGCATCAGAATACACCGTCCTCATCCCTAATTAGTGTGTCTGTACTTTTATATTTTTACAGTAGAGTATAGTGCATCAGAATACACCGTCCTCATCCCTAATTAGTGTGTCTGTACTTTTATATTTTACAGTAGAGTATAGTGCGTCACAATACACCATCCTCATCCCTAATTAGTGCGTCTGTACTTTTATATTTTACAGTAGAGTATAGTGCATCACAATAAACCATCCTCGTCCCTAATTAGTGCGTCTGTACTTTTAGATTTTTACAGTAGAGTATAGTGCATCAAAATACACTGTCTTCATCCCTTTTTAGTGCGTCTGTACTTTTATATTTTTACAGTAGAGTATAGTGCATGAGAATACACCATCCTCATCCCTAATTAGTGTGTCTGTACTTTTATACTTTTACTGTAGAGTATAGTGCATCAGAATACACGTCCTCATCCCTAATTAGTGTACTTTTATATTTTTACAGTAGAGTATAGTGCATCAGAATACACCGTCCTCATCCCTAATTAGTGTGTCTGTACTTTTATATTTTTACAGTAGAGTATAGTGCATCAGAATACACCGTCCTCATCCCTAATTAGTGTGTCTGTACTTTTATATTTTTACAGTAGAGTATAGTGCATCAGAATACATCGTCCTCATCCCTAATTAGTGCGACTGTACTTTTATATTTTTACAGTAGAGTTTAGTGCTTCAGAATACACCGTCCTCATCCCTAATTAGTGCGTCTGTACTTTTATATTTTTACAGTAGAGTATAGTGCATCAGAATACACCGTCCTCATCCCTAATTAGTGCGTCTGTACTTTTATATTTTACAGTAGAGTATAGTGCATCAGAATACACCATCCTCATCCCTAATTAGTGTGTCTGTACTTTTATATTTTTACAGTAGAGTATAGTGCATCAGAATACACTGTCCTCATCCCTAATTAGTGCGTCTGTACTTTTATATTTTTACAGTAGAGTATAGTGCGTCAGAATACACCGTCCTCGTCCCTAATTAGTGCGCCTGTACTTTTATATTTTACAGTAGAGGATAGTGCGTCAGAATACACTGTTCTCCTCCCTAATTAGTGTGTCTGTACTTTTATATTTTTACAGTAGACTATAGTGCATCAGAATACACTGTTCTCCTCCCTAATTAGTGTGTCTGTACTTTTATATTTTTACAGTAGAGTATAGTGCATCAGAATACACCATCCTCATACCTAATTAGTGCGTCTGTGCTTTTATATTTTTACAGTAGAGTATAGTGCATCAGAATACACCATTCTCATCCCTAATTAGTGCGTATGTACTTTTATATTTTTACAATAGAGTATAGTGCATCAGAATACATCGTCCTCATCCCTAATTAGTGCGTCTGTACTTTTATATTTTTACAGTAGAGTATAGTGCATCAGAATACACCATCCTCATCCCTAATTAGTGTGTCTGTACTTTTATATTTTTACAATAGAGTATAGTGCATCAAAATACACTGTCTTCATCCCTTTTTAGTGTGTCTGTACTTTTATATTTTTACAGTAGAGTATAGTGCATCAGAATACACCATCCTCGTCCCTAATTAGTGCGTCTGTACTTTTAGATTTTTACAGTAGAGTATAGTGCATCAGAATACACTGTCCTCATCCCTAATTAGTGTGTCTGTACTTTTATATTTTTACAGTAGAGTATAGTACATCAGTATACACTGTCCTCGTCCCTAATTAGTGTGCCTGTACTTTTATATTTTTACAGTAGAGTATAGTATATCAGAATACACCATCCTCATCCCTAATTATTGTGTCTGTACTTTTAGATTTTTACAGTAGAGTATAATGCATCAGAATAGACCGTCTTCATCCCTAATTAGTGCACCTGTACTTTTATATTTTTACAGTAGAGTATAGTATATCAGAATACACCATCCTCTTCCCTAATTATTGCGTCTGTACTTTTATATTTTTACAGTAGAGTATAGTGCATCAGAATACACCGTCCTCGTCCCCAATTAGTGCGCCTGTACTTTTATATTTTACAGTAGAGTATAGTGCGTCAGAATACACCATCCTCATCCCTAATTAGTGCGTCTGTACTTTTTTATTTTTACAGTAGTGTATAGTGTGCCAGAATACACCGTCTTCATCCCTTATTAGTGCGTCTGTACTTTTATATTTTTACAGTAGAGTATAGTGCATCAGAATACACCATCCTCATCCCTAATTAGTGTGTCTGTACTTTTATATTTTTACAGTAGAGTATAGTGCATCAGAATACACTGTCCTCATCCCTAATTAGTGTGTCTGTACTTTTATATTTTTACAGTAGAGTATAGTGCATCAGAATACACCGTCCTCATCCCTAATTAGTGTGTCTGTACTTTTATATTTTTACAGTAGAGTATAGTGCATCAGAATACACCGTCCTCATCCCTAATTAGTGTGTCTGTACTTTTATATTTTTACAGTAGAGTATAGTGCATCAGAATACACCGTCCTCATCCCTAATTAGTGTGTCTGTACTTTTATATTTTTACAGTAGAGTATAGTGCATCAGAATACACCATCCTCATCCCTAATTAGTGTGTCTGTACTTTTATATTTTTACAGTAGAGTATAGTGCATCAGAATACACCGTCCTCATCCCTAATTAGTGCGTCTGTACTTTTATATTTTTACAGTAGAGTATAGTGCATCAGAATACACCATCCTCATCCCTAATTAGTGCGCCTGTACTTTTATATTTTACAGTAGAGTATAGTGCATCAGAATACACTGTCCTCCTCCCTAATTAGTGCGCCTGTACTTTTATATTTTTACAGTAGAGTATAGTGCATCAGAATACACCATCCTCATCCCTAATTAGTGTGTCTGTACTTTTATATTTTTACAGTAGAGTATAGTGCATCAGAATACACCGTCCTCATCCCTAATTAGTGCACCTGTACTTTTATATTTTACAGTAGAGTATAGTACGTCAGAATACACTGTCCTCGTCCCTAATTAGTGTGCCTGTACTTTTATATTTTTACAGTAGAGTATAGTGCGTCAGAATACACCATCCTCATCCCTAATTAGTGCGTCTGTACTTTTATATTTTTACAGTAGAGTATAGTGCATCAGAATACACCGTCTTCATCCCTAATTAGTGCATCTGTACTTTTATATTTTTACAGTAGAGTATAGTGCATCAGAATACACTGTCCTCATCCCTAATTAGTGTGCCTGTACTTTTATATTTTTACAGTAGAGTATAGTGCATCAGAATACACTGTCTTTGTCCCTAATTAGTACATCTGTGCTTTTATATTTTTACAGTAGAGTATAGTGCATCAGAAGACACCGTCCTCGTCCCTAATTAGTGCATCTGTACTTTTAGATTTTTGCAGTAAAGTATAGTGTATCAGAATACATCATCTTCATCCCTTATTAGTGTGTCTGTACTTTTATATTTTTACAGTAGAGTATAGTGCATCAGAATACACTGTCCTCCTCCCTAATTAGTGCATCTGTACTTTTATATTTTTACAGTAGAGTATAGTGCGTCAGAATACACTGTCCTCATCCCTAATTAGTGTGTCTGTACTTTTATATTTTTACAGTAGAGTATAGTGCATCAGAATACACCGTCCTCATCCCTAATTAGTGCATCTGTACTTTTATATTTTTACAGTAGAGTATAGTGCATCAGAATACACCGTCCTCATCCCTAATTAGTGTGTCTGTACTTTTATATTTTTACAGTAGAGTATAGTGCATCAGAATACACCGTCCTCATCCCTAATTAGTGTGTCTGTACTTTTATATTTTTACAGTAGAGTATAGTGCATCAGAATACACCATCCTCATCCCTAATTAGTGTGTCTGTACTTTTAGATTTTTACAGTAGAGTATAGTGCATCAGAATACACCGTCTTCATCCCTAATTAGTGTGTCTGTACTTTTATATTTTTACAGTAGAGTATAGTGCATCAGAATACACTGTCTTCATCCCTAATAAGTGTGTCTGTACTTTTATATTTTTACAGTATAGTGCATCAGAATACACCGTCCTCGTCCCTAATTAGTGCGTCTGTACTTTGATATTTTTACAGTAGAGTATAGTACGTCAGAATACACTGTCCTCGTCCCTAATTAGTGTGCCTGTACTTTTATATTTTTACAGTAGAGTATAGTGCGTCAGAATACACTGTCTTTGTCCCTAATTAGTACATCTGTGCTTTTATATTTTTACAGTAGAGTATAGTGCATCAGAAGACACCGTCCTCGTCCCTAATTAGTGCATCTGTACTTTTAGATTTTTGCAGTAAAGTATAGTGTATCAGAATACATCATCTTCATCCCTTATTAGTGTGTCTGTACTTTTATATTTTTACAGTAGAGTATAGTGCATCAGAATACACCATCCTCGTCCCTAATTAGTGCATCTGTACTTTTATATTTTTACAGTAGAGTATAGTGCATCAGAATACACCGTCCTCATCCCTAATTAGTGCGTCTGTACTTTTAGATTTTTACAGTAGAGTATAGTATATCAGAATACACCATCCTCATCCCTAATTATTGTGTCTGTACTTTTATATTTTTACAGTAGAGTATAGTATATCAGAATACACCATCCTCTTCCCTAATTATTGCGTCTGTACTTTTAGATTTTTACAGTAGAGTATAGTGCATCAGAATACACCATCCTCATCCCTAATTAGTGCAAGTGTACTTTTAGATTTTTACAGTAGAGTATAGTACGTCAGTATACACTGTCCGCATCCCTAATTAGTGTGCCTGTACTTTTATATTTTACAGTAGGGGATAGTGCGTCAGAATACACCATCCTCATCCCTAATTAGTGCGTCTGTACTTTTTTATTTTTACAGTAGTGTATAGTGTGCCAGAATACACCGTCTTCATCCCTTATTAGTGCGTCTGTACTTTTATATTTTTACAGTAGAGTATAGTGCATCAGAATGCACTGTCCTCGTCCCTATTTAGTGCGTCTGTACTTTTAGATTTTTACAGTATAGTGCATCAGAATACACCATCCTCGTCCCTAATTAGTGCATCTGTACTTTTATATTTTTACAGTAGAGTATAGTGCATCAGAATACACTGCCCTCATCCCTAATTAGTACGTCTGTACTTTTAGATTTTTACAGTAGAGTATAGTGCGTCAGAATACACCGTCCTCATCCCTAATTAGTGCGTCTGTACTTTTAGATTTTTACAGTAGAGTATAGTGCATCAGAATACGTCATCCTCATCCTTAATTAGTGTGTTTGTAATTTTAAATTTTTACAGTAGAGTATAGTGCGTCAGAATACACCGTCCTCGTCCCTAATTAGTGTCTGTACTTTTAGATTTTTACAATAGAGTATAGTGCATCAGAATACACCGTCCTCATCCCTAATTAGTGCGCCTGTACTTTTATATTTTACAGTAGAGTATAGTGCGTCAGAATACACTGTCCTCCTCCCTAATTAGTGCGTCTGTACTTTTATATTTTTACAGTAGAGTATAGTGCATCAGAATACACCGTCCTCATCCCTAATTAGTGTGTCTGTACTTTTATATTTTTACAGTAGAGTATAGTGCATCAGAATACACCGTCCTCATCCCTAATTAGTGCGTCTGTACTTTTATATTTTTACAGTAGAGTATAGTGCATCAGAATACACCATCCTCATCCCTAATTAGTGTGTCTGTACTTTTATATTTTTACAGTAGAGTATAGTGCGTCAGAATACACTGTCCTCATCCCTAATTAGTGTGTCTGTACTTTTATATTTTTACAGTAGAGTATAGTGCATCAGAATACACTATCCTCATCCCTAATTAGTGCGTCTGTGCTTTTATATTTTTACAGTAGAGTATAGTGCGTCAGAATACATGTCCTCATCCCTAATTAGTGCATCTGTGCTTTTATATTTTTACAGTAGAGTATAGTGCATCAGAATACACCGTCCTCGTCCCTAATTAGTGTGTCTGTACTTTTATATTTTTACAGTAGAGTATAGTGCATCAGAATACACCGTCCTCATCCCTAATTAGTGCGTCTGTACTTTTATATTTTTACAGTAGAGTATAGTGCATCAGAATACACTGTCCTCATCCCTAATTAGTGTGTCTGTACTTTTATATTTTTACAGTAGAGTATAGTGCATCAGAATACACTGTCCTCATCCCTAATTAGTGCGTCTGTACTTTTATATTTTTACAGTAGAGTATAGTGCATCAGAATACACCGTCCTCATCCCTAATTAGTGTGTCTGTACTTTTATATTTTTACAGTAGAGTATAGTGCATCAGAATGCACTGTCCTCATCCCTAATTAGTGTGTCTGTACTTTTATATTTTTACAGTAGAGTATAGTGCATCAGAATACACTGTCCTCATCCCTAACTAGTGTGTCTGTACTTTTATATTTTTACAGTAGAGTATAGTGCATCAGAATACACCGTCCTCATCCCTAATTAGTGCGTCTGTACTTTTATATTTTTACAGTAGAGTATAGTGCATCAGAATACACCATCCTCATCCCTAATTAGTGTGTCTGTACTTTTATATTTTTACAGTAGAGTATAGTGCATCAGAATACACCGTCCTCATCCCTAATTAGTGTGTCTGTACTTTTATATTTTTACAGTAGTGTATAGTGCATCAGAATACACCGTCCTCATCCCTAATTAGTGCGTCTGTACTTTTAGATTTTTACAGTAGAGTATAGTGCATCAGAATACACCATCCTCATCCCTAATTAGTGCGTCTGTACTTTTTTATTTTTACAGTAGTGTATAGTGTGCCAGAATACACCGTCTTCATCCCTTATTAGTGCGTCTGTACTTTTATATTTTTACAGTAGAGTATAGTGCATCAGAATGCACTGTCCTCGTCCCTATTTAGTGCGTCTGTACTTTTAGATTTTTACTGTAGAGTATAGTGCGTCAGAATACAACGTCCTCATCCCTAATTAGTGCATCTGTACTTTTAGATTTTTACAGTAGAGTATAATGCGTCAGAATACACTGTTCTCGTCCCTAATTAGTACGTATGTACTTTTACATTTTCACAGTAGATTATTGTGCGTCAGAATACACCATCCTCTTCCCTAATTAGTGTGTTTGTAATTTTAAATTTTTACAGTAGAGTATAGTGCATCAGAATACACCGTCCTCATCCCTAATTAGTGCATTTGTACTTTTATATTTTTACAGTAGAGTATAGTGCATCAGAATACACCGTCCTCATCCCTAATTAGTGTGTTTGTAATTTAAAATTTTTACAGTAGAGTATAGTGCGTCAGAATACACTGTCCTCATCCCTAATTAGTGCATCTGCACTTTTTTATTTTTACAGTAGAGTATAGTGCATCAGAGTACACCATCTTCGTCCCTAATTAGTGCATCTGTACTTTTATATTTTTACAGTAGAGTATAGTGCGTCAGAATACACCGCCCTCATCCCTAATTAGTGTGTCTGCACTTTTTTATTTTTACAGTAGCGTATAGTGTGCCAGAATACACTGTCCTCACCCCTAATTAGTGCGTCTGTACTTTTATATTTTTACAGTAGAGTATAGTGCGTCAGAATACACTGTCCTCATCCCTAATTAGTGCGTCTGTACTTTTTTATTTTTACAGTAGAGTATAGTGCATCAGAATACACCGTCCTCATCCCCAATTAGTGCACCTGTACTTTTATATTTTTACAGTAGAGTATAGTGCATCAGAATACACCGTCCTCGTCCCTAATTAGTGCATCTGTACTTTTATATTTTTACAGTAGAGTATAGTGCATCAGAATACACCGTCCTCATCCCTAATTAGTGTGTCTGTACTTTTATATTTTTACAGTAGAGTATAGTGCATGAGACTACACCATCCTCATCCCTAATTAGTGTGTCTGTACTTTTATATTTTTACAGTAGAGTATAGTGCATCAGAATACACCGTCCTCATCCCTAATTAGTGTGTCTGTACTTTTATATTTTTACAGTAGAGTATAGTGCGTCAGAATACACTGTCCTCATCCCTAATTAGTGTGTCTGTACTTTTATATTTTTACAGTAGAGTATAGTGCATCAGAATACACCATCCACATCCCTAATTAGTGTGTCTGTACTTTTATATTTTTACAGTAGAGTATAGTGCATCAGAATACACTGTCCTCATCCCTAATTAGTGCGTCTGTACTTTTATATTTTTACAGTAGAGTATAGTGCATCAGAATACACCATCCTCATCCCTAATTAGTGCGTCTGTACTTTTATATTTTTACAGTAGAGTATAGTGCATCAGAATACACCGTCCTCATCCCTAATTAGTGCATCTGTACTTTTATATTTTTACAGTAGAGTATAGTGCATCAGAATACACCGTCCTCATCCCTAATTAGTGCGTCTGTAATTTTATATTTTTACAGTAGAGTATAGTGCATCAGAATACACTGTCCTCATCCCTAATTAGTGCATCTGTACTTTTATATTTTTACAGTAGAGTATAGTGCATCAGAATACACCGTCCTCATCCCTAATTAGTGCGTCTGTACTTTTATATTTTTACAGTAGAGTATAGTGCATCAGAATACACCATCCTCATCCCTAATTAGTGTGTCTGTACTTTTATATTTTTACAGTAGAGTATAGTGCATCAGAATACACCGTCCTCATCCCTAATTAGTGTGTCTGTACTTTTATATTTTTACAGTAGAGTATAGTGCATCAGAATACACCATCCTCATCCCTAATTAGTGCGTCTGTACTTTTATATTTTTACAGTAGAGTATAGTGCATCAGAATACACCGTCCTCATCCCTAATTAGTGTGTCTGTACTTTTATATTTTTACAGTAGAGTATAGTGCGTCAGAATACACTGTCCTCATCCCTAATTAGTGTGTCTGTACTTTTATATTTTTACAGTAGAGTATAGTGCATCAGAATACACCGTCCTCATCCCTAATTAGTGTGTCTGTACTTTTATATTTTTACAGTAGAGTATAGTGCATCAGAATACACCGTCCTCATCCCTAATTAGTGCGTCTGTACTTTTATATTTTTACAGTAGAGTATAGTGCATCAGAATACACCGTCCTCATCCCTAATTAGTGCGTCTGTACTTTTATATTTTTACAGTAGAGTATAGTGCATCAGAATACACCATCCTCATCCCTAATTAGTGCGTCTGTACTTTTATATTTTTACAGTAGAGTATAGTGCATCAGAATACACTGTCCTCGTCCCTAATTAGTGCACCTGTACTTTTATATTTTACAGTAGAGTATAGTGCGTCAGAATACACCGTCCTCGTCCCTAATTAGTGCGCCTGTACTTTTATATTTTACAGTAGAGTATAGTGCGTCAGAATACACCGTCCTTGTCCCTAATTAGTGTGTCTGTACTTTTATATTTTTACAGTAGAGTATAGTGCATCAGAATACACCGTCCTCATCCCTAATTAGTGCGTCTGTACTTTTATATTTTTACAGTAGAGTATAGTGCATCAGAATACACCGTCCTCATCCCTAATTAAAGCGTCTGTACTTTTATATTTTTACAGTAGAGTATAGTGTGTCAGAATACACCGTCCCCATACCTAATTAGTGCATCTGTGCTTTTATATTTTTACAGAAGAGTATAGTGCATCAGAATACACCGTCCTCATCCCTAATTAGTGCGTCTGTACTTTTATATTTTTACAGTAGAGTATAGTGCATCAGAATACACTGTCCTCGCCCCTAATTAGTGCGTCTGTACTTTTATATTTTTACAGTAGAGTATAGTGCATCAGAATACACCGTCCTCATCCCTAATTAGTGTGTCTGTACTTTTATATTTTTACAGTAGAGTATAGTGCATCAGAATACACCGTCCTCATCCCTAATTAGTGTGTCTGTACTTTTATATTTTTACAGTAGAGTATAGTGCATCAGAATACACCATCCTCATCCCTAATTAGTGCGTCTGTACTTTTATATTTTTACAGTAGAGTATAGTGCATCAGAATACACCGTCCTCATCCCTAATTAGTGTGTCTGTACTTTTATATTTTTACAGTAGAGTATAGTGCATCAGACTACACCGTCCTCATCCCTAATTAGTGTGTCTGTACTTTTATACTTTTACTGTAGAGTATAGTGCGTCAGAATACATCGTCCTCATCCCTAGTTAGTGTGTCTGTACTTTTATATTTTTACAGTAGAGTATAGTGCGTGAGAATGCACTGTCCTCGTCCCTAATTAGTGTGTCTGTACTTTTATATTTTTGCAGTATAGTGCATCAGAATACACCGTCCTTGTCCCTAATTAGTACGTCTGTACTTTTATATTTTTACAGTAGAGTATAGTGCATCAGAATACACCATCCTCATCCCTAATTAGTGCGTCTGTACTTTTAGATTTTTACAGTAGAGTATAGTGCATCAGAATACACTGTCCTTCTCCCTAATTAGTGCGTATGTACATTTATATTTTTACAGTAGAGTATAGTGTGTCAGAATACACCATCCTCATACCTAATTAGTGCGTCTGTGCTTTTATATTTTTACAGTAGAGTATAGTGCTTCAGAATACACCGTCCTCATCCCTAATTAGTGCATCTGTACTTTTATATTTTTACAGTAGAGTATAGTGCGTCAGAATACACCGTCCTCATCCCTAATTAGTGCATCTGTACTTTTATATTTTTACAGTAGAGTATAGTGCATCAGAATACACCGTCCTCATCCCTAATTAGTGCGTCTGTACTTTTATATTTTTACAGTAGAGTATAGTGCATCAGAATACACCGTCCTCATCCCTAATTAGTGTGTCTGTACTTTTATATTTTACAGTAGAGTATAGTGCATCAGAATACACCGTCCTCGTCCCTAATTAGTGCGTCTGTACTTTTATATTTTTACAGTAGAGTATAGTGCATCAGAATACACTGTCCACATCCCTAATTAGTGCATCTGTACTTTTAGATTTTTATAGTAGAGTATAGTGCATCAGAATACATCGTCCTCGTCCCTAATTAGTACGTCTGTACTTTTATATTTTTACAGTAGAGTATAGTGCATCAGAATACACCATCCTCATCCCTAATTAGTGCGCCTGTACTTTTATATTTTTACAGTAGAGTATAGTGTGCCATAATACACCGTCCTCGCCCCTAATTAGTATATCTATACTTTTATATTTTTACAGTAGAGTATAGTGCGTCAGAATACACCGTCCTCATCCCTAATTAGTACGTCTGTGCTTTTTTATTTTTACAGTAGAGTATAGTGCGTTAGAATACACCTTCCTCGTCCCTAATTAGTGTGTCTGTACTTTTAGATTTTTACAGTTGAGTATAGTGCATCAGAATACACTGTCTTCATCCCTAATTAGTGCGTCTGTACTTATATATTTTTACAGTATAGTGCATCAGAATACACCGTCCTCGTCCCTAATTAGTGTATCTGTACTTTTAGATTTTTACAGTAGAGTATAGTACGTCAGTATACACCACCCTCGTCCCTAATTATTGCGTCTGTACTTTTAGATTTTTACAGTAGAGTATAGTGCATAAGAATGCACCATCCTCGTCCCTAATTAGTGCGTCTGTACTTTTATATTTTTACACTAGAGTATAGTGTGTCAGAATATACCATCCTCGTGCCTAATTAGTGCGTCTGTACTTTTATATTTTTACAGTAGGGTATAGTGCGTCAGAATACAGTGTCCTCATCCCTAACTAGCATGTCTGTGCTTTTATATTTTTACAGTAGAGTATAGTGCAATAGAATACACCATCCTCATCCCTAATTAGTGCGTCTGTACTTTTAGATTTTTACAGTAGAGTATAGTGCATCAAAATACACCGTCTTCATCCCTTTTTAGTGCGTCTGTACTTTTATATTTTTACACTAGAGTATAGTGCATCAGAATACACCGTCCTCGTCCCTAATTAGTGCATCTGTACTTTTATATTTTTACAGTAGGGTATAGTGCATCAGAATACAGTGTCCTCATCCCTAACTAGTACGTCTGTGCTTTTATATTTTTACAGTAGAGTATAGTGCATCAGAATACACCATCCTCGTCCCTAATTAGTGCGTCTGTACTTTTAGATTTTTTCAGTAGAGTATAGTACATCAGAATACACCATCCTCGTCCCTAATTATTGCGTCTGTACTTTTAGATTTTTACAGTAGATTATAGTCTGTCAGAATGCACTGTCCTCGTCCCTATTTAGTGCATCTGTACTTTTAGTTTTTACTGCAGAGTATAGTGGGTCAGAATACACCGTCCTCATCTTTAATTAGTGCGTCTGTACTTTTAGAATTTTACAGTAGAGTATAATGCGTCAGAATACACCATCCTTGTCCCTAATTACTGCGTCTGTACTTTTAGATTTTTACAGTATAGTGTGTCAGAATACACCGTTCTCGTCCCTAATTAGTGCGTCTGTACTTTTAGATTTTTACAGTAGAGTATAGTGCGTCAGAATACACCATACTCATCCCTAATTAGTGTGTTTGTAATTTAAAATTTTTACAGTAGAGTATAGTGCGTCAGAATACACCGTCCTCGTCCCTAATTAGTGCATTTGTACTTTTATATTTTTACAGTAGAGTATAGTGCATCAGAATACACCGTCCTCATCCCTAATTAGTGTGCTTGTAATTTTAAATTTTTACAGTAGAGTATAGTGCATCAGAATAGACTGTCCTCATTCCTAATTAGTGTGCTTGTAATTTTAAATTTTTACAGTAGAGTATAGTGCGTCAGAATACACTGTCCTCATTCCCAATTAGTGCGTCTGCACTTTTTTATATTTTCAGTAGAGTATAGTGCGTCAGAATACACCATCCTCGTCCCTAATTACTGCGTCTGTACTTTTATATTTTTACAGTAGAGTATAGTGCATCAGAATACACTGTCCTCGTCCCTAATTAGTGCGTCTGTACTTTTATATTTTTATAGTAGAGTATACTGCATCAGAATACACCGTCCTTGTCCCTAATTAGTGCGTCTGTACTTTTATATTTTTACAGTAGAGTATAGTGCATCAGAATACACCGTCCTCGTCCCTAATTAGTGCATCTGTACTTTTAGATTTTTACAGTAGAGTATAGTGCGTCAGAATACACTGTCCTCGTCCCTAATTAGTGTGTCTGTACTTTTATATTTTAACAGTCGAGTATAGTGCATCAGAATACACCGTCCTCGTCCATAATTAGTGCTTCTGTACTTTAATATTTTTACAGTAGTGTATAGTGCATCAGAATACACCATCCTCGTCCCTAATTAGTGCGTCTGTGCTTTTATATTTTTACAGTATAGTGCGTCAGAATACACCGTCCTCATCCCTAATTAGTGTGTCTGTACTTTTATATTTTTACAGTAGAGTATAGTGCGTCAGAATACATCGTCCTCTTCCCTAATTAGCGTGTCTGTAGTTTTATATTGTTACAGTATAGTGCATCAGAATACATCGTCCTTGTCCCTAATTAGTGTGTCTGTACTTTTATATTTTTACAGTAGAGTATAGTGCGTCAGAATACACCGTCCTCATCCCTAATTAGTGTCTGTACTTTTAGATTTTTACAGTAGAGTATAGTGCGTCAGAATACACCGTCCTCATCCCTAATTAGTGCACCTGTACTTTTATATTTTACAGTAGAGTATAGTGCGTCAGAATACACTGTCCTCCTCCCTAATTAGTGCGTCTGTACTTTTATATTTTTACAGTAGAGTATAGTGCATCAGAATACACCGTCCTCATACCTAATTAGTGCGTCTGTGCTTTTATATTTTTACAGTAGAGTATAGTGCATCAGAATACACCGTCCTCATCCCTAATTAGTGTGCCTGTACTTTTATATTTTTACAGTAGAGTATAGTGCATCAGAATACACCGTCCTCATCCCTAATTAGTGCGACTGTACTTTTATATTTTACAGTAGAGTATAGTGCGTCAGAATACACCATCCTCGTCCCTAATTAGTGCGTCTGTACTTTTATATTTTTACAGTAGAGTATAGTGCATCAGAATACACCGTCCTCATCCCTAATTAGTGCGTCTGTACTTTTATATTTTTACAGTAGAGTATAGTGCATCAGAATACACCGTCCTCATCCCTAATTAGTGCGTCTGTACTTTTATATTTTTACAGTAGAGTATAGTGCATCAGAATACACCGTCCTCATCCCTAATTAGTGCATCTGTACTTTTATATTTTTACAGTAGAGTATAGTGCATCAGAATACACCGTCCTCGTCCCTAATTAGTGTCTGTACTTTTATATATTTACAGTAGAGTATAGTGCATGAGACTACACCGTCCTCATCCCTAATTAGTGTGTCTGTACTTTTATATTTTTACAGTAGAGTATAGTGCATCAGAATACACCGTCCTCATCCCTAATTAGTGTGTCTGTACTTTTATATTTTTACAGTAGAGTATAGTGCATCAGAATACATCGTCCTCATCCCTAATTAGTGTGTCTGTACTTTTATATTTTTACAGTAGAGTATAGTGCATCAGAATACACCGTCCTCATCCCTAATTAGTGCGTCTGTACTTTTATATTTTTACAGTAGAGTATAGTGCGTCAGAATACACTATCCTCGTCCGTAATTAGTGCATCTGTACTTTTATATTTTTACAGTAGAGTATAGTGTGTCAGAATACATCGTCCTCGTCCCTAATTACTGTGTCTGTACTTTTATATTTTTACAGTAGAGTATAGTGCATCAGAATACACTGTCCTCATCCCTAATTAGTGCGTCTGTACTTTTATATTTTTACAGTAGAGTATAGTGCATCAGAATACACTGTCCTCCTCCCTAATTAGTGCGTCTGTACTTTTATATTTTTACAGTAGAGTATAGTGCATCAGAATACACCGTCCTCATCCCTAATTAGTGCGTCTGTACTTTTATATTTTTACAGTAGAGTATAGTGCGTCAGAATACACTGTCCTCATCCCTGATTAGTGCAGCTGTGCTTTTATATTTTTACAGTAGAGTATAGTGCGTCAGAATACACCGTCCTCATCTCTAATTAGTGCATCTGTACTTTTATATTTTTACAGTAGAGTATAGTGCATCAGAATACACTGTCCTCATCCCTAATTAGTGCGTCTGTACTTTTTTATTTTACAGTAGAGTATAGTGCATCAGAATACACCGTCCTCATCCCTAATTAGTGCATCTGTACTTTTATATTTTTACAGTAGAGTATAGTGCATCAGAATACACCGTCCTCATCCCTAATTAGTGCGTCTGTACTTTTATATTTTTACAGTAGAGTATAGTGCATCAGAATACACCGTCCTCATCCCTAATTAGTGCGTCTGTACTTTTATATTTTTACAGTAGAGTATAGTGCATCAGAATACACTGTCCTCGCCCCTAATTAGTGCGTCTGTAGTTTTATATTTTTACAGTAGAGTATAGTGCGTCAGAATACACCATCCTCATACCTAATTAGTGCATCTGTGCTTTTATATTTTTACAGTAGAGTATAGTGCATCAGAATACAGCGTCCTCATCCCTAATTAGTGCGTCTGTACTTTTATATTTTTACAGTAGAGTATAGTGCATCAGAATACAGCGTCCTCATCCCTAATTAGTGCGTCTGTACTTTTATATTTTTACAGTGGAGTAGAGTGCATCAGAATACACTGTCCTCATCCCTAATTAGTGCATCTGTACTTTTATATTTTTACAGTAGAGTATAGTGCATCAGAATACACCATCCTCGTCCCTAATTAGTGCGTCTGTACTTTTATATTTTTACAGTAGAGTATAGTGCATCAGAATACACCATCCTCATCCCTAATTAGTGTGCCTGTACTTTTATATTTTTACAGTAGAGTATAGTGCATCAGAATACACTGTCCTCATCCCTAATTAGTGCGTCTGTACTTTTATATTTTTACAGTAGAGTATAGTGCATCAGAATACACCATCCTCATCCCTAATTAGTGCGTCTGTACTTTTATATTTTTACAGTAGAGTATAGTGCATCAGAATACATCGTCCTCATCCCTAATTAGTGTGTCTGTACTTTTATATTTTTACAGTAGAGTGTAGTGCAACAGAATACTTCGTCCTCATCCCTAATTAGTGCGACTGTACTTTTATATTTTACAGTAGAGTATAATGCGTCACAATACACCATCCTCGTCCCTAATTAGTGCGTCTGTACTTTTATATTTTTACAGTAGAGTATAGTGCGTCAGAATACACTATCCTCATCCCTAATTAGTGTGTCTGTACTTTTATATTTTTACAGTAGAGTATAGTGCATCAGAATACAGCGTCCTCATCCCTAATTAGTGCGTCTGTACTTTTATATTTTTACAGTAGAGTATAGTGCATCAGAATACACCGTCCTCATCCCTAATTAGTGCGTCTGTACTTTTATATTTTTACAGTAGAGTATAGTGCATCAGAATACACCATCTTCATCCCTAATTAGTGCATCTGTACTTTTATATTTTTACAGTAGAGTATAGTGCATCAGAATACACCATCCTCATCCCTAATTAGTGCGTCTGTACTTTTATATTTTTACAGTAGAGTATAGTGCATCAGAATACACTGTCCTCATCCCTAATTAGTGTGTCTGTACTTTTATATTTTTACAGTAGAGTATAGTGCATCAGAATACACCATCCTCATCCCTAATTAGTGCGTCTGTACTTTTATATTTTTACAGTAGAGTATAGTGCATCAGAATACACCGTCCTCATCCCTAATTAGTGTGTCTGTACTTTTATATTTTACAGTAGAGTATAGTGCATCAGAATACACCATCCTCATCCCTAATTAGTGCGTCTGTACTTTTATATTTTTACAGTAGAGTATAGTGCATCAGAATACACTGTCCTCATCCCTAATTAGTGCGTCTGTACTTTTATATTTTTACAGTAGAGTATAGTGCATCAGAATACACCATCCTCATCCCTAATTAGTGCGTCTGTACTTTTATATTTTTACAGTAGAGTATAGTGCATCAGAATACACCATCCTCATCCCTAATTAGTGCGTCTGTACTTTTATATTTTTACAGTAGAGTATAGTGCATCAGAATACACTGTCCTCGTCCCTAATTAGTGCGTCTGTACTTTTATATTTTTACAGTAGAGTATAGTGCATCAGAATACACTGTCCTCATCCCTAATTAGTGCGTCTGTACTTTTATATTTTTACAGTAGAGTATAGTGCATCAGAATACACCATCCTCATCCCTAATTAGTGTGTCTGTACTTTTATATTTTTACAGTAGAGTATAGTGCGTCAGAATACACCGTCCTCATCCCTAATTAGTGCGTCTGTACTTTTAGATTTTTACAGTAGAGTATAGTGCGTCAGAATACACCGTCCTCGTCCCTAATTAGTGCGCCTGTACTTTTATATTTTACAGTAGAGTATAGTGCGTCAGAATACACTGTCCTCCTCCCTAATTAGTGCGTCTGTACTTTTATATTTTTACAGTAGAGTATAGTGCATCAGAATACACCGTCCTCATCCCTAATTAGTGCGTCTGTACTTTTATATTTTTACAGTAGAGTATAGTGCTTCAGAATACACCGTCCTCATCCCTAATTAGTGCGTCTGTACTTTTATATTTTTACAGTAGAGTATAGTGCATCAGAATACACTGTCCTCATCCCTAATTAGTGTGTCTGTACTTTTATATTTTTACAGTAGAGTATAGTGCATCAGAATACACCGTCCTCATCCCTAATTAGTGCGTCTGTACTTTTATATTTTTACAGTAGAGTATAGTGCGTCAGAATACACCGTCCTCATCCCTAATTAGTGCATCTGTACTTTTATATTTTTACAGTAGAGTATAGTGCATCAGAATACACTGTCCTCGTCCCTAATTAGTGCGTCTGTACTTTTATATTTTTACAGTAGAGTATAGTGTATCAGAATACACTGTCCTTGTCGTTAATTAGTGCATCTGTGCTTTTATATTTTTACAGTAGAGTATAGTGCATCAGAATACAGCGTCCTCATCCCTAATTAGTGCGTCTGTACTTTTATATTTTTACAGTGGAGTAGAGTGCATCAGAATACAATGTCCTCATCCCTAATTAGTGCATCTGTACTTTTAGATTTTTATAGTAGAGTATAGTGCATCAGAATACATCGTCCTCGTCCCTAATTAGTACGTCTGTACTTTTATATTTTTACAGTAGAGTATAGTGCATCAGAATACACCATCCTCATCCCTAATTAGTGCGTCTGTACTTTTATATTTTTACAGTAGAGTATAGTGCATCAGAATACACCGTCCTCGTCCCTAATTAGTGCGTCTGTACTTTTATATTTTTACAGTAGAGTATAGTGCATCAGAATACACCGTCCTCATCCCTAATTAGTGTGTCTGTACTTTTATATTTTTACAGTAGAGTATAGTGCATCAGAATACACCGTCCTCATCCCTAATTAGTGCGACTGTACTTTTATATTTTACAGTAGAGTATAGTGCATCAGAATACACCGTCCTCGTCCCTAATTAGTGCATCTGTACTTTTATATTTTTACAGTAGAGTATAGTGCATCAGAATACACCGTCCTCATCCCTAATTAGTGTGCTTGTACTTTTATATTTTTACAGTAGAGTATAGTGCATCAGAATAGACTGTCCTCATCCCTAATTAGTGTGCTTGTACTTTTATATTTTTACAGTAGAGTATAGTGCATCAGAATACACCGTCCTCGTCCCTAATTAGTGTGTCTGTACTTTTATATTTTTACAGTAGAGTATAGTGCGTCAGAATACACCGTCCTCATCCCTAATTAGTGCACCTGTACTTTTATATTTTACAGTAGAGTATAGTGCGTCAGAAAACACTGTCCTCGTCCCTAATTAGTGCGTCTGTACCTTTATATTTTTCCAGTGGAGTATAGTGCATCAGAATACCCCATCCTCATACCTAATTAGTGTGTTTGTGCTTTTATATTTTTACAGTAGAGTAGAGTGCATCAGAATACACAGCATTCTTCCCTAATTAGTGTGTTTGTACTTTTATATTTTTACCGTAAAGTATAGTGCATCAGAATACCCCGTCGTCATCCCTGATTAGTGCAGCTGTGCTTTTATATTTTTACAGTAGAGTATAGCACGTCAGAATACACCATCCTCGTCCCTAATTAGTGCGTCTGTACTTTTATATTTTTACAGTAGAGTATAGTGCGTCAGAATACACCGTCCTCGTCCCTAATTAGTGCGTCTGTACTTTTATATTTTTACAGTAGAGTATAGTGTGTCAGAATACACCTTCCTCATCCCTAATTAGTGCGTCTGTACTTTTAGATTTTTACAGTAGAGTATAGTGCATCAGAATACATCGTCTTCATCCCTAATTAGTGCGTCTGTACTTTTATATTTTTACAGTAGAGTATAGTGCATCAGAATACACCGTCCTCGTCCCTAATTAGTGCATCTGTACTTTTAGATTTTTACAGTAGAGTATAGTGCATCAGAATACACCATCTTCATCCCTAATTATTGCGTCTCTAATTTTATATTTTTATGGTAGAGTATAGTGCATAAGAATGCTCCGTCCTCGTCCCTAATTAGTGCGTCTGTACTTTGATATTTTTACAGTAGAGTATAGTGCATCAGAATACACTGTCCTCATCCCTAATTAGTGTGCCTGTACTTTTATATTTTTACAGTAGAGTATAGTGCTCAGAATACACCGTCCTCGTCCCTAATTAGTGTGTCTGTAATTTTATATTTTTACACTAGAGTATAGTGTGTCACAATACACCGTCCTCGTCCCTAATTAGTGCGTCTGTACTTTTATATTTTTACAGTAGAGTATAGTGCGTCAGAATACACCGTCCTCGTCCTTAATTAGTGCGTCTGCACTTTTTTATTTTTACAGTAGAGTATAGTCCGTCAGAATACACCATCTTCATCCCTAATTAGTGCATCTGTACTTTTATATTTTTACAGTAGAGTATAGTGCGTCAGAATACACCGCCCTCATCCCTAATTAGTGCGTCTGCACTTTTTTATTTTTACAGTATAGTGTGCCAGAATACACCGTCCTCGCCCTTAATTAGTGCGTCTGTACTTTTATATTTTTATAGTAGAGTATAGTGCGTCAGAATACACTGTCCTCATCCCTAATTAGTGCGTCTGTGCTTTTTTATTTTTACAGTAGAGTATGCGGTAAATGATGAAAAGGAGGAGTTCTGAGCAGTGTCTGGGATCCTTTATTACACTCTATTCTATCTTCAATTTAGTCACATAGCTAACAGTCCAGTCAGAAGAACTTTAGAAGACAAATTGCTTTTGCTTCTAGGGTCTAGAACAGGAAGCTAATCTTTCTCCCCTCCTCAGATTACCCTTTCTCCCAGAGCAAACAAAAAAACAAAAGGGGAAATGCAGCTGATGTTAACTGACCATAGCTTTTATAGTTAAGCAATCAACCTGGCAAATTAATAATTAACAAGTAGCCTGACAAAGCACTTAACCACCTGCAAAAGAACATAAAGTCAGCAAACACCAGAACCAGCCCGCCCCCCAACTGCTGGATCACCTCCATTCATTTCACTTTGGAGTAAAATTACCTTTCTGCATTTCAGAATGTAACACAATGCGCTATTAAAACAACTAAGGCAGCACTATATCAGTAAATAGAAAAGCACAGCCATCCAATATTAGTAAAGTGATACTAACAGTTTACTGTTTATTTTGTTTAGGAAAGCCTTTACCAGCAGCAGCAGACAAAAAAGAATGTTAAATATCTTGACCCTTCCTAGAAATGTTTTGCTGTAGCACTGAATGACAAATCTCTTACTTCAACTCCTTACGTAGTGTGCTGTGATTCTCCATGCAAGTGAGGGGGAAAACCTTACGCAACACCAGAGATCTGTCCTCCAACTAGTGGAGGAAGGCACTAAGCATTTTAAATACGTTATTTATATTGGCTCACGTTTCAGGAAACACATCACCGGTAGAGTGGACACAGAGTATTAGTTATTAGGCAAGCAGAAAGACTGTTACAGTCTAAAAAATAGCTTGGGTGTGGTGCGCAGTTTGCAAAATGATGCATATGTTCTGTTCTCCTTGCTGAGTAAGTTGTTTCCATGAAGACCAGAAAGCTAGATTCCTCATGTCTTTCAGACAAACTTCTGCATTATTCTGAGCTAGTATCTGAATGGCCACTGCTTTTGACAAAAAGTTTTTCAATGAAGAAATATCAGCAGCATAGTTGCATTGTCATGTGACTGTGCCAAAACACAGCAAAGCAATTTATTGCTGAACTTCTCACTTTTGAAGGTGAGGGTAAGAAAATGTAAAACACGTTAAAAACAGTCTTTAAACAGCCCTTTTCCCTTCAATGAACCTTGTAACTTAAAATAAATAAATAAATAAACTGTCACTGACTCCGATATCATTTGGAAGCAGTTCAAACACAGAAGAGGGCTTCATTAATATAAATTCTACCACAGTCCATATGACACTGTGGTTCCTGAATGCAATTGGATGTGAGGATTAGCTGACAAGGAACAGGTCATCACAGTCCAGTCACATTTCAAAGCCATGTTAAAGTAATTGGTTAAACAGTAAAGTTAAAAGTAGACTGTACTGCCAAAAGTGGTAGACTTGAGAGGCTGCACTAATGGGGGAGCCTTAGTTCACCTAGCTCCATCAGTAAATCCGCCACTGCACCTTTCTGTGCACTGACGAACATGGATGTAGGCACAATACAAAAATCCCTTAAGCTAAGTGAGAAGCCATCAGCCACAAGCACTTGAAGTTGAATAATGTTTTTACTTGAAATAAATAGGTTAAAGCATTTTTTTCCAGTTATGCAAATAGTACTGAGCTTGCACACAGAATTGATTAAAAAAATTGATCTGAATGATAACTTTTAGAAAAATGTATCTAACATCTGCATTATAAGCTGCCTGCATCTTACTAGTGATATATTATGGTACTATTCTTTCTGTATTTAAGTAGAAATAAACTTTTCTGGGTCCTTACATGGAGTCCAGTTTGATATCTGTCTCTAAGGGAATTCCACAACCCTGAAAATATTAACTTCTGTAACTTTCATGTTCATGACTGATTTGAATTGTGTCTCCATTAATAAACTCTCAAACAAGATTTCTTAAACCTTTAATGTGAATTTCACAATATGCTTTCCTGTTTCCACAGCTACATACTTTTGTGGGAGAGAAAAGAGAGGGAGTCTGCACAATTTACAGTCCAAATAATGCATAATCATGTAATCTAGCCAAAATTTTCAAACAGCAGATTTTCCAACAGAACATCCATTTGCTGCAAGATTGTTTCACTTTTAAACTGTAATACATTTTCACAATGACAAATGCAGAGGTATATACATGTTTACACTTTCATTTTTAAAGGAAAATCAAGTACAGTGTAGATTCTTCTACTTTTAAATAGTTATATGTATGAATTTTTAGATTGGTATAGCTCCAGTGTAGCTAATTTTTTCATGTACTTCCTTAAAAAAAGACAGCAACATTTCCCAGTTTGTTGTAGCTTTCCTTGCCCATCTCTCTACATTCTCAACTCAAGCAGGTTTTGTTGATAAGTCTTGAAAGACATAAGGCTTGTGTGAAAATATTTTTTCAGTCAAAATAACCAGTTCCTTGCCTACAAAGTAATCTGCATTACTGACACCACTTCTGTACTAGATGATTATGTTGTAGGACTGCAATCCCAAACTCCATCTAAGAAGCTTGCTATTATACTCTCTAGCTCTGTGTAATCACTTTAAGGTTTCATGATCTCTAATTACTGTGAACTATTTGACTATTTTATCACCTAGGGTCCCTACACTGTTCAGTGTCCCCAAATTACATGAGTATTTCTGACCCACCTATGAGAGCGTTGGTAGATGCAAAGTTGTCTATTAATTATGCTAATGCAAAATATGTTGATAGTATTTTAAAAAAAATATGTTGAAAAAGAGAAACAAATATGTAAAGACTCGTGGGCTTTTTTGGCAGCTATCAACTCTGTGCGGTTTAGGTAAGAGGTTAACTTTTTGACCATAGACGTTACAGACCTGTATTTTTCAATACCACATAGTACAGGCGTTGAATGGGTCACTGATAGAATGAGATACCATGGGGCACCGGACAGTGAAATTAGATTCATTGAAGAACTACTGGACATTATTTTGACTAACAACTTCATTATGTTTCATAGTGAAATTTTTTTACAACAAGTGGGTGTAGCAATGGGTTCACCTTGTGGAGCAAGTGTGGCTAACTTGGTGATGTCCCATTAGGAATCCCACTATGTGTTTAATGACCCTACAATCATGTCATCCATTTGTTTCTATACGAGATTTTTGGATGTCATTTTTATTTTGTTTAAAGGGGATGGAAAAGCAACAAATGAACTGGTAAGACAACTAAAAGGGACTACTGAATTTTTAAAGTTTACAAGTTCTTTTAAGGAAGACTGTATCCCTTACTTAGACATCTTACTAGTGAAAGACAATATTAAAGAATCATACTCAGCAAGAATTTTCTGTAAGAAAACTTATAGAAATTCAATATTGCACTTCTCTAGCTCCTACCCCTTTCATCAAAAGAAGCCAGTGGTAAAGGGTCAGTTGGTACGTGCAGCTAGGATGGTTATAGAAGAAGTTTATTTTTTGGAGGAATGTAGTACTTTAAAACAAATGTTCTTAAAGAGAGGCTACCCTGAACAGTTAATTGTGGATCTCACTTTGGAAGTACAGCAAAAGACAAAGAGGGGGTTGTATAAATCAATTTTAAGCTTGGCTGACAGTGTAGGGGTATTAAATGAAATTGGTAACAATGAAACTTCTCCATGCAATGTTGGAAATGAAAAATATACCCTTGTGGTGGATTATGCCTCTAGCTTTACAACCCAATTTAGTATTGATGCTTATAGTATAAGGAACATATTGATTAAGAACTGGAAGTTGTTTTCATTTGATGATGAAATGATTAACAAGATAAGTGAAAAACCTTCTGTAATTTTTAAGCGAGGTAGAAACTTGAAATCACTGGTGGAAATGCCTAAGCAAGTAATTGTACAAACACCAGGTATTTTCAAATGTGAGGCTTGCAGCCTTTGTAGGTACATAGCATCAGGGTGTACCTTCATAATTTGAGATAAAACATACAGAATAAATGGGAGGTACAACTGTAATTTGAAATCTGTGATTTATCTTGCACAATGCCAGCTATGCCCAACATACTATATCGGTAAGACTGATAGGAAACTAAAAGAAAGGACTTATGAGCATATATATAGTATTAGCAAGGGTAAAAATGAGAAAGCTCTGGCAAGGCATTGTACCAGTCACCTGGGCCATGTCTTTACATTTAGGGTGATTGATCAAATAAAGCCAAATATAAAAGGTGGCCCTTTCCCCTTAATGTTAGAAAGGCAAGAAGTGTTATGGCAGCTACGCTTGAACTCTAGTAGAAAACCAGGCTTAAATGAAGTGATTTCAATTGCTTGCATATTAAAATTGAGAAGCCTCACTAGATGAATTATGTGTTAATATACAACTAACAATTGCGTTTGTGTAATTTGTTATGTAAAACACCAACAGTATAAATGTTCAACATAATTTTAGACTAGGTTGTTTGACTTTTTGAGGGTTATCCCCCCCCCCTTTTGTTGAGTTAACTTGAAAATTTGGGGATGGGTTTTTTTATATATATTTTATATGTTTATGTACTTGTAATATGTAAAAGACTTTGTTAACAATATACAGGAGTTTAAATGTGGACATATTTTATTGGATATATTTTAAGAAAATGGAGTTATGTACAAATGATGAACTTTTAATTGATTACTAGGTTGTAAATGATGTACTACATCTGCTTGGTCAGATGTTTGAATGGAGGGGAAAGTTTTATGTATTTAAAAATGGTGCCTGTGGTCTGAACTTTGTCTGAAGAAGTCATGTGATTTGACTGGATGAAAATTGCTTCACATTACTGTTTCAAGTGTATTAAACTTTGTGGATTTGGAACCTCCTTGGCATTTAGTGATTTGCCTATTGGGTCTATTAATAGCTGAAGGTGAGCCAGTTTCAGATATATAAGGGACAGACAGAGAGGAGAGAGGGGTAAATATATTGCTAAAATTATTAGCCAGTGAGTCCACTATATCTTCAGCCTTGGTGTAGGAAGCATCATTCATAATCAGCTCAGCGCTTTTCTGCATTGTGCTTTTGAGGTTACTAACATAACTAAAAATGGCTTGTGATTATTATGGTCCTACCATGTGGAAGTGTATCTGGGGTTTGCCCTGTGCTTGTTCCTACAGGGTACAACTGCATTGTTTATATGCTGGTATGAAGTGGTGGTGAATGTTTCTACATATTCCGTGGAGTTAACAGGGTTTGGTAGAGATTTGAAGTTTGCCAATGTATCACTTAGGAGTAGGTAGTTTGTCTTACATAAACTTCTAAAGGTACCTTGGGTGGAAATAGAAAAAGAAACTGAAAAAAGAAATGAATTGCTATGCAAGATATGCTGCTCCATACATACCTTATGGCAACAAGGATATAACACCTTCTGGTGAGCAAAACTGTTTTACAGGCTATTCAAGTCCAGTTTACAAAATCCCACCACTGTCACCAATTACTATGTAATGGCAAAGGGAAAACAGGCTTGAATTCCTGCACCACCTCCATCAGTATTTAAGGTGAGACAAAAAAGCCAACCATATAAGGTTTGAATCTTACTACTGGTACATATTAATATACCAGGAGCAGTTTGCCTTAAGGGTGTATGGTAAATTTGCACTACTGTGTTGGGTAGTAGCCAAATCCTGCCATTCCCAAGTGAGTTCTACACTGTACAATTACACATGAGTTATAATCACAGGGTTTGCATAAACCCACATTATTTTCCACAGTGGAGGAGTATAAGATACCTCAACAACATCATCCCTTTCCCTTCAAGTTTATAGTACACTAGCAATAGTTAATCAAACCTAACTAAAGATGAACATCCCTTACCATTTACCCTTGAAATAAGCTACCCATTAAATTTATTTGAAATAAATAAGTTAAACATTTTCTTTCTAAATAAATATGCAAATATTACAGAACTGGAAAAATAGATTGAAAATAAGACTCTCAAACCAATAATGTTCAGACACATTTACCAAACATGTGAACCAGAAACTTCTTTGAGCTGTAAATAAACAATGCCCTAACTTTTCCTGGCTTTTAAGTCCAACATGAAATTTTGAGCCCCTAAAGGCAGTAAAGCCTGTTCTTTCTCCAACAGCATCTTATTACAGCCTAAGCAAAAAGTACTGTAATATTTGTAACTCCAGAAACTGACTAACTTATTGGTCTTTTTCTGTTTATGTCACCAAACAGAATGTCTTGTGGTTGTAGTCTGAATTTTAAAAGATGCTTTTCTCTTTCCCTAGTTACACACTTCCTAAGGGGAATGTCCCAACAAACATCTGTCTAAACAGGGCATCATCATCATCATCATCATCATCATCATCATCATGTGATCTAACTAGCTTCTTCAAGTAGCAAGCTTACAAACATTGCACACATTTGTGTAGGAAGGTGTAGTTTCAACATTTTAACTGTAAGAAATTTTCATAGTAGCAAATGCAGTTAAATATAGTTTTACCCGGGTCTATATTATGTAATCAAAAAGTGAATTCACTGAACTGCATCTACATCGGAAATGCACTTCAGCGAATTCGCTCTTGTAGGGGGCTGTGCTCCACATACCCCCCTCCCCACTAAGTATATATATATATCAACTCCAAGGTTGCACTACAGTGAGGAAAGGGCAAATTTTCCAATCATCACTGTACTGCGATCTCACCATCAACAGTTCGCTGAACTGCATTTCTGATGTCGATGCAGTTTGGCGAACTCACTTTTCGATAACATAATATAGACCCAGTTTTACCCATATAGTTTTATATACATTTCACTGAAAGTGACAGTGTAAAATGGCTTCTTTTAATTTTCTATTTCAAATGATTGTTTTTAATTGGATTCAGATTTAACACAGCTAGTTTACTTTTCAAGTATTCCCCTTTGAAAACAAAATAGTGGTATATTCTGTGTCAATTACAATCCTCTTCACACGTGTCATGATTGCAAACAGCAGGAGTTTGAGTTCCACCTTTAACTCCACATGAATCTTAAAAAGTCTTGAATTCAAACACTATGTTCACATGGGGCTGAAACCCTTCACCTTATATTGCAGGGTCTTTCCCCTCAGGGAAAAGCCTCACTCCCTTATACTGGAAACCCTTCACCTTATATTGCAGGGTCTTTCCCCTCAGGGAAAAGCTTCACTCCCTTATACTGGCTGAAAGGAAATGGATAAATGGGAGCAAATCCATCGCATTTCGTGATTTGGTCTGAAATCAGTCCCACTTCCTCATAGCAAACAGTCATCAAAGTATAGAATCAAAAGGGATTACTTTCACAATCACTTACACACAGCCAGGGCCCCAGTGATATACAAGTCACAGAAGTGCAGAAAACCAGTTTAATAAAAACAAGCAAAACTCTGGCCCTTTGAATATTTCAGAACTGAAGTGGTGCTGGTTTTCTAGGTGAAGACTATGTATTTCAGGTCAGTTTACCCTTAATAAGAACTTAAAATACTGAAAGTGCAGAATCTGTGCAGCTTCATGTGGCATTTTACTGAACACTTTGAAACACTGCTGTAATTACTGATGCCTGGTCATTTTAGACTTATTTTTCACATGAATAAGGCATCTCTGTGTTTTGGACAAGCACACCAATTTTTCCTATTTATGTTTTTCTGTCTTTCTTGAAATCCACAGTTAGTACTTTTGTTATCTTTACAGAAATAGTACTTTGTTATCTTTACAGAAATATTCCCAGACTGCAGTCACCATGTGTTAATGTCAATCCAGCTGCCTTACACTAGATTTTCACAAGGTAAGAAAGGTTTTCCCATTAATGGGTTTGTATTGAGCTGTTAATTTGGGTATGGAGACCTTCATCCAGTAAAGCCTTCATTTTGGTCTTTGGTTACCAATTTTGTCCTCATCACCGAGTGTTAATATAGGCTGGCATCTGTGATTGGTTCAAGTCCCAGGCTTAACTCACTACTATGTCTTTAAATAAATTACAAACAGTACAGTGCCTTATGGCTTTAAGTGCTCAGCGGTAATTCTTGACAAAATTTAATGCTAGTGACTCCTCCGGATATTTCTCTAGGATCAATCTATTGATGCCTCTAAACACCTAATACTGCATGTTCATATTTACAGTAATTGCAAAACCATTTTTTCATACAACTTTAAAGCTTACAAGTTAAAAAATACAACTGCATGTATACACAATCTCCGTCTAGTATAGCTGGAGACACATTAACTGTTGTTCATATGTTAGCTATGGATAGTATCCTAACTTTCATGTTACTGTAATTATTTCCACAATGAAGCAACATAGACATATTGCTTAGTTTAATGTGAAAGCTTTAAGGAGGATGAAAACAAATGCTGAAGATAGTGCATTTGTATCTTGAGTAGTTAACTGACAGATTGTAAAAGGTTAACAAAATGATAGTTATTTATCGAAGTTATAATGACTTAAACAATTCATTTTAAATATTTGCAGTTTAATACATGCTCTCACTGTAAAAATGATGTTTATACTTATTTAGTAACACCCATGATTTTAAAGACATGAATGTTTGTTCATACTGTGAGTTTATAACTTTATTTTTGCCAGTGGCACAGGAAAATAACTTTCTTGGGTGGCATAAGCCGGGGAACCTTGTTAGCTAGGCTTATGTAGGCCCTCGGGCCAATAGCCTAGTACCTACCTATGAACCTATGAACCTATATGGCTCATTGGAAGTTAGAGTGCAACTTTCCGGAGCACCAGAGGATGCAGTGAGTTTAATTTCAAGATTAATAATAGACACTATAAGGGTCAGTCACTAATATGCAGTTCTTATTAGTGGTAGTAATAAAGTCAAAATGAGGTATCTCAATGATTTTTCTGTACTCCAGGATATAGTAGTCACAGAATTAAGATATATACAAGTAACATGTGTGGGGGTATAGCCACCATGTCAATGGCATAAGGAGGCAAAACTGCCTGCAAAAGCACTTTTGTAGTGATATTTGCAGCTTCACATTTTGACAGTTTTAAATTTGTTATTTTTGATTAGTTTTAACTACCTCACAAAAGATTTGCATTCCTGCCATGGAGCTGAGGGGTATATGCCATGCAGTCTCACAAATTTTACAACTACACGACATGCAGAGATAGTCATATCTTTTTTCTCTTCAACAGTGTGTACATTCCTAGTACTTTCATTCACATTGTCATAATATTTTTACCATTATGTGAATCCTGTGTTGTATACATTGAACAGTTGATCTTTATCTCTCTCCTAATATGACCTCCAGAGCTGAGTATGTCACTACAGATGAGAATGCTATCAGTGATTGATATAAGAGGAACATAGTATCCCCAAAAATATGTTCAAAGTCTCTGTGATGAAACATTGCTTTTTGCGGGCACTTGTTAATGCCCTTTCAGAAAGCATAAGATGATTCGGTAAGGGTATGGTTATAAAACACAGATCTTTTTCTTCTTCTTGCAGGCTTAGCGATGCATCCTAAAAGAGGTGTCTTGGTTCCTTACAAAAGTGAATATGATGATGTCAGCAGGAGAGGGTCCCATGGTCCTCTGAATCCATCAATGGATTACAGCTACCCCATGATGCAGCACTTTTCTTACATTTGCCCAATCCTTTCCATGCTCTGTCACAAGGAAGTTCATAAGTACTTTAACAGAGTTCAGGCATAACGTCCAACTAGGAACACTGATTCCTTAATAAATGGCATATGCACTTTGTCTCACCCTTCCAATAATCGAGCGATTTCTTAAAAACAGTCAAACTGATTCACAGACTAATATTAATTTAATATTATTGTATAATATGGCCATTCTATTAGCAATACATGAGCATTTTATTTTATGTACTTTAGTGTTGAAATTCATATTATTATGTCTTAAAAACCCTATTACTCATAAAACATTCCATGCAAAATACTGCTTGTAAGACAGGGTCATGAAAAGTATTGTATGCAGTTTTAAGCTTCTCAAAATGTATCTGTAACATATTGAATATAATCTTAAATGCCTACATCTGCTCTCATAGTCTAATTCTTTGATTGAAACAATTCTTTTAGTAAATTTTCTTTGGACATCACCAAGCACATGTAGTTGTCCTTAGTTATGCATGCAAAACACATTATTATATTCTAAGACAGGTCTTGTATAGGATTCACAATCAGTGCCGAGCCATACCTCATCTCTAGATGTAAGTACCCTTCTGATATGACCCATTTTCCTCAGTGCTTTAATGCAGACAAACTTTACATGATTTCTAAAAGATAGATTTGAAGTAACCATAATTCCCAAGTTCTTATACCGATCAACTTCTGCTAATGACACAAAAGATCATTTTTTTAATTTATTCTGTCAGTGAAATGCATGATAATTTATTTTTGGTACTAAACTTTAGTCTTGTGGATGAATCCCAATCATCCAGTGACTGCATCTGTGCATTCCAAACCTAATAATCTTTTTCATTTTGCATGTAAAATCCTAACTTGTAGTATTTATGAATACAAAAATCTTTGTTTTTTTTTGGAATTGTATTTAAAAAATATTGAAAAGTACTGGTCCGAAAACATCCTTGCAGAACTACTCACTACATGATAGTAGAGTGTTTAAATTTAACATGTTGCGCTCCTTTGGTTAACCATTCCATTATTCATCACACTATGTAACAGTTAACATTTTATGCAAAGAGTTACTTATTACAGCAAAAGGTAAACTATCCTGAATACTAAGCTTATCCATTATGCAGATGACTCTACGATCATCTGTTCTGTCACCTCTATTTCCACACCCTTAAAATTAACCCAAGAGGGCTTCACTTCCACTGAACACTGGATGTTAGCTAATCACCCGGCACTAAATGCTTCAAAAACTAAACATATGGTATTTAATCCTTCTAGAAATACCACCATAGACAAAATCTCATTCTCCATTGCAAGTCAAAGTAATACCTCTCTTGAGGTGGTATCCCATGCCAAACTTCTAGGTGTCCTCATTGATGAACAGTTCAAGTTTGATACTCATCTACAAACAAACATCAAGAAAACCCACCAGAAACTTGGAATGCTCTACCGCCACAATCACTTCCTAACTCCCCCTACAAAGCTTCTTCTGTCTACTACTTACCTCATTCCTTCCCTCCTCTATGGTGCCCTACTTCTTACTAACATACCGTCTTCTCTAAAGACTAAACTTTCTTCCTGCTTTAACAAAATTGCCAAGTTTGCTACAGGCTACAAATCCTCCACCCACCACTGTAACACCCTCCTCAAACTAAACTGGCTAGAACTCCCCAATCATCTTTCCTACATTCAGCTCACACATGCCCACAAACTTATCGTCAGCCTTTCTATCTGCCGCTCCCTTGCCTCCTCTCTCAAAATGCATCTGCCTGATAGACTTCTAAGATCCAACAACCAGAATATGATTGAACTCCACAAGCCCGCCTGTCCACCTGGTAAACATTTACTATCATTCTCTCGAGCACGCCTTTGGAACTCGCTGCCACCTCATATTCGTACCACCCACAACCACCTTACCTTTAAGACCTAGCTTCACTCTCATCTCATATCCCTCTGGCGATGTTCCTGCTTTCACTCCACATAACTCCCTCAGCATTACAGCCTGTTATCTCACTTTCCCCTCCCTCTCTTCTTAAACCTCACACCAAGCTAATATCCCTCCTAATGCACCTTCCTCTCCACCTCCTAACTTTTTACTCTACTTCTTCCTATTATTCCCTTTTTTCTTACTTCTACTCTAAACTCTTCCTCTTCCTCTTACCCTACTATGACTCTTATACGATTCCCATGTGAATCTCCTCTGCCCCTACTGTTATATCTCCATTGTATGAACAATTGTATTTGTAAATACTTGCTAATGTTTTTCTTAAAAAATATATTTTTTTAATTCCTACTGTACATTGTAATTTTTAATACTATGTTCTTCAACTATATTATTATATTATGCAATTGCATATGATTTGTTTGCACTGTATAATGTCTTTATGGAGCTTTTCTCCCCAGGACTCCATTGAAAATGGGCTCTCCTCGTCCCAATGGACTATCCTGGTAAATAAACTGTAAAATAAAAATAAATAAATCAAAAGCTTTACACAAATCAAAAAGTGAACACCTATAGATAATCCCAACTCTAATGCTTCTATTAAATCATAAAAACTGAAAGCAAAACTTTCTAGTGACAAAGTTCAAACAGCCACATACTCCAATTAGTGAATCTTTCAAAGTGACAGCAGTTTATCATAGTGTGAAACACAATCATATGTATCCATGGTCTGTGAGGGTAAGCTGGCACGGACACTTGATGCTGAGTCCACTGTGGCTGCAAAATTTAGCTGTGGGAAGACCAAAGTGAAATAAGTAGCAATGAATGTACTTGCACCTCATTTAAAGGAGCTCCTACTACAGGAACTTCCCATCTCTCCATAGCATCAAATGCATCCAACAAAAGAAAAAGAAAAATGTTCCTCCTGGTTATACAATATTTCATTCAAACTCACAGTATGTAGCAGAAGCTTCTTAATTTCTATGAATCTATGAATTATCATGCAGAAAGGGCTGTAACTACAAAGCCTTTCCAGCTATACTGCAGATGATGCTTCACTTTACTACAGAAAACACAGGTCCATTTTTCAATATATGAAATCTGATGCACCTCATATCATTTCAGCAAACTGTTTGCACCACGTACTGTATAACTGTGCAAAGCATGCCAGCAAGGCCCTTGCAGGGTTTGATGTTGACATGCTAGCTTTGAAAGTCCACAGTGCGTTTTCAACGCTTGGCCAAAAAAACGTTCACAGTTAAAGGACTTGTATGCTTTCCTAGACCAGGACTTCAAGGAGGTTATGCAGCATGTTGTCTCAAGGAGGCTGCATTTGCTTTCTGCTATAGGATGACTGGCAGAATGCTGGCTTGCTATTAAATTATTCTGTCAGTCAAGGTCCTGATGTGTATCACCCTCTCATCTGAAAGTTTGTGAAGGCTAGTGAGGACAGCATCACAGAAGACATCTCAGAAACTGAGTGCTACATACACGTCATCCGCTAAATCATGCAAGTTTTTCACAAGTCAAGTACAAAGCTCGAAAACAATGTATCCTCTGTCCAGGCTAGAGCTGTATGCAGTGATGGTGAGTCTCAGAGATAGGCTGTAGTAAAGGTTGGTTGACCAGTTCTTTGGCTGTAAAGCTTCATCTGCTGTTAAGCACTTGCCTCCAGCCATGGGACAGCAGGCCTGCAGGGACTTCAGTATCTTTTATACAAAAGTGCTTTCCTGCCTGCAGAAGTGGTTTGATTTTATAACGGTCATTTTAAAGCTATGCAGGTTCTCATCCACCAGCAGCCTGTAACCTGGTTAGAACTGTGCACAGTCTTTGAGACTTTCAAATTAGTTTTGGACATTGATGACAATTACTACTGCAGTTTAACTGTTACATTGTCAGCCCTGTTACAAATAACAGAAGCATCTGTAAGTGATTCTTGGGTGACTTTTTTCAGTAAAGCTACAGACTATAAAATGCTCTATAGACTGGTGCAGTTTGTCCTTTCACCCCCCCCCCCCCCCGTGCAATAGCTTTGTATAAAGTGTTTTCTCACTTATGGGGAATGCATGGACTGATAACAGATTGCTTTTGTCTCTTGTCAAGGCTGAGCTTATGTCAAATTAAATTTTAACACGAGTTGCTTGCAATTTTATGCCCTTGTGAAAAGTAACCAGCCATTACTAGAAGCCGTCAGATCAAATGAGTACTATAGCTTCAAATATAAGCAGTGATCAACATGAGTGCTTTTCAAACTATCAGTACTGTATACAAAGTTGTATCATACAGACTTGATTGTTATTTTCAGTATTCTATATAATTAGTAACTTTTGCAGGTGGATTGGACACACTAAATTGGCCCTATGTGTGACTGTGTACATGTGTGTGCCTTCTGTGGTGGGGTGGGTGCCAGGCTGGCAACTCAACACCATAAAACTCCACTGCCAATTGTTCTGCAGACCATTGTTCTGTTGTGGCACCCCAACAGGAAAAAGCTGAAAGGAGAAGAAGAAGTAACTTTAAATATGACCTTGATTTTAAAATGTTTCTCTTAACTATATACAGGTGTGTAAATTCACAGATATTCCAAAGCCACAGAGTCTCATGACCATTCTCACCTTGTCAGTACCTAGTCCACATCTCCTTTCACCAGTCTAGCTTGGAGGGAATCTGTGGATACCCATCCAGTCATGTAGTTTATATTTAAAGGACAATTGGGAATTGTCCCACTTAACATGTAGGGGAAACTTATTCCAGAAGTGTCGGAGGCAGTGGATTACAAACCTGTCCATTTACCATGTTCTGTTCATCTGTAGGTACAGATTTATGTCTCTGGTCCTAGTACTGATGAACATATTGCACTTGTGGAGAAAGAGGAGGTGCAGGGCAGTCAGATCTCTAAAAACGGGGTGTAAGTGATACTGACGTACAAAAATGCAGGGTGCACCATTCTACTGATGTGAAGCACAGGGGATTTTTTTCAGCTGATTGATACGTCTCTTCTCATTTCACAGCTGCTCAAGTCTCATTATCAGTTTGTTCTTACATTAGGTGCTCCCTGTAAGAATATTATGTGGGTGCAAAATACAATAACAAAAAATAAAGCAATCCAACCAAGAATCCAAAAGAAGGAGGCAGAAATGAAACCAAGATTATTTTATTCCACAGCAATGAGCACTTTCATCTGAATTAACTGGACTTCATCAGAAATGTTTCAGATTTTTCTGATGAGGTCCATGTAATTCAGACAAAAACGCTCACTGTTGTGGAATAAAAGAATTTTGGTTTCCCTTCTGCCTCCTCCTTTTGGATTCTTTGGTGCAAAATACCATAGAGCTGGCCAGATAGATTTCTACATTCCCTCAGCTTTGCATAAGCAGTGACCAAACCTCAGCCTGTGATAATATCTTCAATTCCTCTTCCTTTGTGGAAATGTTAGCTTGAATTTGATGTAGCAAAGCAGGTTCTCCAAGTGGAGCCAGTTAAGGGTGACAGGAGGGTCACTGAAGGATCTGGATGGGGGGGGGGGGTTGTAAACCTAGGACTAAATTACATTAATATTAAACTAATTGAATGCCTGGCCCTCTAACTGGTCAAAATGGTGGAATAATGCTACATAGAAATGAATGAAGACATTTATGGCAATGGTGGCTGCTGCTTTCTGCGGTAGTATGACTGATGGAATATTGCTAAACAAAAGTCCTTTTCCAGAGAACTAGCAACTTTCTGCTAAAATTGCTTTCTGTCATGCACAACCAGTATGAGAGAGATTTCCTTTTCCTAAAAATTACAATGGATTCACAGCATACTTTGTCAAGGTGAATGCAGAAATTAAAGTCCCATCCCCCATAAAAAATTATAGACCCCTTTTTTATGCACTGTTCATTGTCTGTCAGCTACAAGATAACAGCTCCTCTGTCTTGTTTGTTTCTCTGGAGTCATCTCTGCAGAAGTATAATGCAACCTCAAGGAAAAATATTCTGAGAACTAAGACAACATGGGAATCCAGAAGAGATTTTACCAGTAGAGGTAACTGTAAGTCAGGGCATATAAAATAGGGAATAAGGAGATGGAAGTTATTGCCAAAAATTAGCAAAAGAACCAGGGTTATAACCAGGTTTTTCTAAATTGTACTCTAAGGTCCCAAAATGCTTCCTCCCCCTGCATCATCATTGATGCTCTGCCCCCTGCATCATCATTGATGCTCTGCCCCCTGTAGTCATCCATGTTGTCCACCCCTCAAATGAGGGCCCACAGGCAAGCCAACACAGAGTCACTCAGTACAAAACCAGTTAACCTTATATTTGCTGACAATATCATACTGTTACATTGCTTCCTGTTTGCATTTTTGTAACCCGTCCTCATTCAAATAAGTGTTGCATTACAAAAAGAAACAAATACAATTGCAAGACAGCCAGTTGCATATCTAGCAACAAACAAACTTAACTGACATTTAATAGCATTGTTACACTGGGATGTGTCTGTTGCATAAGGCAGACAGTTCCACCATGGTACATCTATACCAAAGATCACACAGCATAGCTCACATGTGGACTTGTACTTCTCCTTTGACTAGTAAAGTGAGCTGTTTAGTGCTCTGGCTTTCATTTGTTTAAGAAATGTTAACAACAACATAAACCATTTGCTGAAAACAGACCCTGGCCAGTTCAGGTTTAACTAAAGCATACATTAAATATGCTAAAACACACAATCCTACCCACTCTCTAAGGGGGACATCAGCTGTTAATTGGGGACCAGACTGGGTTATAAAAATTCAAAAACAGCTCGCGGAGACACAAGTGCTCCAGATTTGTCTGCTACCATTTGGAAAGATGGACCAAATTGGGTTATAATGAGCCATCAACTCCTGCTTAACACCCTTATCAGGGTCCAAACTACTAGCCTAAAGTTGCTATCACTACAACATGCAGACATTTAATCTGACTTGTGATATAAACTACCTTCTGGTCTGGCTTTGTTTCATTTAGCAATGTTAACACCTCAAACCATTCACATCACACAGCCCTCAGCCATTTCACCAGCAAGTCCAACCACTGCATACAGGCATACATTAACAATGCTACAGTACAGTCCTATCAATTCATTAAGCTGTGCACTTCACACTTAGTTATGCTGTAGGTGATATTACATTCTGAATTCCATGTGCTACAATGACACACACATATAACTATGTTCCTGCAACATGTCCTCAAGGAAACATGCTTGCCATAGCCTGATTCACATAAGCTTGCCACAACCCATTCCAGGAACAATAAAAGACTTATTCTCTAAATGCATACAAGAAACTTATGTTAAACTCATTAATTAAAAGCCTAAGAAAGATGATCACCACAAAAAACATGTGAAACAGCCACTTAGATATATTGAATAACAACAGAAAGTTATGTTATATCGATACATTAAAAGATTCAAAGTCATTCAGTGTTATACATTCTAAAAAGAATGCAAAAATATTCACTTAAGACTCGATAAACTCTGAGTAACATCAGATGAACAAACAGGGAAGGGAAGTAAACAAGGAACAAACAGGGAAAGGAAGGAAACAAGGAGCAAACAGGGAAAGGAAGTAAACAAGATCATGGAATGACTAGAGGAAAAGGAGTCCCAGTAAGGAATAAGCAATTAGTGACACATACCTGGAAATGTTGTCTCCTCACAGTAAGACGTTGTCCCATTCGATTCTCAGCTAGAGCATCTTCTGTGTAGAGACATGCGTGAATGTGCGTACCTTCGTTGAAGGTTGTCTGTCAGAGCTGGCAACTCGGCACGTAAAAATCTACTGCCAATCATTAGCAGACCGGAGTTCCGCTGTGGCGACCCCTAACCGGGAAAAGCCGAAAGACACTGACTGACCTGGAAATATTATACAGAATAACGTTTTCAATGCAAAATATATTGCTTGTACCAAGGGAAATTAAACAGTAATAAGTTAAAACAAATGTGCATTTTCATAAATACCTCTAATTATTTTCCTTTATACACTCAGTCAATATATCTAATCCAAGTTTCTGCCAGCTGACCATGGACTTCAGATCTTTCCCTTATAAGAACCACTTCTAATAATGTTCTAGTAGTTTATTGATATGATAATCTTCAGTGCCAGAAGGATCAACTAACTTCTGACATGTAATTATGCATTTTTACTAAAAATGTTTTAGTAAGAATTAACAAACCCCGTAACTAAATAGTTTGTAGTATGGGTATTTGATATGATGAAAGGATAGCATGTAATTTAAAATTCCCCTCTCACACAATTTGATGTGCAGTTTTTTATGCCCTCCAAAATACAACTACTAAATGACAGCTCACAAAAATGTAAGTCAACTCTCCAGAGAGTGGCAAGTCTGCTGTGCCAGTGACAGCCATGGTGAAGCAAGAATAAGGAAGCAGCATACAGGCCAGGGTCATGTGCTTAGTTCCATCATCATGCTATGATAGGCAGTATCCTTCCTGGGGATATGTCTAGGACTGCGTACAATGGTGTGGCATGCTACTTCCAGACCTTTTAACAGTGAGCTTGCATGTCAGCCAATTAGAGTGGGGAATTAGGCCATTAAAAGAAAGCTCTGAGGGTTGGCTGTATGATGGCCTCTTGTGTCTATCTCTCTTTCTAAGGAGGAATGCCTGGGACAAGCAGTTGTGGGAGGGATGATGGTTGGTAGGCAGCGAAGAAAAAGCACAACAAAATTGCTTGCTTCTGTTGCTGCTTTAATTTAAAGGAAGGCAATGGTAAATAATAATAAATATTTACACAGGTAAAATAGTTACCTATTTATATAAACACTGTAAACATATCACTGACTTCACTCCATAACAGATGCACAGTCTGAGACAAAGTGTTACTACTGCACGTTTGCGAACATGTGGCACTTTAAATGTAACCTCTCTTTATCCCGAAGGAATAGACCCATTTCTCTTTATCCCAAGGGAACAGTCATTTGAAGAAAAAAAATGCATTCTAGAAGAGCTTGATTACTGATGCTTCTCACACAAACACAAGTTTTATGCCCTTTAGCAGTGTGTGTGTGTTGTGCTCTCTGCAATGTCTTCAAGTTTTCCTAACACATAAGTAACTAGGGGAAGTGACAGGTGGCAACGCAAACAGTTCAGTAGCCCAAGGCTCTCAACCTTCTTAAAAAAAGGTAGAATATTACATCTCATTAAGTGGAAAAATTATTAAACTTCAAAAAGAAAAAAAAAACACTGCTAATTCATACTTACAAAGGTTGTACTGGTGAATTAATATGGTTCAATATTATTTATCACAAAAATAAATGTTTGATACACCCTTTCAATGTGGAATAGCATGGAACATAGAACTTAAGATGCGAAATGAGGAACTTTCCTCATGATGAACTAAGTGAGGGGGTGCAGCAGCCTGATACGAGCACTTGCTTTGAATGATGGACTGGAGGAATATCAGGGTGTCTGGACAGCCATGAGCTAATTCTGTAGTCAGTTTATTCTTCTAAAATACAAGTCAGCAGTAACATTCACCAAGCCAAGAGAAGTGGGTAAAAACCTGCTTAAAATATTGTAATCCAACTGCAAACAAAGAGCTAAGCTTTAATGTTTTCCAAGAAAATTAAAAGCAAGAACTAACTTAAATGTAATGCTTTTTGGGACAAAATCCAATGAATTACTGGAGAGTTCAGGGTTTTCAACCTATTATGCATTTGCAAAGTTTTATAAAATTATACTAAACACTCTTTTCATTGAAAATCAGATACTACGAGGTATGGTATATGGTAGTTTAGAAAAAAATAATAATGGTATACAACACATTTAAGGTTGAATGAAAAAAAATCAGCATAGTGATTGTTTTTCTAGGTGAATAAAAGTAACTCTGGGAAGGTCACAAAAACACAAACATAATTAATTGATGAGGAAGCAGGATGAGAAAATGGTGATGTCAGATCATGGCAGGTAATACTGAAGAGCTGGCATAAAATGATGATGTCAGATCATGGCAGGTAATACTGAAGAGCAGGCACAAAATGATGATGTCAGATCATGGCAGGTAATACTGAAGAGTACTTGCACCTGTTGCTGGACAATGAAGAATCAAGAGGTAAGAGATCGGGGTACACTATTTGTTGGTGTTATAAATATAAATCGGTCAAGAGGCTGAATTAATTTCCACAAAGGGAGACTGCCAAAGATTTCAGTCCAGAAAACCACTAATAGCCAGTGAAAAGTGACCATGACATGACCTCTCTCTGGCATACAGTACATTATCATTCCACGTGATCTGTAAGTATTTTACTCCAGCTGCACTGGTTGTCCTCCTCACCTTAATGTCATAAAAGAAATGGATAGTCAAGTAGTGTCCATCTTCCAAGCAATCAGAACAGTTACATAAATAAAAGAGGTATGGAAAAGGACTCACCACCTGTTGCAGTAGAACAACACTACTGAATAAAAATGATAATTTACTGCAAGTTATGGATCTGTTTGTTTTCATATGTGTGACAGCACAGTTGTCTTAGCAGTTGTGAAAATGAACACCATTCCTTTTGGATAGACTTCTCTCTCTCATCCTTGTCTAACAAAGATGACAAGCCGGCGGGGTATTTTGTTTAGATGCTTTAATACATAGAAACACATAAGGATGGATAGCAGCATCATAAAATACAAACAAACTAGTTAACAGACAGACCTTACATAGCTACATGCTTACATCTCAACAACTTACTACAAAATGGCAGTCTAGCTTGCAAGCTCTCAGTATTTATACACTTATACAAGCCCTTGGGTAGCTTCTTATACATACACACACATTGATCTACATCCTCCCTCTTTAAAAGATTGCCCTTGGTAAAAACAATATTAGCATTAGATTGCATTATTATAGACATTAGAAACAAACACAATCTTCATGTCCAAGTTGCTGCATATCTTTTACAGGGTTTAGAGATGCGACCATATCTCGTAACATAACAGTCTGGACCAAATTTTGCAACAAGGACAGTCTTTGTTGAACAGCTCATATCAGGAAGTTTTGGCTTCATCACAGTAATGAGAATGTCCTCTGGAACTTCCTCAGCAATTAGAAAACCGGACAACTCATTCTAAGATAAAGAGTCTTCCTTACAAGCTACGTGTTATGGTACAGGGTTGGACACAGGTATTAAATGCTTCTGATTACACCTAAAGACTGCCCCTTGTGATTCTACAATGTATGATCTCGGCTCTGGACAAATATTCTTTACGACACCAATCCAATCATAACCTTTGAACATTTGCATCCTTACCACTTCTCCTTCTCATAATGGATTGAGTGGTTTGCTGGTTTTATCATAGTAGGACTTCTTGGTTAAATGCTTCTTCAACAGATTGGATTTCACTAACCTGTTGTTCTTGACACTTGGAACCAACAATTGACTACTGATTGGTAATGTGGTTCTGGTTTGTCTCGACAGAAGTCTCTGGGCAGGTGAACCGAGATGTTTATCACAAGGAACATTTCTGAGATTCAAGAGATTCAGGAAAACATCACTATTATCTCATTTTGATTTCTCAAGTAACTATTTTGCACTTTGAACTGCACGTTCTGCCAAACCATGTGACTGTGGGTACTCAGGGCTATTTGTGACATGAGTGAAGTCCCATTCTTCAGCAAATCTTTTGAACTGTTGGCTTGAAAACTGTGTGCCATTGTCAGAAATAACTTTGTGTGGACTACCATGTACTGCAAAAGGATGCTTCATCTTAGTAATGACAGTACTGGATGCTAGGTTAGGAAGTAGGTCAATCTCAAACCAATTGGAGTAAGTTTCTACTAAAACCAAATAATGTTGACCATTCCACTCAAAGATGTCTGTGGCTACTGTCAACCAAGATAGTTCTGGAATCTGGTTCAGCTGAAGTGGTTCCTTCTGTTAATGTGGCTTAGTACTATTACATACAGAACAAGATAAAAGTGCTCTCTCAATGTCTTGTGACACAGAAGGCCAAAATACTAGCCCCCTTGCCCTTGTTTTGGTATAGTCAGTACCTGGATGACCATGATGCAAGATAGTAATGTACTCTGGTTGCAAGGACTTTGGAACAATTACTTTTGGACCTTTCATAATAATACCCTTGTCAGACAAAATCTCATCTCTGTATGGAAAATAAGGTTGCAATTCTTGAGGTAAACTAGATTGCTTTGACGTCTATCCTTGATTGATAAAGTGGTTGAGCCTTTGTAAAACTGGATCTGTGGCTGTGTGATCTCTCAGTTCATTAAGACATGTTTGAAGAAAAATTTCTTACTTCCATGACTTCAAAATCAAGGTTCTCCTTCACGTGCTGCTCTGTGGTGTTTCTGGGTGATCTGGATAATGTATAAGCAAGATAAAAAAGTGCATTTCTTGTAGATAAGATTAAAATTATACTTTTCCGATCTCAGCATCGTACATTGCAGTCTGGCTGGAACTGAATGCATAGGTTTTCTCAAGATAGCGACTAAAGGTTGGTGGTCTGTTTCGATCTGGATAGGTCTACCATAAACATAATCATGGAACTTTGGACATGCAAACACAATTGTCAAAAGCTCTTTCTCGATCTGGGCATACTGCATCTCAGTTTGGGTAAGAGTTCTCGATGCATAGGCAACAGGTTGATCCTCTTGTAGAATAACTGCACCAAGACCAAATTTTGAAGCATCGTATGAAAGTGTAACTGGCTTGTGAATGTCATAATATCTAAGAGCTGGTGGACTAGAAAGTCGCTGTTTCAGGACTTCAAATCTCTTTGACATTGTTCTAACCAAGACCAGGATACATCTTTACTTGTCAGCTCTATGAGTAGTGGTGAAAGTTGGCTCAAGTCTGGAATGAACTAGCCTAGATAGTTGACCATGCCAAGAAAACGTTGCAGGGCTTGAACATTGTCTGGAGTTGGCATCTCGAGAATGGCCATTTGATTAGAAGGGTCTGGTCATAGGTCTGAACTGGTAAATAAATGACCAACATAAGTAACTTCTTGTAGCCTGAGTTTGCATTTCTGTGGCTTGAGCTTAAGATTCCCTTGATGTGCCCTTTCTAGAACTTTTCTGAGGTTTCTGTCATGTTCAGCTTCACCATGGCCTCTCACTAGTATGTTGTCAACTATAATAGCACAAGGATAACACCCGTCAAAAAAAAGCTGCTCCATTGCATGCTGAAAGACTTCACTTGCAGAATTTATCCCAAATGGCATTCTCAAAAATCTGTACCTGCCAGAGTACTGAACGTAGTGAGCAATGAGGATTTTTTGCCAAGCTGAATTTGCCAAAATGAACTCTTTGCATCTAAGACAGAAAAAATAGTGGCATTTGGCATCAAGGCTGTGACTTCTTCGACTGAGTGCATTGGATGATGAGGTCTTTTTACCACTTTGTTCAAATCTCAGGGATCAATACATATTCTGATGTCATCTGGGCTTTTCTTGTGAGCTATCACTATGGAAGATATCCATTCAATTGGAGTTCCAGCTGGATAAATCACACATTTTTGCACCATTTTATCTAACATGGCTTTGACTCTGTCCTGCATAGCTATTGGAACTTTACGTGCTGGCCTGATAACCGGACTGACCTTTGGGTCTAACTTCATGGAGTACACAACTGAAAGCTTCCCAAGTTTTTCTTCAAAAAGATCAGCATAGGTAGAAAAAATGTACTGGGCAAAATTAGAGTAGTAGTCTTTTAAGCTAATATGGTGGGTGTTCTTATTAAATTAAAGCAGTCCCATTTTCAAACTGTCTATGAGCCCTAATAATGACTGGATATGCCTCTTGACCACATAAAATAACAAGTCATAAGATCTTCTAGCAGAGTAACATGAACATTACTGAGCCTTCAGTTTGAATTTCTTCACCGCCATAAGCAACAAGCTTCACACACCTTGCCAAATTAAGCTTTTCACCATGACACACTCTTGCAAATGTTTCTGTTAACATAACATTGCACTTGGAACCTGTATCAACTTTGAGCTCTATGGGTTTGCCATTTATCCGAACAGTACAAAATACTTCATTCTTTGCCCTTAAATCTACTGCATCGACTGTTTCATGAAGCACAGCCACATCATCCACATAAAGAGTAGGGTTGCAGCTCTCTAAATGGTCAAATCATTTCTTAAAATGTTCCCTCTTAATAAAAAACTGTGGGCCTTTTGATTTACAAAACCTTTTGAAATTATTCAATTTAATGCATTTGTGGCATTGTTGACCAAAAGCTAAACACTTTTTTCTTTTTAGATTCATGACTTCCACCACAATTATGACAGTTGGCAATGGAACTAGGTTAGGGTCCATGCTCTGAGTTTGCTGACTCACTCTTATGCTTCACTGAGACTGTGAGAACTGTGGAATTTGCTAGAAAGCTCTGGGATTTACCAGTGAGTGCTGTAGGGTCTACAGTTGCTGCCATGTGCTTGGGACTGTTTCTTTTAATAACATGCTGCATACTATAAGCATGAGCTTTATCACTGTGCCTTCCGGAGCTGTTCTCATTTATACGCATATTTGTGTGCTTTTCTGTGAGCTTGTATATCTGACAAATCCAATGGCCTTATTCATAGGTTCATAGGTAGGTACTAGGCTATCTGCCCGAGGACATTTATAAGCCTAGCCAGAGTGTGTTGGCTTTCGCTGTCCCATTGATTAATTAACTGAGCCTCTGTCAAGCAGAACCAATGAAGTGATCCCAGGCGTGTATTTTCTGTTACCCATCCACTCGTCAAGGCTTCTCTTGAAGAGTGTTAGTGAGGGGCTCTGCCTAATGTAGTTAGGAATTTTGTTCCAAAGCATGGGGAGTCTCTGTGACAGGAATCTATCCCTCCAGCATGTTCTATTTATTGTTGTGGCGAGGTTTAGCTCACTAGAGTGAGTGGCTCGCATTGACTTGGATTTCTTTAGGTGGAGCATGTCCATCAATTCTGAGTTGGACATGGCTTTGTAAGTCAGGCAGATATCACCTCTGAGTAAGCGACATGTCACTGAGTACAGCTGGAGTTTTTTCAGTTGGGCTGCATAGGACATATGTTTGAGACCAGTGATCCTCTTGGTGAGGTGCCTTTGTGGTCTTTCCAGCTGTTGGAAGTGTCTTGTGAGGTACATCCCAAATGGGGCATTGTACTCTATGATGGGTCTGATGAGTGATGAGTAGAGGGGCACTATAACCTCTTTATTTCTAGATGCGAACCCCTCAGTAATTAGATGGGCCACATAGAAGGATTTCCTAACTACTTTGGCAATATGATTGTCAAAGGAGAGATTACTATCTACCTGGGTCCCCAGATCTCTTATTACCTCTTCTGTATTAAGGGGGCTGCCACCTATGTGGTAATTCATGGGTGTTTTGTTTTTCCCAAATGGGATGACTATGCATTTTTTGGCATTTAGCTTGAGGCCATGACTTTGACACCAGGTGTCTATCTCAGTAAGGCCTTTTTGAAGGATGTCTGTGTCAGCCGGAGAGTCAATTATGGCTCCCAGTTTGCAGTCATCGGCGAACTTGGTTAGCCACAGTCCTCCTGTGTTTGCCTGTACTTCTGAGAAATATATGCCGAACAGTAGGGGTCCCAGAACCGAGCCTTCCAGGACACCACTTGTGACTGGTTTAGAGTCGGACCTGGAGCCCACTATTCTTACGGTGTGAGTTCTGTCTGTAAGCCAGTTGGCAACCCATCTTGTGACGTAGGGGTTTATATTCAGGCTGGTGAGTTTTTCTATAACACCCAAGTAAGGAATGGTGTCAAACGCCTTGGTGAGATCAAGGTAGGCTGTGTGAACCACCTTTCCCTCATCTATGGGTTGGGAGGGTGGCCTAATGGTTAAGGTGTTTGCCTTACAAACACAAGGTGCAGGGTTTGAATCTCACAAGGGATAATTGGCTAGGCTTAAAATGGTGCACAAGGGCAGTTAGCTTAGTACTAATCTATGAACCTATGAACCTATGGCCTTGGTGACTGTCTCGAAGAAGTCAACCAGGTTTAGTAGGCATGATCTGCCCTTAACAAAGCTGAACTGGGTCGGGTCAAGTGTTTGGAGGTTCCCAATGTCTTTGTTAATGAGTTCCATGATGATGTGCTCCATAGCCTTGCAGACCAGGCTAGTCAGGCTTATGGGGCAATAGTTACCAGGGTCAGTTGTGTCCCCTCCTTTGTGGAGTGGAATAACCGTTGCTGTGCACCATTCTATGGGCACATAGCCTGTGGAGAGGCTGAGGTTGAACAGCGTGTTTAGGTGGGGGGTTATTTCGTTCTGTAGTTCGTGCAAGACACAGCCTGGGACACCATCTGGCCCCATTGATGCTGTGTTTTTGGCTTTTGAAAGAGCTGTTTTCACCTGCGCTTCTGTGATTTCTGGGACACTACACTTTCCTGGTATTGTTGTGGGCCCTTTTGAAGGTGAAAGGGAGGTGACGTTTACACTGTATCTATCTGCCAGGATGTTGGCAATATCAGTAGGTTCAGTATATTTTGTGCTATTTTGCACTAGCTCAGAGCATATCTGCGAGTTGCCACTTAGATTCTTGGCATAGCTAAAGAAGGCTTTGTGGTTATCTTTTGAATCCTTGGCTATTTTTCTTTCAAAGTTAGCCTTGGATGATTTTATGAGGAACCTTAGTTTCTTACTGATACTGATCAGGGATGTCTTTCCTTCTTGGGATTTGCTTTTTTTCTAAACTAGTTTCCTCCTTCTGTTGTATAACCTGATTAAGGCAGGGGTCCACCAGACTGGTTTCCTTCTCTTAGGGGAGTAAGTCTTGGTTTTACTAGGGATGGCACAATCCATGCATCCTTGTAGGTGCTCATAGAGTGCAATTGTAAAGGATTCTGCATCTTGGGCAGTGTTATCCTTATCGTGGGGGCTGTGAAACTTAACTCCTCTGCCTTAAGTAAGGTGAAGTTTGCTTTAGAAAGGTTTTTCACTGTGGTTTCCTTGGTTGGGGGTGGGGTGTGAACATCCAGGGTGATTAGTTTAGGGTCTGATCTAACCAATGATGGGATGACCTCCGGTATGGAACACCTGTTGCCCATGTTGGTGATGACCAGGTCCAGTATGTTGTGGCCTCTGCTAGGGGAGTTTACCAGCTGATCCAGGGCATTTAAGTTGATAAATTCCAGGAAGCGTTGAGCCTGGGTGTTTGTACTCAAGTAGTTTTCCCAGTTAATGGTAGGGTAATTGAAATCGCCTAATATCAGGGTGTTCGGTTGGACCTTCATATTTTCCAGTGTCTCCAGAAAGGCGGAGTGGTGGTCCTGGGTCATGGAGGGTGATCTGTAGCTGGCCACAATTTGCATTGCAGATTTGCCCAATGTTAGTTGCACATGGATAATCTCAGAGGTATCATGCTGCGCCACTAACCTGGAGGTGTGGGTATCCTTGATGAATATGGATACACCCCCTCCTTTTGTGTTTCGGTCCGTGTTCTGTGGCCAAAATGTGTGGTATGAGTTGTAGCCCAGTAGTGCTGGAGTGCTCTCTGTAGCATTGAACCAGGTTTCAGTTACTGCACAGATGTCGACGTTCGCCATACTTAGGAGTGCTTCAGGCACATGCATTTTGAGATTTAAACTCCTGGCGTGGAGTAGCATAACCCTCATTTTTTTACTTGTGCTGTTTATGGTGGTGGGTTTGAATTTTGAGCCTTGCCTAAAAAAGGCACTATGGGGGCAACAAGAGCCTTGGCCAGTATTCGAAAGCCAAGGGGTGACAGGTGCAAGCCGTCTCTTGCTAAGCAATGCGGCTTGTCGTGCATGTCATTCTAGGCTGACAGACACTGGATCCCCTTTGAATGACACCAGAAGCTTAGCCAATTGTTGAAATTGATCATTTTTTCTTTATACTGAGGTATCATTCTTGGTCAGGGCAGGATGCTACTCAGGGTCAGAGTCATACCCACCTGGGCTACATGATCAGAGAGCTCTTCCATGTCTCTTTTCATGTAGTCCAGGGAGGTACATCTCAGGTCATTCACACCAACATGAACAATGACAGAGTCATATTTGTACCTGTTCTGGAGTGACCTGAGTGCTTGTGTTATGTGGCGGATTCTGGCTCCCAATAAGCAGCTAACAGTAACCTTCTCATTGTCCAGTCTAGTGAGTGGGGTGGCAGTGTGCCTGACTATTGAGTCACCTATTACTAGTGTATTAGGTATGTTATTTCGCCTTAAGGGCTGTGATTGTGCAGCACATTAATTTTGTGTTTTATGTGTTGTCAGGTTTGTGATGGGAGGTGCAGGTTTTGTGGGTGTCTGCTTTGGAGCTCCCTGATGCTTTTGCAGGTTTTTATTTAGAGCCTCCGAGTATGATTTCATGTATTTATGTGTATTTTTTGCCAGTGCTGGTTTAGTAGGTCTGTGTGAGGCTGGAGGTGTGGTGCAAGTGTTAACCTTCTCCTCATGACTGTCTGTTCCAGTCTTTGGTGGAGAGACCTTAGCCTCCAGTTTGGCTGTATAATTGCATCTCTCGCATATGTTAGTGTTTTGTGGTAGGAGGAGAGGTCTGTCTGTGTACACGAGGCAGTTGTAACATTGCCTCAGGATACCCATATTCACCAGCTGGACTGGAGAGTACACCTGAAGTTACCCTTTGGTCATGCCTGATTAGTAGGGTGAGCTGCTTAGTCACTTGGTTGGTGAGGGGTGGATAAAGAGCCTTGCTCTACTGGGCAGTCAAGTGTTGGGGTATATTAGTGCTTGCTATTAGGTCTGAGCAAGTGCTGGACTGTAGGATGCTTTTTGAGTGCTTAGGTTGAGAGTTAGACTAGTTTCAAGTGAAAAACTGAAGAGGAGACTTAGTGGAGCCGGGAATAATTTAACCCTAGTTAACCAGTGCTGCCCGGTGCACTAAACTGTGCAAATGTGGTTTTTAGACTGCTAACTTCTGGGCTGGAACCACTCCTCCAGGGACAGATGGCTGCCCAAAGTTCCCCTCTCTCACAGGTGAACAGAGAAACTTCCCTCTATCCAAGTAAGGTATGGGCAACTCAGAAACTTGTAACACAGCCCTGAATTCAGTACTAACCTAAAAACTGGACTATACTAGCTTAGAAAGGCGGGAAACAAGATTTTTTTTTGTTGTTTTTTTTGTTTTTTTGAAAAGATAAGGCAAAAGCAGTAAAAAGTACACTTAAAACAGCTTTAAACGACTACAGGTGATCAGAAAAGGCTATCACACTTTAGTGTGCAGCCTACAACAGTTAAACAATTTATTTAAACAAAAAACAACCAACTTTTTAAAAGTGCAGGCAGTCAAATAAGTATAATATGTGAAAAAAACAAGCTTTTAAATCACAATAAGTGCTGGAAAAATCAGCGTTTAGGTAGAAAACATTTAAGTACAGCAAGAAAATACAAAAAACTGATACTTAATCACTCCAAAATCTCTCTTTTAAGCTAGAAGGCTTGTATCAGTTTAAGGCTTTCTAGTGCTTTCCAGTAGGTTAGTTACAGGAAAGATGGGAAACAAGTGCAGATGTGGTCTTTTAAACCAGAAAGTTGAAAGAGATGGACAACTTCCCGAATGATCAATAAACTACAATTCCTGGGCCAAGAACCACTCCTCTTGTGGTAGACAGGCAATCTATTACTTACCACTCCCACTGATAAGCTAGAAGGCTGCACTCCAACACAAAGGCTTGGGGAGCTCAGAAGCTTACAAACAGTCCTGGATACAGCAAATCTGTACCTAGACTAGACTAGTTATGGGAAAGGTGGGGATCAAACGCAAACATGGGCTTTAAAACCAGAAAGTTGAGAGAGATGGAAAAAACTGCCAAACGGCCAATAAACTACAATTTCTGGGCCAGAACCACTTCTCTTGTAGTAGATAGGCTACCTAGTGCTTACCACTCCCACTGATAAGCTAGAAGGCTTCCCTCCAACACAGAAAGGCTTGCGGGGCTCAGAAGCTTACCAACAGTCCTGGATACAGCAACTATGTATCTGGACTAGTGTAGTAACAGGAAAGGTAGGAAACAGCACAAGTGTGGCTTTTAAACCAGAAAGTTGAAAGAGATGGGAAAAAACTACCCAAATGGCCAGTAGCTACAATTTCTGGGCCAGGAACCACTCCTCTTGTGGTAGATAGCCTACCTAATGCTTACCACTCCCACTGATAAGCTAGAAGGTTTCCCTCCAACACAGAAAGGCTTGGGGGGGGGGGCTCAGAAGCTTACAAAGAGTCCTAGATACAGCAAATCTGTACCTGGACTAGACTAGTTACAGGAAAGGTGGGGAACAAGCGCAAACGCAGACCTTTAAGCCAGCAAGTTGAAAGAGATGGAAAACTGCCTAAACGGCCAATAAACTACAATTTATGGGCCAAAACCCACTCTTCCCATGGTAGATAGGCTATCTGATGCTTACCACTCCCACTGATAAGCCAGAAGGCTTCCCTCCAACACAGAAAGGCTTGGGGGGCTCAGAAGCTTACAAAGAGTCCTGGATACAGCAAATCTGTACCTGTATTCAAAGTTAAATCACTGTCATGAAGCAAAATCTTTCTCACAGCATCATCTGTAAGACCACACACAAGTCTGAACTTTATCATCTCATCTGTTAAATCACCAAATCTGCATGTTTTAGCTTTATTTCTCAGGTCAGTTATATATGCTGTAAAAGATTCACCAGGCTTTTGATCCCTTGTATAAAATAAGTGCCTCTCCATTGTAATATTTGTCTGGAGGTTGCACGTTTCTCTAAATTTACATTTTAAGCACTCTGGATCCTCCCTTGACTCATCCTGTACAACAATATGATGGCTTTCACCTTTTCCTGTATAGATAGCAGGTGCATACAAAAATGAATGTTTCCTTTCTGTGGTTTCTGACCCAGCTAAATTAAGCAGAATAAATGCCTTTGTATGGTCATCTTTATCAGAAAATGCAGCCTGTATGAAAAAGTCATACTCTTGCTCAAACACTCTCCAGTTCTCAGCAATATTACTGTCAAACACAAGTGCACTGGGTTTCCAAAATCCATCTGTCATGCCCACAAAGTATGTACAAACACACTGAAAATATGGTCCTTGTAATTATGTATGAATTATTGTATCTGTGAGCTTGTAATAACATTCAAATGCACAATAAACTCTTCAAAATGCTGTACTTTGGAAAATATGCTCTGTAATACTGTACTTTGTGAAATATGCTCTGAAATAACTATATTTTGCAAAATAACTTTACTGTAACATTGCACAAACGTGCAAACACTTTATACACTTATGATAACTCAGATATCTTTGCTTAATATGAAAATACATGCTTTGCGAAAATGCAGTTTCCCTTTATTTTGTTTTATGCAATTCTGACTTTATTTCAAACATTTTCTGTAGTAATTTGAATATTTTATCAATATCATGCATATTGGTTTATGTGAATATCATTTAGAACGTGCTGTATGCCTTGTTTCATATTTTACGAAAAAGAAATAGTGCTGAGTAAGTTTTAATATCTGAAATGTTTCTGACCTTTTTTGTGAAGTATGCATATTTTAAGGATGATTCACTCCTGTATGTTCCATGAATTCCAAGTAAGTGCCTTAAGTCATTTTAGCCATGCCACCTCTAACATTATGGCCTTTAGACATCCCGCTTCTGACACCATGTTACTCATCCTTCTCTAACATAGATGACAAGCAGGCGGGGTACTTCATGTAGATGCTTTAATACATAGAAACACATCAGGATGGATAGCAGCATCATAAAATACAAATGAACTAGTTAACAGACAGACCTTAGGTACATACATGCTTACATTTCAACAGCTTACTACAAAATGGCAGTCTAGCTCACATGTGCTCTGTATTTATACACTTGTGCAAGCCCTTGGATAGCTTCTTAAAGGTACATACACACACGCTGATCTGCAGCTTCCGTAAAAAGAAAATTTAAGAATGCACACAAGTTTTGTTTTTGTTTTTTGTTAAAGAACACTTTTGCCATACTTGAGGCTAATTATATGTACATACCATACATATGTGCTGCAGTGTACATACCATATGCTTGCCAACATCCATGAAAGAATCCAATAGAGCCAAAGGATGCTCTTCCCCTGGAGACCATATCCAATTTGTAATGAGTGATAAAGGTATGAGGGGTAGCCCATGTAGCTGCTGCATAAATGTCATCCATGGAGGTGGGGGGAGGTACCTGAGTGTGAACATGTTTTTTTGGGAATGTAATAAGCTGACAGATTTTTGAAATTCCCAACAGAGTACTTTGTCAGAAATGCTAGGGCAGAAAAATCATTATAACTACAGATATAATTGTCTAGATATAGACAGGGCCTTGTAAGTTTAATGCTGGTAGCTGCCAAAAAAAGCAATTAGTAGGAAATGGAACTCATAAAGAAAGCCTATTGTAACAGAATTTTTAATGTTGTGAAGGGGATAAAAGAACTAGAGGTGGGATATTTAGACAAATGAAGGTATAATTTACATATAAATAAATGCATACAGAATAATGTTAGAAAGGAATGATTTTTAGGGAAGGCAGGACTTAAGCAACCTATGTAATATTAAACTGAATTATTGTTAAGACAAAAGTTGTATTTGCATAAAGTGTTTAATGGGAAAAAAAATCGTAATTGTTTGTTTTCTCTTTTACAATTGAATGTACATTCACATTTTTTAAATTTCTCCAAGTCTTTTGGGTTTATAATACCGTGACAGGAATGGACCCCATTCCTAAGTCAAAGTATGATTAAAGTTCAAGAAATAAGTATTGTTTCAATCTTTGATGTCAGCCAGTAGTGCTCTTCCTGCAATGTGTCCAGTAATGACTTCTTCTGCAATTCATATGGAGTTACATGAATTGGTAACGTATCTAAATACGACTGTAAATTCTTTTTTATAAGACCCATTACTCCTACTTTTATTGGAACTGTCTGGGTATCTTTCTTCTACATTGCTCTTGTTTCTGCCTGCAAATTCTGATATTTTATGACTTTGTGTCTCTCTGTACACAAGACACTGTAGTCACTGGCTGTGGCAATTTCAATGCTCAGTGCTACTCTTGTCTTCTTTTCTTGGACCACTATATCCGGTTTTCTAGCATCTGTCTTTTGAACTGTTGGTCATGAATGATCCCAAGTGATGTAGACTAATTCATTTTCTATGGTATTTTGTGGCTCATTTTTTCCAGTGTTTTTTGGCCATTTCAATACCATAATGTTTGCACAGTCCCCAGTGCAACAATCCTGCCACATTATTATGCCTTTCAGTATACAGTCCTTCTGCCATTAATATGTTGCAACCAGCAACAAGGTGTCCAACTGTTTCCAATTTAGTTTTACAAAACCTACATTTGTCTGTTTCTCCCACATGTTCAATGGACTTTATAAATAAAAGTGCATGCAGCCCACTATCTTGGGCCACCAATATTAACCTTTCATCTCTTGGTTAGAATTTGCCTGTCCTTAACTATTCCATTGCTGATCAACATGAGGTTTTCCAGAAGTTTTCTATACTGGCAACTATATTTATGCTTTTTCCACATTTCTTGCCTTTTCATATGATCCTTCACCTTATGTTCCTTTTTTTTGTTTTTTTGGCACATTATGTTGCTGCCTGATTTTTATCTACCTCTGGTTTGATTTCCATTCTTGCTTGATGCCGATATGCTTCTGCTAGGTTAAGCAGAGAAGTCATCTTAGATTTATTCTCCTCATGTTTCAAAACTTTCACTACATTTAGGTCTTGTGAAGTCAGCAGATATGTGTGCAGTCCCACAATTGCAGATCTGTACATATAATCAATTTCAAGGAGGACCAGCCCTCCTTCGGAATGGGGAATATATATTCTTGGTATGCACTAATTTTTATAAATCATTTGGTGAGCATGAAGCATCCTTCTTGTTTTCCTATCTAATCTATGCAACACATTTTGGGGCCAGTCAATCACTCCAAAATGTAAGTAAGGACAGGAAGAGCAAATTGGTTTATAGCTTGGATTTTGTTCCTAGATGTCAGTGCTGTTTTCAAGATTAATTTAAGTCTTCTGAAGTATTCTTTACTAAGTTTTATTCTCATTTGTTCGTGTTTTATTGTTGATCCTTCATCATTTCCCAAATATTTATACACTCCTTCTTACTCATGTTCTTTTATATCACATTATTGCCCCAAACTGATGTTTTCCTGGTGTTGCAGTTTTCCTTCTTTAAAGGTTGCTTTTGCACATTTATAAAGACCAAATGACATTCTTATATCATCTGAAAAAGTCATGACAACTTGCAATTGTTCTTTCAGTTCCTCATCTGATGAGCTATACAGTTTTAAATCATCGACAAAGAGAAGGTGAGAAGTCTTTACACTTTGTTGGTTTCTAGGAGCCAGATTATAGCCATGGCCTAAGCTGTTGAGTAAATAGTTTAATGGATTAAGGGCAAGGCAGAATAGTAACGGTGACAGAGAGTCACCCTGGAATATCCCCCTTTGAATTTTTATCCCTGGGATAAAAAGTTGTCCTTTATCATGGCTTAACTGCAAAGTGGTCTGCCACTGTTTCATGGTCACTGTAATGTAGTCAATCAGTGTGGGGTGTATCTTATACATTTTTAAGCACTCTTTTATCCATGAATGAGGGATATTATCAAATTTTTTTTGTAGTCAGTCCACGCCATACTTAGATTCTTCCCCTTTTTACAGTTCTCCACTATAACTTTATTTAACAGCAAATGATCCTTTGTTCCATATGACTTTTTTTATTGCCCTTTTGTTCTACTGCCATAATTGAGTTTTCTTCTAAATGACTATAAACTCTGTTGTCATCAATTCCCATGTATAGTTCATATATCACCGGAAGGCAAGTTATTGGTCTATAATTTTTAGGGTAACTTGCAGGTTCACTCTTAAGTAGAGGCATTGTTTTTCTTGTTATTATCCAGGTTTGTGTCTTTTGTGGGTGCACATATAAATAATTCTTACTCATGGCTAAATTGTCATGTGAAGATGTTCTAATTAGAGGGTTTTCTTAACTTTGTTTCATTCTCTCTGGCTGTTACTTCATCCCATTTTATATCCTGTACCTTTAAACTTCTTATTCTTTCTTTTACTTCTTCTCTGCATTTAGCATCTTTGTTATGTTCCACAGGATCTTCATAGATACTTCTCCAAAATGTATCTATTTCTTCTTTTTTTGGTGGTCTTCCAGTTCCTTTTACCTTATTTTCCAGTTCTCTATAAAACCTTTTTGGGTCATCAACAAATTGCTTATTTTGCACTTTTCCTTTATATTTATCTTCGTATCTTCTAAGTTTTTCCATCTGTGCTAAAATTTTTAGTTTATTTGCGATAGTACATGATAAATCCCGATCTGTTCTAATATTGCACATTGCTTTTATCACAGCCATCTTTCTTAGTATTTTTGTTGATCTATTCCCTCGTCTATAGTCTTCTAAAGGTGACACTTCTTGTCTTAATTGCTTTTTAATTTTCTCTATTCGATATTTCCATGGCGGTATTTGATTTCTCCCGTTCCTTTCCCTCACTACCCTGTGTTCTTGTGGTAGAACTTTATCAGTTATTAATATAGCTGCACAGTAATATATCCTGTTTACTTCTGTTATATTGCATGTATCTCTATAAACAGTCCTAATTACTATGTTCATTTGTTTTATCAGGCTTCTGACTTTTTGGGTTTGATTAACCTTCTGTAGTCTGTTTCTTTCATTGCTCTTGATATATCTGTCCATGTCTATTAAATCAAGCAATTCTTCTCTTAGCTCATTTTCTTCCAAACTGAGGGCACATCCCTTGTTTTCCAGTTCATGCAGGCATTCTATAGCAGGTCCTATAGCCTCTTCCTGTGACAGTCTCATCAATTTTGTCATGTGCTGTCAGTTGCTCTATCATATGGGAACTCACTGGCCTGTCATTCCTCAACATTGACTGCATCAGAGTTTCCACAGTTTCTTGTTCCTTCCCTTGCTGTCCAGCTTCAAGTGAACATTTATACTGGTTTCCTGTGGAAGGCTCCAAATTATCATCATATGGCACCTGACCAATTGCTTCCTGTTCCACTGGTTTCCCCTTAATTTGGATATCCATTACTCTATCCTGTTGTGATGCTTTCTGAATTAGATTTTCTGCACTGAATCTTTCACTTCGCAGGTACTCCATAACCTCAGTTTCTATTTCTTTAACTTCTCCATTACTAATCTCCTTTTTTACTTTTCCTCTTTGTCATTTTATTTTTTGTATTGCAAAGTTTTCCATGTCCGGATTCTTTTGCCTGTATTTCTCTTCAAATATCTTTGGTGCTGCTCTTTTTGTGTTAGTTTTGCTTTCTCCTTTGCATAAATATTACACTATATTAAATCTCTTTTTCTTTCCCATGTCCATATTTCTTTTTCAGATGTTTCCTGATCTTCCTATTTCTCCCTACTTTGGGGGCTCACTCCATCCTGCTGTGATGTAACCTGTGTTAGACCTTCTACATCAAATCCTTCAATTCGCAGGCACTCCATAACTTCAATTTCTATTTTTTTAACTTCTACTTTACTGATCTTCTTACATACTTTCCATCTTTGTGATATTATTTTTTTTTATTGTGAAATTTTACATATCTGGATGCCTTTGCATGTATTTCAAATATATTTGGGGCTACTTTCTTTACATTGATTAATTTGACTTTCTCCTTTGCATAAATATTGCACCATATCAAATCTCTCTTTCTTTCCCATGTCCATATTTCTTTTTTATACTTTTCAAATATCTCTTGGTTTTCTTGTTTATATTTTTGCACTTCCTCAGATGCTTCTTTTTCCAAACAGATAAAGGTTTCTTGATCTATATACTGTTTTTCACAAATCTGTTGTATTAATGAACACAAATTATCATTTGAAGCTTCTGACAATTTTTCTTGCGGAAGTATTTTTCTTTCCTCTAATTTCTCTCTTAATCGTTTTGTATATCTTGTATCTGGAAATTCTGGGTTTTTTATTTAATAGTAACAATATATAATTTCTTTCTTATCCTCAATAGTTCACTTTATCATCTTTATGGCTCTTCTTTGGCCTATCAGTTTTTGTGATTTTTGTGGACTACTACTTAATTCTACAACAGGGGGGCCATCCTCCTGGGCCTGGCCTGGCCCCGTTGTAGTACTGTTTTCATGTTTTGAGAATTCTACACTGTCATCTTTTCCAGTCCTGGCACCAGTGCGCCTACCAGGATGTTTATCCTGGATCTTGTGCACCCAGCTATCTTTTTTGTTTTTGACTTGCTTCTATCCGTGATATATGCTATATAAATACAGTCTATATATCAGTGTCATCTTGGTGAGGTTTTGTGAAAAATGGGGTCCACCTCATGAAGGTACTCACCAAGACTTGAGGATGAATTCAGTTTCAGCACTAGTACTCTCTTTTGCTTGCTGACTTTTCATTTCTCCATTCGAACCCCATCATTATGCAATGTGTGATGTTAATAAAGATGTTTAAAAAATATAATACAACCTTGTTCTGACTGGATCATCTCTATTCAAAATTAACTTGCCTTGTTGCGCTTCTGCTTATGCTTATCTGACAGCTAGTCACCTGCCATATGCTAGATCCATGGTTTGCATTCCGACATAATCCCTGCCATCAACAAGCCACCCCCACTGGCACATGTGGGTTTAAAATTAGTTGTGCATAGTCCTGCATAGGTTCATATGGTGCTTCCTTCTACACCATTGAATCTGTTTTGACTGCTGGTACCCGAGATCATTTTTGACAACAAGCCATATTTTGTCTTTATGTTTAAGGCAACTTCTTGTTTATGTATTATGTATTTAGTTAAGATGGCACCAAACTTATGACAAAAGTCAGCAATGCATGGTAATAATTAGCAATGATGTGTGGTAATACTGAATTTGTTGTGCAGTATATGACACATTAGGTGATCCCTTTGTTGGGATCCCAGTTACATTTTTGTATCTATTTTGTCTGAGCACTTATGCTGCTAAAGTTTTCAAAACTAAACATAAATTTGGTGAGTTACATATTTTACATAACATTCCTCCCAGTGGTCCATACAGTTCAATGTGCCTCTATTATATTCAGCTTGATAAAACAATGCTCCTTTCAGATAGATTCCTTGATGCATTGTACATTTGCTGCTGCATACTATAACTGCATGAGGTATTCAGGATTGTTGATTCTGAGTGTGGTTTAATAAATGGGGTGGGGGTTACATACATGAATGGGGCATGACTAAATCATGTAGGGGTCAGTCCTTGTTTATCGGGAGATGGCATGATGGAAAGGTGGCAACCCTAGTCCTCACACTGTTCAGTTGAGCATCCTGCTGTTGTTTGCCACCAGTTCTTGGCATGCAAAGTGTGATTCAGCTTAGTCATGATTACTGCCCCAAATCTGTTTCCTTTTCCATCTGACTAAGCCATCACTTGGGTAAAGCATGTTACCTACCTGTGAGACACCATCATTTACTGATTATTAGAGCTCTCCCTTAACCGATATCCTCTTTTATCAAAACTCTGTATCCTTTGCAGCATTTTTCCCTGACCAAACAGCTCTTAATTTCCATAACAGCAACCTATAAGACATGGTATTTGAGCCCCGTATTTGTCAGGGAATCCCATCAGCTGGTAAACATTAAATTTAATTTATCTATTTTGTTTGATATGAAGGATGCCCTCAGTGTAGTGACAATTTCAAGAAGAGTTCCAGGAAGGAAAGCTCCAGAATCCAACATAACTTAAGCATGTAGAGTGTAGTGTTTATACAAAAATGCCAAACAGATAGTAATATATAAAGCAATATCACAGATACAGTTGTTTGGAAATATAGCTAGTCTTCCAGAATTACAACTGACTTAACCAGATGTTTTGACACAGCTATTCAGCTAAGACAGAGTTTTGAAGTCTTGGAAGCAAATACAAAGCAGAATATAAATAACAAGTGCTGTACATATGAATAATTAACCACATATTGTTAAATAAGTAATAGAGGTGATACACTGTGATTTGAAGTGACTCTATGTAATGATCTTAATGGTACTGTTGCTGATAGTGCAGCTAATAATACATCCACTGATATCCCTTTATCATGAAAAAGTATTTAATAGTTAACACAGTAGGTTATCACCACTATAATTTGCAGCAATGCTTGCTAAAATTACAACACTGTCACTAGTCATAATCTAGCAAATAATGCAATATAAATAATGAGATAACAAGTAGATATGCTGTTTCACTAGAAGGGATATTAGAGGTACACGGTACATAAACAGGCAGAATGCTAGCAAGCCAGTGCATTGATGTCAGGTCTTAAAGCAGAAGTCCTGATCTGAATGTGGTATTTTAATGGGAGCCGAGGTATGCAGTATAGGTTCAGTAAGAAAGACTATACTGGCAATTATGCTGAGTGACAATGATAAGTCTAAATCAGTCTCAGTTGCGACTGTACTAGGGCTAAGGGAAGTGGGAGTTGGCCGAGGGACTTCAGGGTTTTCCTGCAATAGGTCCGAGTAGCATAATTCTTTATAAAAAAATTGCCAAAATTTTTAAGGCACATGTATTGTTGTTGATTCCTGGCATAAAATTACAGATATTTTTAGGTAAGGGTGACAATAAGTATTTCAAATCTATAAAATTTGTGTAAACTGCCTATTTCTTATTTAAATCACCAATTCCAAATTCCTTTAAAATATTGGATGTAAATGTTTGCAGATGATGGGACAAATGTCACCATCATAGTTATTCCATATAACTGAAAGTCATATTTTCCATTGAATAGGAAATAATTATATATAAAATAAAACTCAAGTGGTTTTGAAAAAATTGCTTTCTGGATCCGCAGAAAGCTTATTTGCAGCAACATGTCACTTTACATGATGTAGTCTCATGTATAGTGCTTTGACATCTGCTGTACTGGAGTAAAAAAATGCACTGCTTCACTTCTTTTAGCATTTCCAACACATGACTAGTGTCACGTATAAAGGAAGGTGCCCTACTAGTACGCTGGTGAAAAAAATAAGGCAATTTCCTTAAGGTTGTGTTTCCCTAGTGTCTCACTAAAATGTTATAAGCAGAGACTAAAGGTCACCCTGGGGTGGGAGGTAAAAATATTTATGGATTTTTGGAAGATAGTAAAATAGTATTCTAATTGCTTATTTAACTAATAGCTGCCTGCCTTTTTAATAGAATAGTAAATCTGTTTTTTTCCCTTATGACAAGAAATTTTCATCGTCAGTTCTATACAGTTCTATGGGATTGCTTTGTAAAAAACGTACAAAAATCTTAACCATTCAACAATGTAATACATTTTCTTGGCAGCAATATAACAGATGTGTAATGCTTCCTCCTTACCCAGTCTGCTTAAGCATAATACCAGTTGATTTCAGTAAAGCATGTAAATCAGATGGTCTACTCTTTATATTATGTTAAACTGTATTGCAGATTTCAGGCCTTAGAATTATCACCAGTCTTATTTCACTAATAATAATTTCTTTAGATATATTTAAAACAGTCGGTGATGAATCCGTGAGAAACAAGCCAGTGTGAAACCTTATTACAGATATTTCCTTCAAGACCACCATCTCTGATCTGCTTGCTTAATGATGGATTTGATTGATCTGATAATGGTAAAAATCTGTCTTATCAATATCCAACATTTCGGTCTCATTTGAATTATAGTTACCATCATAATTATGCACAGAAAAAGAGTGTTTTGTCAAATAAAGAGGAAGAGACAATACCTGCTGTCTTATTTTAATTTTGTCAACTGAAGAAGTAAGCTAATTTAACTTTCCTAAATGTGTAGCAGCCTGTGTTTCATAAAGTGAATGCATAACTGTAGGAACAAGTTTTAAACCTCTCTGTAATACAGTCATAATGTGGGAGGTAACAATAAATGAGTTTATGAGCAGGTCTTTTGTGATCCATTTCTGATGGTCCAAAAGATGTTCTCTGGAACTTGTTCTGAACTGCTGATAGATGCTATTTGTTGACCTTGCATGTCTCTCATCACCTCTTCACTCACTCTTACATTACTGGAGTTTCCTAAAGACACCATCGAAGCTGTAAACCATTGAACTCATAGATGAAGCTGAAGTTATAAAAGCATTGCTACGCTCTCTTCATCTCCTTTCATTGGCTCTGCATTTGTTATATGATCTACACATAGTTGGATGCTGCCATATGAAAATCCATTTGAGCCTAAGTCATGAATTTCTCTGATTTGCATGTTATATTTATCATCATCTTTTGAGTATTTATGGTAATTGGCAAATTCGATAATTCCATTCTCATGTTAAACTCATCCAAGTTCAAGCAGGCTTTTTAAACAAGATCGGTATTACTCACAAAGCTGTATTGTTTAAACTGGTCCTTTTCTATCAAAATCTTATTACAGTTAGATAAACCTTTAATGTATCAGCTTCACAGCATTCTAGCAAATTCCAGAGGGAATTAAGCTTAGCCACTGACTAGCTTTTTCTTTTGGGCATTGCTGACTTTGAACCAAATCGAAGCAATAAGCACCAAAGCAGTAATTCCACTGTTAGGAGAACCAGACCGTAGGATGAAGTGCAAAATACTTTATTATTCTTGCCTTATAAAAACAACATTAAAACTTCGCTTTCAGTGAAAAACTTTCATTTGTACCAGAAAAAACAATCGAAATCAAGCGCTTTCGCTTGGTTCAAATGCCAAGCTTTATCAAGATTTCTCCTAACAGTGGAATTACTGCTTTCATTGCTGACTTTGACTAAATGTTCCACTCAAACGGATTGGGGAGCTTGGCAAGTATAAATGATTGAAGGGGCAGGCTCTGCAACCAGTACAACTCCTTTCTGAATTCTCACTGGATGATACAAGTTGTACTTGTTAAAGACGAGGTCAAATTGGCAAAGGTATGGTATTAACCATGTTTCATTTTAGAATAGGATATCCAGCTATTGTTACTCTAGCCAAGCTTTAAGAAGTGACATCTTATTGTCCTTGTATTCATTTGCTCAAGCCAAAGTCTCTAAATATTCCATTGGTGGTCCTAATCTAGTGTAAGCATATTGTTGTTGACAGTGGGTCTAAGGCTGAAATGATTGCCCCCATACCTAAGAGCAAGAGGTGGTACTAAAGGCATGCTTTTTTCTTTTTGAGATGATGAAGTAGAACAAACATGAAGGTTTTTGTGTGAAGTTGTAGGATGAAGAGTGACTCGAGTAGTAGTTAAAGGTCTTTAGACAAGGTTACCAATGAAGCCCTGACTGTGACAAAGATGACCTGTGGTTTTATTAGTGGCAGAGGTTATGGATGTGGTCAGAGCAAGAGGATGGGAATTAACAGCTGATGTTTGCTCACTCATTCTGGGGGAGGCTGGCAGCTCTGGCTCACCACTTGGGTGACATCTAAAGGGAGAACTAGGTGTTGCATATGTGAAGTTTGTGCATGGGGACCACAAGCTCTCAACAGCATACCCACAATCCCAGAAGTCATGTGGTAGCCTGCATGCTTCCATAGGCCCAGATAGATGCTGCATAGGCTATGATTTACAAGGGGGGACAGAAGGTGGACTGCTGTGCAGGACCTGAATCAAGTTGGTCTACTCACTACCACCCAGTTGTTGCCAGACAAGAAATTGGATAGTTGTTTGGGCTGTGCAGACAGGAATGAATGAATTCATAGGATTCTGACCTTGCCTGGAGATGCATGGCCTTCACTCCCAGTAAAACAAATGTGCCAAGTGTGTGAATGAAGAGGAGTTGTTGGGCAGGTCCAGTGAAGGCAGGATTCAGAGGGAGGATGGAAAAGAGTCTTTAAGTCCAGGATGATGTGGTGCTGTACCAATATGTGCAACGTACAGAGTGTATACAATGTCATAAGTAGGTGGGCAACTTGGATAGCTTAGTTTTAGTAAAATGGGGTAAAAATAGGGAGTTAGGAAGTAAGTCCTTAGCAATCTATCTCAGGGCTTTCCTGGTGGTTTCTAGTCATAGGACTAGACAGACTACTTAGAGCTGCTAAATGTGGAGTTTGATACTCAGGACAGTTTTCAATTTGCATTGTAAATATGTGGTATATTTTATTTTATTTTTTAACCAGCTACAACTATAGGGAGTGATAACAGAAGACACTGCCCACAGAACACATTTGATCAATGTGTGTGTTGGGGGAGGGGGCACACTCAATTTCTTTGCTCAAGAATTCTGGACAAAGCCAAAAAGCCTCAAAATCAGGGTCAGTTTTTAGACATCACTCCAACTTGACTTAAGATGCTATCACACTACAACTGACTTAAGATGTTAACACAACAGATTTGGCATCAATGTACATTTCTGAATAATAAGAAGTGTGAAACTCAGACTACCATTACTGACTGTAATGTTCAGTGATTTACCAGAAAATCAAATAAGGGGGTGCAAAAACAGAAAGCCAATCGGGGACAGTTGAGAGGTATGGTTTCTTGTAGCAGAACCATCAGCCCTCTGCAGCAGCAGCATGTATTTTGTAGCTATTTTTAACCACTTTTGCTGATCACAGCTGACTGCCAAAAGTAGCCATCTGTTTTGGATACACAGGGTTGGAAACATAGCTGTCAACTATACCTCATTTTGAAGAACATTCCTAATCTGAAGTGCTTAAAATTATTTGAAAAGTTCTTATGATTAATTGTGAAGAAGCTGTTAACAATTGTGTGAGTTTCTTAGATTAAGTTGTTAGTAAATATACTCATGTGTTCCACATTTTGCCCATTTGTTCTATGCCGTGACAGGTAGAATTCCAAAGTTTATAGATGTATGGTTGCAAGTGATGAGAGGCATTCAGTGAAAGAAAGCAACGGCAGGCTGAGGCCAATCACATTAAAGTAATAATTGCTGTGGCTTAGTGGAACAGATGTGTCTGAAAACTCCAAAGTTAAGTACGGAACTGGAGCTGGAAGTTTTTTAGCTTTTCCCTGACTGAAAACTAGATAGAACTGTCAACAGTGGAACATTACATACTGCCCAATGTTCAATAAACTTATATTTTTCTTTTTAATAAAATGTATTTATTTATTTATTTATTTATTTATTTATTTTTGCATTTGATGTGGGGGTATAGTGTACTGTAGCTACATATAGAAATATATTACAGTGAATGTTATGGTCTTTATTTTCTTGAAGTGAAACATCAGGACTGTAGCATATGTATCATTTTTGGTTGTAGGTGATGTATTAACAAACAGCTGTTAGGGAATCTGCTCTGAATTATTTTTGATATGATTTGTCAGGGGAGACAGTATAGGTTCAAAGGCAGGTACTATGCTAGTTGCCCCTGTAGGCCATTTTAAACCTAGCCAATTTTCCTTTCAAAGGTAAAACTCAAACCCTGTACCTTGTGTCTGTGAGGTCAAAACCTTAACCATTATGCCAACTCCCAACCCCCACCGACTACCTCTAGAACCTACAGAAAAATAGCTATTACATTTGCATGATTCTTGTCTAGAACTTTCCATAAGAATATCTTGAAGCATTAGCCAGATTGCCATTTGAAGTTAGGATAGTGTACTATTACAGGAGTACATTCCTCTGGATCAATATGCATAGCTTTCATACTCAAGTACCTTCTTAGAAGTCCCTGATTTTTTTTTTATCCTAAACTACCTTTGAGGAAGTGACATAAGACCTTTTACATATAGCTAGTAAATCCAGCTTTTCGGTGGGCTTTTGTAACAGTGTGTCACGATACCTGATTTCAATTTTGTATCTGTCTGCCATCTGCACAAAAGGCCAGGTAAAACTGATCTCCAGAATGCACTAAGTTCTCATGTCAGAAGTAAAAATCCTACTTGTATTTCACCAGAAAAAATGTAGTTATAGTTAGAAAATGCCCTGAGTACAATGCTATACTTTCAAGCAGCTAAAGCAGTGAACTCAAATTCAGAAGTATGCTGTATTGTAAGCTGTGAAGTAAAAATTGTAGCCTTAGATGTGCTTTATAGTCAAGTACCCTGTTGTTAGCTGAACATTTGGTAATGAAACCTCAGTGTGACAGAGGTCGTTTCAAAGACAGGAGCCTATGACGTTAGTTCATGTACATTTACTGTCAGTCTGACATTTTGCATTATAGCCATTTATTATAGGTTCTTTTGTAAATGTCTCAGTATGCTGACTACAGTAATGGCCTAAAATAGTTGTTTACTGAGTTGTCACTACACTGTATGTAAAAATCCACCTTTTTTTCCTGAATACAGAAGTTTTTTTTTCTGAAGCCTCCTTAAGACTCGTGTGTGGTAAACAGCATTAGAAAAAGATAATGTGTATGTGTCTTTAGAGCTGGAAAGACAAGCTAAGAACATTCTGTATCTGAGGGTGATATATTATTGTGAGAAATTTGTTATAATACATTGTATGGTTACAGAGAAATAGTCTTTAATTACTAAGTACCATTAGAAGTCATGCATAGCCACTTGGATGCTTTGATTTTATCATTCATTTCACAGAACATGTATTTGGTAACCATTTGATTTTCTGAAACTCAGTTTGAGTCCTAGAATTATGAGACTGAATTACTGAAAATACAGCCACTTATATCATGTCTGAAGTTGCTGTTTCCTTAGAGTATTCCATTTTCACTTTGGTATGACAGGCTTAGAGTTGATATAAGTCTGGGGTATAAGGCGCTTGCCCTATGCCAAAAAGAGCTTAAACAAACAGCAATATTCAACATTTACAGTTCTTCCATACTTGCATACTTTTTGTAATTATTGGGCACTTACAAGTCTCAGAATTATAACGGAATTTTGCCAGCTTGAAAAAAAAAAAATGGAAAACAAACTTGGTATGAAGCAGAATCATATGATTGCAGTGTTATTAAATGAAAACTAAAACTAATGCCCTTTTCTTTAGGGAAAGTCGTTTTTCAGTCATTTTATACATTATAGTAAAACTGGCATATTTCCCATGCTCTGAGAGGCATGCCCATGTTTGAGATTCTCTTTCATACTTTCCCTAAAGGCTAGTGGGCTACCAAAAACAAAATCAACATTGGACTATGAAGTCTTGTCCAGAAAATGTAATAAGCATGTCTTGAAACATTGTCATTTTAAGTTAGGGTCGACATTGTCACTTTAAGTTAGGGTTGAAGTCAGGCCAGAATGTCTCATGTAAATTGGCAGACAGAAATTTGTATTCATCTGAAAATAAATGTGTAGCTTTTCATTCTCTTCAGAGTAAAATAAACAGAAGCTGCCAAACAGAAATATTATAATTTTAGTCTGATATAGTGTAAAAAGGAGTATTTCTGTTTAAACGCAATCTTTTCATTATTAATGATGAGGCACAAAAGAGATCTTAAAATGTGATGTATTTCATTACAGTTCAGCATACAGCTGCTGCTTTGTCTTTGTTGTGTTTGAGGCTAGAAGCCTTGTCCAGTTGCATTTTATACATAATTATGCCAATAACATTTGCTGAAAGTTTCATGAATAAATGTCAAACCATTTTGGAGATGTATGTATGCTTTTAAATCACAACTGGTGCACCACTTATAAGCTGCAGTGGTTCCCAGATGAAAACAATGATTGGTGACCTACAGCTCCAGATAGGGAATTACAACTGATGAATCAAAACCTTGTCCAATTTACACTTGACTAAGGGAAGGGAAGCTGGCAGGGATTATAACCTCATGTTGTCAAGTTTTATAGTGTTGCAACATTCAGTGTTTCAGTAGGTTTCACACTCTAGACCAGAAAAAGCCACTCGCTGCAGTCCAATAAACACAAAAACAAGGCGAACTGCACCAAGGTGTACCAGAGGAAATGCACTTTAACTGAATAAAATAACAAAATGTATTTATTTATTTATTTACTGACATTTCTTAACCAGGTTAGTCCAACTGGGTTTTGGCCCATTTTCAGTGGAGACCCGAGGAGAAAAGCTCCAGAAATACATAAAATCAATTTTGATAAAGAGAACAGTAAAAAAAACTTAGGTTACATTCATACAAAATAGTAGTAAAACTCAGGTTACATTCATACAGAATAGTAGTAAAACTCAGGTTACATTCATAGAGGTATCAAATATACGCAAGTAGACAATAGAAAAAATAGAAAAAATATTATTATGCTATACTTTTTTTTTTTTTTATAGAACTGTGAATAAGGTGTGAAGGGGTAAAGTTTTCATTGCTTTAAAGGGTGTATTAGGGAGGAGGGGAACTAGGTAGGGTTATGGCAGGGGCAAGTTCTGGAGTTAAGTAGATAGGTTTTTAGTTTGTTTTTGAAACGAGAGGTATGAGAGATAGAGCGTATGCTGAAGGGAAGTTTGTTCTAAGCATGGGCACTAGAGTGTTTGTAGAGTAGTTTGCCTACAGACTTTTTTGGTTGGTAGGGAAAATAATAAGCAATAAAAAATAAAGTGGTTAAGCCCTTTTATTTGCTGCATGACAGACTTCTTCATCTTGTCCTTAAACAGAACTTCCAACTAATCACATCCCCTACTCTGATTTAACTGCATAACAGTAGACAATTAATTAAAGAATTAAACCAAATCCCTGAGTATGTAAAATAATATTAAACACTTGTTTAAAGTGGTAAAGACCATTTATAAAAAATTTATTGAACCTTGCCCTAATAAAGACTATGAAATATAAAACATGATGTTTAAACACATAAAGTAAATCATCTGCGCATTTAAAAATAGTAATGATTAACAACTAAATTATAGCATAAGCAGTATAAAATGCAAGATTAGCTTAAAATCTATAAATAAAAAGTAGAATATTTGAATGTTGAATTTTAAAAGCAAAACATGATGTCAACAAACAAAATAAATGCATTTTACACTGGTTATGCTTAATTTATCTGTTAATCGTTACTATTTTTAAATGTACAGACTATTTTTTCACTTATTTTATTCAGTTACAGTGCATTTTCGCTGATACACCTTGGTACAGTTTCCATTCTTTCTGTTTCACACACTGACATATTTATAGCTATATGCTTCATCCATGTTTGCTGCCAGGCTTTCGACATTTGGCCTTTTGACAATGGTCTTTCTGCATTAAGGACTTAGTAATGCTATCTTTGAACTACTGTGCATTGAACAAAAAGCCCATTAGTTTAATCTCTCTCTCTCTCTCTCTCTCTCTCTCTCTCTCCTGTTATGTTAATTGTGTGCACTGCATTCTGGCTGTACCCTGTTTTACAGTGTTTTATAAGTATGTTATATTGATATTATATTGATTACCTTAACTGGTTGACTGTATTACATTTGCCTATTGGCCCAGTTTATAGCTTAAAAATAATATTTTTGTATTGGTCTACATATAAGGTTAAAAAACACTAAATAAGTAAGTAAAGTAACTGTAAATCAAGGCATAGTCCCAGTGAGAATGAAATGCAGATGCCTGTGATAGTGGTATAAATATCAGTACATATCTGTCAAATGGGAATCCTGCATCCCCTTAACTCAGTCTTTTTCTCCATTGCAGCTCTAAATTGGAGGTGCAGTTTAGCTGCGGCACCTGAGCCCGGATTAACATCCACACTTATCTCTCCTCCGATTGTTACAGAGCATGTGAAATATGCCTATTTTACTATAATGTATAAAAGTGACTGAAAATATTACTGTCCCTACAGAAAAGAGCATCAGTTTTGGTTTTCATTTCATAACATTGCAATGATATGATTCTGCTACACACCAAGTCTGTTTTCCATTTTTTACATCTGCAAGCTTGCTTGTATATTTTACTGAAGTAGCTGTTGGAAGACTGAGAGAGAGAAATGTGCAAGGCTGATGAAACATTACCCTGAAAATATATGCTGGAGAGTGAAGGGCCATTTCTAAGGAATCCTAGTAATCTGAACAGATATTAACTTTTATGTTGGAGATAAAAAGTTAACAAATTGTGTAAACAGTAAGCCTCTAAGCCATAACCTTTAGGAACTCATACTGCCAGTGTACTTCTCTACAGGTTGCATTGTGAATTTTGACTGTAAAAGGTAGAGGTGTTTTTGTGAATTTTGAGTGTGCAATAACTGTGCTGTTTAGATAATGTTCTGTCTTGTGCCATGAGGATTCCAAATAAGTGCAGATGATTTACGAAAAGTAATTTAAAATGTTAGAGAACTGTCTTAGGTAAGCAAAAAAATGCACCCTCTGTTTACCTTTGGTGGTGGTAAAGGAAGGACTCATTATGGGTGTCAATGACCTGGTTATGAAGGAACAAGAGAGTTTTAGGAAGCAAGGATGACTGTTATCTGCATGCATAGTTTTTGAACAAGGAAAGGCAACTGTAAAGTTCTTAAAGATCTGCTAGACTGTCTAGTAAGATAGTTTGCTAATATTAAAATGTCTGAGTCATTATAACTGGAATCCCTAGCTAAGTACATTCTGTAGTAGCAAAGTGGCGGGGCACCTTATTCTGAGAAAATGAGTGTAACATTTAATTTGGTCACGTGACTATATTGCTACACTTCTATGAAGAACGATTCACTTAGGCAGGTTGTTATTTTGGTGTTCTCATGCCACACCAGTAGGCTAATGTATCGTTACTGTAGCCCAGCAAGAAAGGCAAGCTGGAGCCACTACTGACAGGGAAGAATTATGTACGATAAATAACAAAATGGACCTGGATAGTGAGACGACAGCTTATGTGTGGCCTGCAGAACTTTTAGAGTGGAAGAATAACATGGAGAGGATAAAATCTGGGTTAGATGGAGGGCAGTGAATGTGATGATACCCTTAGCCAGCTGTAAGGAAGAAATCAGTGGGCTGCAATCGAAAAAAGAAGAAGTACTTAGTCCTCATGACATTATATAGAAAAGAAAGAAGAGGCAGTATCCGTACAAAGTCAGTTCAAATTGGCTTAATAGATCATACAGGGTTCAAGGGCAAATCGAAAGCAGTGAACAAAACAGTATGTGGTTACTATGTTACTATTATAAAATGCTTACGGAAGGAGGCTCCTTCACCTCACATCAGTCAAAGGCAAACTATGTTCTGAACAGTTTCTAGTCCTAGATACACTGCTAGTGTGAAAACTATTGTATACAGACAAGTGAAAAAATATTCAGATGATAAGATTACCTTACAAGTCCAAAATGCTTTTTACTAGTAACAGGAAGCGGTAAAGTCATGCTGTTTATAAATATAGTTAGATACATTGAGGCAGCATAGTAGAATTATTGCTAATATCCTGTCATGCCAAAATGTTGAAATGTTTTCCTTCTCTGTCCCCACATGATCTTCCCCTTCTTCTGCAATCTGTATCTCGACTAATTTGTGCATTATCTAAATATTATAGTTTCTAGGCATCTGTCATATACTGTACTAGCTTGCAGAATTTTACTCCAGATATACATGGATAACAGTAATAAGTAAGTTCCTCAGGTATCTTTATTGTTAACTAAACAGCTGATTATATTAAGTTCCATGTTTTTTTTTTAATCTTCTCCAGTCTGAGTAAGAGTATGGTCTACTGAGAGCAGTGTTCCAACCTGGGCGGTAAGCTAACATAAATAAATAAGAAATAAAAATATTTCAGGGTCACAGAAATCGCACATCTATATGTACATTAAACTGACTAGCAAATAGGAAAAAATAATAAAGAAAACCAGATGGTTAAGTGTTATTTTACTGAAGGGATTACAGTAAAACATGGCTTGCAGGGACATGTGCAGTTTAATTAATGGACTCAGTATTTATAGCATACAGAACAGTAACCCATAACAGGTGTTACACATGCAGAGTTAACAGCAAGTCTTGAAATGCTTGTGTAATCGTGTTATACTTCATTCGTGCTTGTAACTCTCTATATAGAACAGCAGCTTACTGATGCAAGGAAAGTCCATCACTGCTAGAAGAACATCATCTAGGGTTAACAGTGTGAAATCTAATTCTTTTCTGCACACATTAAGGTGGTCTAGAAAAGGTTATTGTTTGTTTTTGAATCAACTAAGGAAGGAAAAGCTGAACTGGCCGTACTGGACATTCTTCGTTAACCTTGTATGTAATGGTAAAGAACCTGAAAACTTCGATTTAACTTACTAAAATGGCAGAAACTCTGAAGTTTATATTTTTATTTTCTTTCATTGTTTTCATTTTAGCTCTCAGATTCATAGCTATTCCAAGGCCACTAAGTGTTTTGACCATTCACTCCTTGCCAGTACCCCGTGTCATGCCACACCCCTTTCCTCCAAAAGGGCCGTGTCAGCCAATCCCAGAGCAAATTTGTGCTTACCCATCTAGTCATTTAGATTATGTTTAAAAGAAAATAGAGTTGCATTGCTTAACATGCAGGAGAAGTTTATTCCAGTGCTTTGGAAAAGGCTAGGTTGTAAATCTTCTGCTGTTGAAGATTTAGGTCACTGGTTCTAGTACTGGTGATAATTTGCTTGCAGAGATCCAGGAGGTCCAGGACAACTGGCACTGTAATAGTGTGTTGAGACAGAGGTCTCCCCTCAAATGTCTGTAGACACTGACTAAAGGGACAGAGCTTTCAACCTCTCTAGATAGCCCAGGGACTGAAATCCTGTAATATTTTTGATTAGGAAACTATGGGTTTTTTATAATTGTTTAACATGTTTAGTGAGATACATCCCCAGGGGGCATCAGACTCTATAATCAGTGTGATCAATGTTCAGTATAAGTGAGTTATCGCTTTATGCTTTTTTATATATATATATATATATATATATATATATATATATATATATATATATATATATATATATATATATATATATATATATACATACATATATATATACATACATATATATATATATATATATATATATATATATATATATATATATATATAGATCACTATCACTTCGCCGACAGTTCAAATCTCCAAAAACAATATGGCTGAGACCATATCGCCGAAGATTTGAATTGCCGAAAAAGTGATAAAAACACAGAACAACTTACCTGTAGGTTTTTGCAGGAGGGCAAGCCCCCCAGCACCCCCCACACCCCCTATACCCCTACACCTTAAATATACCAACTCCTTGATTGCACTACAGTGATGAAAATGGCAAATCTCTGGGTTTCGCACTATATGGCAATCCAATACACAATGGTCAGCAATTTGAATCTTCAGCGATATGGTCTCAGCCATATTGTCTTTGGAGATTTGAACTTTCGACAATGTGATAGGGAGCCATATATATATATATATATATATATATATATATATATATATATATATATATACATGTGTGCACACTGCATTATTCTCTGTTATGTTAACATTAAACATTTACCCTGGTTGTAGCTGCATTACTGCGCTTAAATATAACATGTGTATGTTGGGTCTTTTGGCTTTTCCTGGTTAGAGGTCGCCACAGCGGAACTCCGGTCCGCTTATGATTGGCAGTAGATTTTTACGTGCCGAGTTGCCAGCCCTGACACACAACCTTCAACGAAGGTACGCCCATTCACACATGTCTCCCCACAGAAGACGCTCTAGCTGAGAATCGAACAGGACAACGTCTTACTGTGAGGTGACAACGCTACCGCGGCACCACCACCGCAGCAAAATGCTACTTAGAAATAGAAAAAGGTTGTGAAACATGAAATACAGACAAGAAAACATTTTAAAAGAAACACGTTTTGACAAAGACTAAGTATCAGCATTTAGAAATAAAAAAATACTGGATCAGTAATAATGGAGCAAGTAACTCTGCAGGAGTTCAAATACTGCGTAACACTAAATGTCCTGGTGCTACCTTGGACCAATATGTAAGTTTATAAGGTTAGATTATTTTTTTCATCTCAACTGTTAAAAATACTTACACTAGGACCTGTTTATGCACCTGTTTTGAATATAACTTAATTTTTATCAAATATCTTTTACAAATGCTTAATATTTCTTCTGTTATTATTTTTTGAGACAGGAATGGAATTTCTTATTTAAATTTAGACAGATCCTATTTGAATAGCTGTTCATCCAGTTAAAACATAAGAAATTACTATTTGATTTTTTTTTCAAGCAAGAGATTTGCACAATTTCTGGAAGCTGAAAAGTATTTCTAAAAAAGTAATATACATGTGTCACACTTTCATGAATTATAATCTAAAATAAATTTTATTTTCTCTTCCACATTATTATTAATGATACATCTTACACTGAAATTATCCATTGCTCACTTTCTGATCACACAACTGTTTTGCATAAACTGCCATTTAGAAAAGTTAAGCAATCAGGGTGACATAAGCACATCTGTACAAGAAGCTAGATTTTGTCAAGCATATTTATTCAGCCAAACAACTGTGGCTATACATCTGAAAATGAACTATATATATTCCCCCTGTCCACTCTGCTACCAGTTCTAATTGTCCTATTCATCCCTCCTCCTGGGGAACATTGACTGTGCCTGTAGAGCAGGTGCACTAAGTCCCCTCCTGTCCTGGATTGCTTTGGGCCACAAGGCTAGGAGGGATTCATATGACCCAGTGTCTCCCACCAGAGTGACATTTCATCATAGAAAAAAAAAATGTGAGAGTTGAAAAACTTTCAATAGAACTGAGAGGGAGAGAATATATTTAGTAAAAGTAAAATAAATGTATTTTATGACAAACAGATAAATCTGTATCAATTCAATGTCAATCTCAAGTATTTTAGAATTACATTCTAAATATAGAAGATGAAAATATAAATGTAGCTTCAAATCCAAACTTGATTCAGCAAAGGTTAATCTAGCCCTTCATGGCAGTTAGCCTAATATTCTCCTACCCCCCCCCCCCATTCAAGGTGGAGGCTTGATCCATTCCCTTTCCTTGGTTGGGAGCCAGAGTATATCTATTACCTGGGATAGGCATACAAACCTACATCCTGTGAGTGGTAGGGAGGAAGATCAGTGAGAAAGGCAAGCAAATCATCCCCCTTGAGCTCCTGATCCTGCTAGCAGCACTCAAGGCTCTGCAATAGTTGTCAGGCTTCAGAGAATATGCAGGCATAAATATACATCTTATCTGAGGTTTGTCAACTGTTTATTCATTGCTGTGCAGTGTCTACTTACCAAGCCCAAGCTCTGAGAGTGTAATACCCAGTGCATCCCGTAAGTGCCACCGCCACAGCCTCCATTCCCCCAAGATGGACAAGCCAATAATGGCCACTTACTGACATTCTCCCACTCTTTCCTGAGCCACTTAGTCAGACACGGGTCAGCTGGGTCACAGGCAAGGCTTTATCCCTCTGCTCAAAGGGAGTGGGATGTGAATCTATTCTTTTAAAAATGGGGGACACCTTTAAGGTAATAATCTACTGTTATTTTAAGGCTTAACAATAGGTATTAAGAAACTAGTATGAGATCTAGTAAGCAGATAAGCAGTTAGATATTTTAGAGAAATTATTAGCATTTAACAAAGATATATATGTCACCGTGGAAAGAAAAAAGTTAGGATTGAAAAACTTAAGTTTCTCCCTCACAATTCTTTTGTATTTAATAACAAGAAAAATAAATGTATTTTATGACATATAGATAAATCTGTATCAACTCAAATGCCAATCTCAAATATTTTAAAACTACATACTAGATGTAAAAGATGAAGATATCAAATTCAAACTTGATTCAACAAAGCTGAGTTTGTTACTGTCAGAGAATGTATACTATCTTATACCCAATAACATAGCAAACTTTGTAGTTGGTTACCCTTTATTCCAAGACAAACTTTTTTGCAATCTGATTATTATTTTAGAAATATTTGTTCAGTAGAAGTCATGAGGGCGTTAAAGAGAAAATTCTCCAGGTCCAGATAGCTTCATTGCTCAATTCTATCAAGCATATGCAGAAGATTAGTCTACATTCATTAGAACGTCTTCATTTGATTACACTTAACTGTAATATTCCAAATTCTGTGAAACTAGCCGATATTATTCTGAAACTAGAAGATGTGAATACAGGTCTTGAAACATATTATCTTCCTATTTCTATGCTAAATGTTGATAAATTATAGCAAACATTTTGAATTCATATTTTAAAAAACACAATCAAATTGTTTTTTAGCCTACCAGGTCTAATTAACATTTACAAATAAGCATTTACAGACATTAATTAAACAAATATAAGTGAAACTATTTGTACTCATATCTATCTATTAGAAAATGACATGCTACTAAATATTTTGATCTGATAATTCATTAGTTTATTTTTCAGACACTGCACCGTTATCAATACCTTGATACTTGATTACAGATATTAAATGATCTATACATAGTTATGTGTCACGTCATGTTAATAATGCCATATTAATAGATATTTTTATAATGAATGATATAAGATATGATTGTCCCTTATTGACATTGTTATTTACTCTGGCTGTGAATCCTGTTTTATTCACAATAGGAAAGTTACTTAATGGTGCTTCCAGTAATCAGTCATGTTCTTCTGGCTTATGCTGATGTGAACTTACAGACTATAGAAGCCAAACACATATTGAGAGATTATAATTCAATCCATCTGCTGTTTATAAATCTATTAACAGAAATAAAAGAATAACATATAAAGAAGTTCAAGATAATTCAAAAGAGAAATATTAAAACTATTGGTTTCACACTTTTAGGTATAACTTACAGTTAATAAAAAGAGTATTATTGGCATTTAAGTGCTAAGAAAATGTAGTAGATACAACATTAAATAACAGCAAAGACTTTTCTTTTCCAAATATTTACCACTATACTGTATCATAATGTTTCTTTAATATAATAGAGATTTAATATGTTCAAACGTAATTTAATGAAGTGCCAAGAAGTCACTGTTTATTGGTGAAATGGCCTTCTTGTTGACTTCTTATTGTAATCCATTTTTACTTCTGAGTTGAGTAAGTCTGGTTGTTTTTTTTTTAATATACAGTACAATGATAAAACAATGCAGTTTTGGTGTGCTTTCCTTCCTTGCAGTTATGAAAAGACCAGTATGGTATTCTGATTGGCAAACTTCATCTGCAACAGTTTTGATGTTTCAACTTCAGACACATTTATTGAGATTAAATTAGCACTATTCTTTAAAACCCTTATTAGATAGGAAAAACAAATTGCCATGGTCCTGGACTCTGCAAGATTCTTTCTGCCTATACTAATTTCCAATATGTATTGTGAACTTGTGGAACAGAGAAAATCTCTGATTCAGAGACACAATAATGTTACACAGAAAACCCTCATGAGTGACTAATTTACCATGGCTCTTGAATCAAACGCTGTGCTGTAAGACCTGATTGCACTAAATGGTGTCCCTACCAGCCCAATAATCATGATAGTACTGGTAGTAAATGATCTCCCTACCAGCCCAGTTCTTATGATAACATAGGCACCCTTCCACTGCATGCACATGTGCAGACAGTCGTGCATTCATTTGCACACACACTGTCAGCCACAAACAAGCACCATAACACTTGTGTGGATTATTATCATAAGGTAGAGCTTGGTCTTAAACTTTTTGGGAAGGATGTTTTCTTCACAGAATGAATACATTTCTTTACCTCAATTGAAGAAAACATGTAAGGAAGAGATTATTAAACTCCTGGTTTAATTTAAATTTATATTTTGCTGGAAGGCTCTTTTTTAATGAGAATGTATCCACGTTGGTGATTTTTCATTCAAAATATGCTACTCCTACCAGATTCTTTATGGATAAAATATTATCAACATGTTTTAAGTCTTCTGGAGAGGTGGATGCCTAGGATTCCTTGGGATGTAATGATGAGGGCTTGTATCAGGTTTGAGTATAATGTTAAAAGTTCTGCAACTGGTTTCTTTTTTACAGATACTGCTAATTTCTTTAGATGGAGCAGTGTTGCAGATTTTATTTAATCCTGTTTGTCATTTGAGATTCTATACTTGATGGGAATCCCATAATTTTGTTTCATTTCAGAATTTATATTTAAATTTTTTATGTAAAATCCAGAGAAGTGGCAGTCTCTGTGAGACATATCTGTCTCTCCAACATGTTCTGTTAATGTCACAAGCTAGGTTGAGATCCCTAGAGCGAGTGACTCTTGTGCCATTTGACTTGTGAATGTGAAGCATTTCCATTAGAGCATGGTTGGAGATTACTTTATAGGCCAGGCAAAAGTCACCTCTCAGCAGCCTATATGATACAGAGTAAAGGGACAGGTATTTCAACGTGTCCATGTAGGTCATGTTTTGGAGTCCCTGTATTTTCTTAGTGAGAAGCCTCTGAGGTCTCTCAGCTGCTGCAGGTGTCTGGTGAGGTACATGCAAAAGGGTGCATTATACTCTAGTAGTGGTCTGAAGAGGGTTGAGTAAAGAGTTATAACATCCCTTGACCTGGATGCTATGCCCTTGCTTATGAAGTGTGCTACGTAGAAGGCTTTCCTTCCCACTGTGGAAACTTGGTGGTCAAAATTCAGATTGCTACCAACCTGTGTTCCCAAGTCTCATACCACTGTGTTGGAACTCAGGGGTGTGCTATCAATGTTGTAATTTGTAGAGAATTCAATTTTGCCAAAGGGGATAATAATGCATTTTTCCCTTTGGCAAAACAGAATTCCATACAAATTACTTTGTATTGGTCAGAAAATACATGCCCACGCAACACTTCTTCCACTAATGTTTATGTGATTTAGAGTTGTCTAGCACTTAAGGCTTGTAGTCAAAAGTACAGGGTTTGAATCCTTTCATCTCTATTTGCCTAATGTGTGACTTTGAACAAGCTACTTAACCAAACAGTGCTCCGGGTCACCCCTGAAAAAGAGAACCCTTTGTCAATTGTGTTTACTTGATTAGCAAGTGCATAAAATACTTAAAATTTGCCCCTCCCTCAATTTATTTATTTATTTATATTTATTGATATTTATTGACAGGGAAAGTCCACTGGACCCAACGACCCATTTTCAGTAGAGGCCCAGGGAGAAAAGCTCCATACATTCACAGACCTTTTTACATAACATCAGCTTAAGTTTGAAAGTCAAGAAAGTTTTTACATAATACAAATTGAAGTAGATATACAAAGACAAATACATATTATAGAGGTAAACAATACAAGAAAATAAACCCAGTGTATTAAATTTTTAGTAACTCTGTTTAAATATTCTCATAAGAATACAGTTTAATCAATTCTGTTTATTCAGTCACAGAAATAAAGAAAGCAAGAGAGATTGGATACTAAGACAGAATGTTTAAATTGCAACTATATTAAGTTAGTAAAAGTATTTGTAGTGTATAGTGGCCAAAACATTTAAGGTGGTTTAATTACATGACTGCAAGAACAGACAAGGTTATTGACATAGCGTTCTTTTAGTGCAAATTTAAATGTTTTTAAAGAGTCTAGTTGAGTAAGAGAGAGAGGGAGCGCATTCCAAAGTTTGGCAATGGCATGGGAATAGAGACATTGTCCAGCTCTTTTGTTTGGTTTAGTTATGGTTAAGAGTTGTTTGTTAGAGGACCTAAGATGCTGAGTAGGGGTGTGTGTTTGTATTATAGTTTGAAGGGATGAGCAGAAGTTTGGATTATTTAGTAGTTTGTGGGTGAGAGTAAGTTGGGATAAATGTAGGTAATGAGGAAATGCAAACCAGTTTATAGATTTAATGGCCAGGCAATGATGTGTGCGAGTTGGCATGTTGGAGACAAACATAACTATTTCATAGTAGCACGACTGCAGTTTGTTCAGGAGAGATGTGTGTAGGTTAGTGAAAATGGGGTTACCATACAGGAGGGAGGGTAGAAGTAGACTATTAGTTAGTTTCAGCTTGGTAGACTTGTCCAAACAGAGTTTATGCCTATAGAATTTGCCAAGCTTAAAATGGGTCTTTTTGATTGAGTTGAGTATATGATTCTCAAAGGATAGTTTGTCATCAATTGTGATGCCAAGTAGTTTAGCTGTTTTTACAATTTCAATTTCTGTATTGTTTTGAGAGAATATTTTTATGTCTGGAGTTATAGGTTTGGTTGTGAAGAGTAAAAGTTTTGATTTTTTGGGATTAAGTAGCAGTTGAGCTTCGTTCAGCCAGGATTTGATGGAAGTAAATTTGTGTTAACTTTAGGAGATCTAAGATGTTGTTAGAGGATGTAATTATTGTCAAATCATCTGCTTATTGAATGAGTGCACTTTGCAGGGATGCTTTATGAAGATTATTAATAAATATGTTAAAAAACAAGAGCCCAAGAATAGACCCTTGGGGAATGCCTGTGTTGTTGACTAGGTAACTGGATTTCTTGTTTTGCCATCTAACAGATTGTTTTTGGTTGTGTAGATAGTTATGGAACCAGGTGTGTGTGGGGAGCAGTTTGTGGTCTCAAGTTGAAAAAGTAGTTAGTGGGACACTGTATAAAAAGCTTTTAATAGGTCTAGAAGTTCTAGGCCATTATTATGACTTTGTCCAGAATTTTTGAACACAAAAACTGAGCAGTATTTTGATCTGTAACTTGTAGAATTTATGAGTTTCTGGCAAAATGTTGCAGGTTGTGGTTACAAAATGACAGGCATATGAGATTCAGACTTGTAGCATTCAGAAAATCTTTACTAATGCAAAGCTTGTTATTCTAGCAATGTTCTAAGTATACAAGAACAATATTTAAAACCTCTTCTTTATTTTTTGTCTTTACTTTCTGAATCCTGAGCTGAGAAGATGAGCTGGTGTTGGGGATGTGGCTGCACTGTATGGTTCTGACAGCAGCCAGCTGAGCTACATTTCTGGACTACTACTTATGAATTCATTCATTTATTTGATCTCAAACAGTATCTGAGTTGTACAGTCATACAAGTGGCTGTAGTTGATTTTTTGCATTCTCGGTTGTTACTGATTTTTCCCCTTGTATTTGTGGTATGTTCCTTATAAAATGTTATGGCTTTCTGCTTAAGTGTTGTGAACTGCAGCCACTAAATGATAACAAACATGAGTTTCAGACTTCATACCTTTCAGAAAATGCTTGCTAAATCAAAATCTGCTACTGTTCATGTATATAAGACCAATATTTAAAAATATATTCCTGCTTTTGAGTGTTTGTCACTGATTCGTCAGCTAAGAGAATGGGGCTTGCAGTGCAACAGGTTGCACTGTATGGGTGACACAGCAGTTCAGTGAAGTCCATTTCTAACTCATTATTTATGCATTTGTTCATTCATTTGATAGCAAACAGATATCTAATGTTTATGTAGTCATAAAATGGGTAGTCACTGTCACATTTGTGTTTGCCTAAATAAATACTTTGCTCCTGCATCCCATACTAGTTATGGTTTAAAGGACAGAAATTGATTGTAGTAAACAGAAGCATAATTATGAGGCATGTCTTTGAGTATGATCCTTTGTTTCCTTGCTTTTTTTGAATGTTGACAGTATAGTTTATTTAGCTGTGGATAAATTGGACAGCATGAAATATTCAAGTTTAATGTTAATATATTGTTAATGTAACTTGTTTTTTTCCAGGCATGCAGGTGTGAAATTCTCTGTTTGAGCTACAACTATTTGTCTGGGACTTGGTCCAGATGTATAAGGCTATGCCCTGTTAGAGTTGCTTCCTGTAGTACAAGGTTTAATGCCTTCAGTCTTTATTTTTCTTCTGTATGACTCTGACAATGCTATTTCACTAGACAGTACTCCTGGGCTGCTCCTGGTAAGGACATGTGTTCAGTAGGCTGTACCAAGCTGTTAGCAAATGTATTACACATTTGTCTTTTGAAATTTCTGCATCCTTCCAATAGTCGCTAATTAGTTCTTCACGATATACTATTCACTAAAAATCCCGGCAAGTCTCTTGTAGATTGATGGGTTGCCAGATGCACCATCTGTGTGATTTTCAAGGGAAGAGAAGTTTTCTATTGTTCATGCTAAGTCAATTTACAGTGCGAGAGTACATTGTTTTGTTTAGCAAATGGCTATCAGCGTTTTAGCTGCAAAATGAGAAATGGGTTTTAAATGAAATCCAAATTTCTGATTGGTACAAAACAGGTGCAGCTTGCTGCTCTTGAATTTCTGTTGAGATCTGTCCTCTTTTTTGCTGAGATACAAATGTTTGAGCTGTAGATGAAGGTAAGGTAGTACACACAGCCTATCTACATCTCGCCAAGGCTTTTGACACCATCCCCCACTCTGGAATTATAGACAAACTCACTAAACTAGGTATAAATCCCTATGTCACAAGATGGGTTGCCAACTGGCTCACTGACTGAACCCACACTGTGAAAGTAGCAGACTCTAAATCCAACTTCAGACCAGTGACAAGTGGAGTACCACAGGGTTCAGTCCTAGGTCCTCTCCTGTTTGGTATTTACTTCTCTGAAGTACAGGCTAACACAGAAGGTCTTTGGCTAACAAAGTTCACAGATGACTGCAAACTGGGAGCCATAATCAAATCTTCTAACGATGTGGACATCCTACAAAAGGGCCTCACTGAGACAGATGCCTAGTGTCAAAGCCATGGCCTCAAGCTCAATGCCAGAAAGTGCATTGTCATCCCTTTTGGTAAAAACTCTGTACCCATGAACTACCACACAGGCGGTAGTCTACTTAACACTGAAAGTGTGATAAGAGACCTTGGGACACAGGTGGACAGTAGTCTCTCCTTTGATAATCACATCGCCACAGTAGTCAGGAAATCCTTCTATGTGGCACACCTCATCACAAAAGGTTTCTCATCCAGGAAAAAAGAGGTAATTATTCCCCTCTACTCATCATTCATTAAACCCATTATACAGTATAACGCCCCTTTTGGTATGTACCTCACAAGACATCTGCAACAACTGGAAAGGCCACAGAAATATCTCACAAAGAGGATTACCGGCCTCAAACAGATGCCCTACACAGACTGTCTCAAAAAACTCCAGCTTTACTCTGACGCATATCGCCTACTTAAAGGCGATTTCTGCCTAACATACAAAGCTATGTCAAACCCAGAGCTGTTGGACATGCTCCACGTAAAGAAATCCCAATCACTCCGAGCTACACACTCTAGGGACCTAAACCTTGTCACCACAATAAACAGAACATGCTGGAGGGATAGATTCCTGTCTCAGAGACTTCCCATACTCTGGAACAAACTACCTATCTATATCAAACAAAGCTCTTCATTAGCACTCTTCAAGAAAAATCTTGATGATTGTATGGGAGATAGGACATTCACCCCGGGGATCACTTCTGTGGCTCTGCTTGACAGGGGCACAGGAAAATAATTTTCTTGGGTGGCAAAAGCCAGGGTACCATTTGGCTAGGCTTATAGAGGCCCTAGGGCCAATGGCTTAGTACCTACCTATGAACCTATTCATAGGTTCAATGTAAAAATTAGACAATTAGTCTGCAGAGTATTACAAGCCTAGCCAATAATCAGACACTGACCAGAAGTCAGAATCAAATCCTGTATCTTGTGTCTGAAGTGAAGACCTTAACCATTATACCAACCCTGCCCCCTAAAGATGGTTGGATGGATTAAAATCCTGTAGCTATGTAAATGTCCCCACTAGGCTGAATATCACATATCCTGAGTAAGGCAGTCCTGTCTGTCACTATTTCTTTACACATTTACAGTAATTAACAGTACCAGATCTGAACACCTACCTATCTAAGATTTCCTACTGTAGAGCTGTGCATTGACCTCTGAGGCCACATAACTCCCCCACTTCTGTTGCATTGTTAGCTTCAGACTAGAATTGCACCAGCCAAACATAATCCTTAAGCACCACAAATTTAGTTATTCCCTATATTATACATATTGCTAGGATATGTGAATACATTACATTGTGATAGTTATTTTTTCATAGAAAAATCTATGGAAATGATCTTTCATGTTTAAGAATGGATTGCAGGTGAATTTTTTTTTGTCCTCAGATGTCCTACATACTCCTCCCCTACCCAAGCTAGCCCTATATTCCTATTGTGCCTCAGCAAGAAAGGATGCCTGGAGCCATCACCTCCCCTCCCCAGGCAAAAAATGGCATTGTACAAAGCAATACATTTTAACACCCTGTTAGCTTCCTAGTTGAAGTTGTTAGTAAGTGTTCCACATTTTGCCCATTTCTTCCACATTATGACTTGCTGGACTTTTGCATTCCATCACCAGCTTTCCTTATGTACCGTATTTCCATATCTGGCTCAGCCACAAATCTGTTTTGTAGTCCTCACACATACTGTTTTGAGACACTGCCATTCTGCTTCATTTCCACCTATTTCCTTCTCTTAGGATGATAGAGCCCTAAGTTATTTATTGAACTGTTGTGCTTTCTTTCCAGTCAACTTCCAGGTCTTCAGCATGGTCTCAGAACATAGAGCCTTCTCTGACCACAGCTTGCAGCTGATTGTGGCAGCCAGGGGTTTAAGATGTGGGCTGACTGTTTCACTGGGGATGACTTTGCAGTCACTGATTCTTCCCCAGTGCCCTTTCCTTACTAGGAGGAAATCTATCTGAGCTGCATGTTGGACAATCTTGTATGTGATCTTTTGACTGTCTCTCTTTTGTTAAATAACCAGTCCCAATGCAAAGCAAGGAATTTGTGGAGTCCCAGAAAGATTGGCAGAATTAGTGCAGGCTATGTACAAGGAATTAATGACTCAAGTACAAACAGTGCTTGGTCTCGCAGAGGTGTTCCCAGTGGGAGTGAGTGTGCACCAGGGTTCAGCTCTGGGCCCACTGCTGTTCATACTGGTGATGGACTACATTAGCAAACAGGTTGGAGGGGACAGATCAACAAAGTTGCTGTATGCAGATGATGTGGCAGTACAGGCAGACTCTGAGCAAGAACTTCAGCAAAGGATAGGGGAATGGAATGCAAAACTGGAGGCACATGGGGTGAAATTATGTACAGATATGATAGTGGTAATGGCAGCAAACTGGGGAAATCAGAAGAATCTGAGAATTGAGATAGAAGGGAAGATAGTGGAACAGGTTAATAGCTTCAAGTATCTAGGAATGTATGTAAAAACCACTAGTAGTGGCTATTTATTTACTTATTTTTATTATTATTGTTTATTTTTATTTGTATGTATATACTTCTGTGGATTAAATGACACTGGGATACACTGTGCTTTAAGGTTGCACTGTTGATGGTTTAAGGTCAGTATTCCTTTAAAACTTGATAGGCATACTAACAACACTAATAGAGCTAATAGCTGTTATATAAGGATGACGATGTTGGTAACTTATTGTCTGAAGAAGTTTGTGTATGATACACAAACGAAAAGCGCTTTATTGTTATTAAAGTTTATTTGTTTTTAATAGTGCCACTTGTTCAGTTTGCTTCTGTTTGTATATTTGAGTTTAGTTTGTTGGTTTGTCGGTTTTATTATCTAGGAAGGGTGGTTGAGCAGAAAGGAAGTCTGAATGAAGAAATCAAAGCTAGAATCAGAGGGGGTGCAGCAAACTGGCATGCAGTGTCAGGTGTAGTGTATGACAGAAGAATGCCGAAGAAGCTGAAAAGTAAGGTGTACAAAACAGTGGTGCGACCAGTACTAATGTATGGTACAGAAAACTGGGCAGTAAAGGCAGAGCAGATGAGGAAGCTAGAGGTGATGGAAATGAAGTGCCTCAGAAGGGTGGTAGGATGCACACTGTGGGACCGACGAAGAAATGACAGCATAAGAGCAGAAGCCAAAGTAGCTCCAATTGCAAAAAAAATCAGAGAGAACAGACTATGGCTGTTCAAGAATATGTGCAGAAAAACAGAAGACAATCTAGTGAAGAGGATTTGGGACAGACATGAAGAAGGTAAGAGGTAACAAGGACATCCAGCAAAGAGGTGGTTGGATTGCGTGAGAGATCTGTGACAGTCAAGCCAGTAGTGTGGCATCAAATCGCGAGAGATCTCCACAGGTAACATGACATCCCCGACCACATGTAGAAAATGGGAAAAAGAGGGTTGATAATGACTTCCACATTATGAGAAGAAGGTAGTGTTCAGCATCCTGGAGATGGACAGTTCTGAGCTACAGTCCCCATTTATGAAAGGAAATGATGCAACAAGAATACATTAAAAGTATAAGCCATGGGTTTTATGGAGTAATATGAAGGGATATATCTTCATTATACTGGGACGCAGAAACATTAGTGAACTCAGCTGGGCGTAGAGATCGTTTCTCTGTGATGTCCCGGAAAGTATATACACAGTAGGTAACTAGAAACAAATTATTAATATAAAACACATGCAGACTAAATAAATAAGACAGACTTGTTTTGGAACACTGAAGTTTACGGAACAAGCATTAGCCACTGTGGTCATGACCAGCAAATGCAATAACAGGTGACAGCAGGAAATGAAGGAACAAAACAAACAAGTTCCTCTACAAATCAAGATTATTGATGTGCATGCTTCTTTTAATTTTAGAAATAAAATGCGTGCATAAAAATGCACAGAGCTAAATGAATGCGGAACTATGCAGACTAGACCAAGTCTGTTTAAACTGTATGCGCCTATGCTGAGATTGCACAGCTACTTGCAGCACTCACATGCAACCTTAACGGTCAAGCTACAACAAAAATACAGTTATAAGATGTAACCCAAATATGTTCAAATACTGCTGACTACATATTTTTCTGTATTACTGTAATTTACTCTGAAAATAAACATCGCATGGAAATTTTAGCATTTCCTAAGTAAACCAACCCTAATGCAATTCAAGGAATTCGCAAGAAGTCAAAATGAGTTGCAAGGTTTAGCGGCAGGATGTGACGTCATGCCTCAAACCTCGAGCAGCGCACACCCTCCCAAACAAAGAACTAACTCAAAGACTGAATGACATTTTGGAGATCCACCTCCTCTGCAAACGCATTGGCTGCAGTTAGTACCAGTGCCAGCTGTTTCGTGCCCGGAGTGGCTCGCCTTGGTGTAGGTCAGTGCCGATCCAGGGTTTCCGCTGGGATTGGTGCAGTGGGAAAGCAGATTTTTTTTTGGATGGAGAGGGATTGAGAATTCTAGATAAAGGGCGAGTAATTCATCAAAAAGGTAATAATACTAGTTTGCTGGTTTCATTTGTTAAATGCAGAAGTGGTTAATTTAGGCAATGTCCACTGCTGTTTATTTTGAGGATGTGAAGTTCGTTGAGGAAAAAGTTGCATTCAGTTTTATTTGTCAGAAAGCAGCTGTGGCTTCTGCGATTTTGTAAAGGTGTTCACTAGCCCACAGAAGTAGATAAAAAAATCACTGTTCATTTTGTTAAGATGTGAAAATATATTTCTGGTTTTGAGAACAAGAAAGAAGCGGCCGGAGGGGGCTGTCCTAAGGGATACGGGGAGAGCGGCTGCTCTTCCTAGTATGTTGTCGATGTGGTCCTCACGGAAGGGGCCGAGCCAGATCTGCAGGTCTCTGCATTGTGCAAGTACAAAGTGGCTATTGTAGTAATCGCTGCAGGTAGCTTGGCTACCATTCTTGTGCAAGGGAGTGATCGTTCTACAACGATCAATTAAAGTTTGGCGAAAAGAAATTAACTTTTTGAGATTGCCCGAGTGCACTGCAAGCCAGGTGAATAACAATCTAAAAAAAACCTAGCAGGAGTGTCAGTTGTGGTTCTTTTCCTATGCAGCAGTAGTGATCCGTCCAAGTGTAATGTGAGTGAGTACTTATCTAGTTCTTTGCATGAATGCTAAATGGGATTCAATGGCTGCAGGTGCAAGTGCTGAGGAAACGGTAAATAGCAGAGCTCCCCCACCCCCAAACACACATGCTGTCTGTTGCAATACTTTTTGTGCGTTAAACTTTTACTACATCATGGAATTGCGGCACACTTGTTAAGATCTAAGTAGTGAGTATAAGCGCTTCAGATTTGGTGCACATTGCGTAGGGAGTGTGTAATCGGTTGTTGGTTCCTTAACTTATACTATGAATCGTTTTTTGTGTCAATTGTAGAAAGCTGATACTATGTTATGAGAGCTTCCTGCATAGTGAAGGGCTAGGAACTTCACTGCATGTATATAGTTTTTAGGTTTTACTACTTGGAACTCCATGTTATTAAGGAGAAGTTTGTTGGGTCATTCCGGTTGCCCAACGTGAACGAAATATGTAAGCTCATCGGTAAATACTAGGCTAGCTGCCTTTGCAGGTCATTTGAAGCCTAGCCAATTTCCGTTCAAAGATGAGAGTCATACCCTGTGTTTATGAGGTAAACACCTTAACCATTATGCCAACAATTATACAATTATATATGTACCAGCCATTTTGCAAGCTGCAAAAGGTATTATTGCCTACTTGTCCAGTTTGCATTTCATACAGAAGAAATGCTCATTTAGTTTATAAAATGCACTTCTGACATGTATTTATTTATTTTAAAATTGTTAACTCGGTATGTGGACTGGTTTAAGAACCCAGCTCAGCCATCACAGTGGACAAAGGTAAAACAAGCCTGGAGGAGTTATATTACATAACAGATACTGAACAGACAAAGTGGATTAACATTACAAGTAGTTCAGAAATGCAACAAGAATACCTTGTATCTGTATGTAAATGTGGACGGAATCAGTAGTACGTATGTCTAAATGTAGTTATTATTGAAAGATATATTTGAAACGTAAAATGAAATGAAAGACTGTCTCCTCAGCCTTACATGGTTCATCTTCAAAATATGTTTTGAAATACTGTAACATACACTGAAAGGGCAATAATGTATTTAATTGCACCTTCCCCATATTTCTAGCATGTGCAGTTAGTAATTCATTTCAACATTTTATTACATATACCTGAGCAAGTGACATGGAAACAATCTTACATGCTATTGAAATAGTCATGTATGCTATATAACACTTGTGTGCTGTCTAAGATTAAATAAGATTTGCAGAGGACAGGCATTAGTAGAACGGTAAAAAAAAAAATACTGTCAGTATCAGAGGCAGACTGCTAGTGGGGCTATAAGCATCTTATAATGACAACTGGCAGAAACTCACTTGAGGAGGTGATGTAGAAAGCAACAAGGTCATAAAGCTATAAAAGAAACATGATACAGTATATTCTGCCATAGGCTTCTTCACATTTTGCTGAACACATAACTTTAGTTGTATTCTCCATTTTTAAGGCAAGAAAGGTATTGCAACTTTTGAATGTTAAAATCATTTTATTATTTAGATGATTTCTCCTGCCTAAGAGAGTTATTTTTGTGGGAAATATGTACTTGCTTAATGTTACTGTAAGAGTTAAATGCCACTTGCCAAGGTCCTGCACACGTGGATCATGACGTCACTTAGTCTGACTGTGATAACCACATCTTGCCGTATCATTGATAACAAGGAGGAGTACGTCATTCATCTTTGGTAGGATGACCTATCAGCTTATTCTGTTTACTTGGAACATATGTTTGTTTAGTTTTTGCTACAGCCATTTTCATTTGAGTCAGTGGCATGAGGTCTTTGAGGTGAATGACTACAAGACTTGATGACATGTGACCAAAAAACCTTTCCTGATTTTCATTTGGTACAGGAGACGAGAGAGTTATAAGTTGATACTGCTGTTTGTTTTAGAGTAATGAGATATGTTTTGTGGAAATGAGCAGTGCTGTTTAAGAAGCCTGAGCATATTCTCAAATGTTGCATCCAGAGAACTGTCAAACCCTAAATCATTGTGCAGAATAGTTGGTCCAGAAATCTGATCTGATTCTGTGGTTGGAAATTTAAAGTAGTTGTTGATACTGTGTAGTAGTGTTTTACAAGCTGTGAAAATCTGTTTTCTTTCAGGCTTCGGACAAGGTGTGAACCTTTCATGATTTGTAGACAAGTTTTATAAATGAATTGAGCATGTTTCCGGTTTCTATAATGGGAGATTTTAATAAATTATAAAAGCATTTCAAGTTTTTTTAAAGTAGCAAATGACAAAATTAAGCTTCTGTCCTTTTGTTCATTTGTACATGAAGTAAGTGCATTTGCATTGCTTTGAAGATCATACATTTCTTCTGACCACTTTTACATGAATTTGCAGTATATTAAATTTCAGTAAGCCTTTACATGCTACCTAAACCCCACAAAATCATAGTATTTTTAAAGCAAATGCTTGGTGCATCTACAGGTCCACAAATACTCCACATTACTGGGAAAAATAAACTGTTAGGTATTAAAGTTCTGATTTGTGCTCCCAAATCTTTATAAACATTGTTTCCTCATCTGTTCTATGAGAGAGCCTTTATTGCTGCAATAAACTTGTTTTGTGCCCGGGAATTGGTTACTTGCTTTTTGGAGGACCATCTAGGTGCGAGGCTTTCTCATTATCAATGAGAGAGCACTTATTGCTGCAATAAACTTGTTTTGTGCTCAAAAATTGGTTACTTGCTTTTTGGAGGACCATCGAGGTGCGGAAGATTTGTTATACCTTGCTACCACAAACTCAATACATTTTATGCATCCATATTTATGTAACCATTCTTTCAGAGTTACATTCTTTAGTGCTTAGATTCTAAGGGAATATGTGATTTTCTTTTTTACATCATGTGACCTTTTTCAGTACCATGTTACTGTTGATATTATGTGACTGATTTTACTATTTAAAGCATTCTAGTTATAATTTAGTATTACATGCCTGAGGAAGCCTGCTAAGGCTAAAAGTGTACTGCTATTGCACTAATGTGGTTTGGAATTTTATGCATGATTTGGATTTTTATACCTTTGTCTACCTTCTTGGATTTTATTTTACATATCTTGGATTTTGCAGAACTCTTATGTGAAGTGTTTTTCAACTGTGGAACTCATTAAATTTACTTTTAAGCTACTCATGGTTCAGGACGATGGTTGTTGTTTTCGATTTGACTGGTTTCTACAGTGCTTAACTTATCACCACACAACTACTGATTATTTATGTTGCTTTTGATAGAGTAGCACATGACTTCCAAGATATGTTTTTTTAAACATTATTTTAGCCCAGTAAGCAACCTTCTGCAGTTCAGGGCAGAAGTGTTTTATGATGTTAATGCTGTGTGCATGCCTGTGTAATGCTAAAAGAACATGCAAGACACTTGTTTGTCTTGTAGTATGCATGGGATTTGCATTCACCTGCCTTGCTTTACATTTGATCTTTATTGTAGCTGCATGTAGTTTGTATATAAGCAGTTCCTGTGAGCATATGTATCTTGTGTCATTTGTGCAGGAAGCATGGGGTTAACTCTTACTATTTCCTTTTATTGTTTTGTATTCTGTCTGATCCTTCAGTGGAAGCTATGCTGGTTATTGCTAGAAGTTTACTTTTTGTGCACAAGTCACGCATATGCCAGTAAACGTGTTTCCAAGTTTTGAAATTCAGTGATAATGATGAAGAGCCAAATGGCTTGGAACCAGGTGATAGTAGACTTACATTTGGTGTTGTATGTTTTATGTAACTGTCCATGTGATAACAGTTATGACTGAACGACGGTCATGTTGGTAGACTTTACTTTATTTTATTTGCTGGAGTTTCTAAGACTAATCTTCCCCCTGTTAAATGCTGCTTTCGAAGAGTATAGCCAGACTGAATTATTATATTTTATCCTTGTAAGTGATGAAAGTTATGTCTCCTTTGTTTACTGCACACCTGTCCAGTTATGTCTCCTTTGTTTACTGCACACCTGTCCAGTCTGTATGATGTGTAACTGGGTACTGCTCCCTTGTATGGTCATTTTTTTTATCTGATAAACTAAGTGACAAAACTGATCGCACATTTTGTAAACAAAAGTCATTTACACAAAGTGCCCAGCATATCCCATTCTCCTCCTCCCCTTTTTATTTGTGGTTTTTATCATGTCATTCCCTCTTGAAGAGAAGTGGTGATGGCCTGGTTTGGATCTTGACCAATGGCCTTGACACTACAGATGTGTTGCTGGTGATCAGAATATGGTAGAATGTTGTAGTTGTTTTGCCATTCCAATAATGGTACAGAAAGCTCTTGTACTTAAAAAGTCATCTACATGAAGTGGTCACTTTTCTGCTTCCTATGCTGGCATTTTACAAATTTTCAGGAAATGGAAGTTCCTTCATTTGCATCATTGGATTCTTGTCAGTGTGAAGATGGAAAAGGCATTTTTTTGGTCATCATTTTTTCCCAGAATTAATTTCCGCTGCTGTGATAACAGGGGGATTTCAGCACCTCTGATGTATCCTGTGACTGTGTTTCATTGTTGACTGTCTGCCTCAGTAGTTTTGGGAAGTACGGCTGAGTCATTTTCTATCATACTTGATCAGGCTTTATTTTAAACTTGCTATAGCAATATTTTCCTTTTATTAGCATTTTTTATAAAGTGCATCTGTTAATTTAAAGCAAATTGTGCACAGTAGGTGGTAATCAGCCAGATGTGTGTTCCCTCTGTTATATATCTTCCTGCAAGTCCCCTTTGAACCGTTTACAAAAAAAAAAAAAACAGTTGCATAAAGTGCTGCTTAGCTTGCCACTATGGCTGTCATCTACATCAGATGATGTCATTAGATCTGACATCACCTTCTTTGCTGCAGTGATGCTGCTCTGTGGTCTCTTAGCAGCTGGCACAGTGATTCATTGAGTAGTCATGGTGAAATGAATTATGAAGGCTAACTAAATGTGGTTGTTCCTAATGACTGTCTGCTCATGAAAAAAATTATATCAAGTTCATGCATGTGTTAATTCTTAAATATATAGTTTGCTGTTTATCATCCATATTAAACATAATTAATACTGTATCTTAATGCCCCATGTTATGTGTCTGAATCCCTTTCTGCCCTTTATTAAGTTTATGTAGGGTTTTGACTGGTTAGATTTGAGTAAGGAGTCTTGCTGTTTTTCCTTGAAAAGTGCACTGTTGCAAGTAAGTGTTTGTGAAACTGTAATAGTAAAATGAATGTTTACAATACGATGCACACACTTTTTTAAAGCAGACATTCACTTGACTGTGTCTGGTATGTATTTTTAGTAATTTAAGTGACAGAACTGTCCAGTGAAATGTTCTTTTTAACATGTGTTAGACAAGCTTTATAAATAAGATGGCATAGCTAAGTGTACATTCTTGTTTTTTTTTTTTTTTTTTTTTTTTTGCATTATGTAGTCCTTCATTCCTCCTGAACAGTGTTATGAATGCTGACTAGCCAGGATTCATGTTTGTTTGGAGGAACAGTCATACTGTTTGTTTATCTGATGTGAATTGAGTTCATCACTCTTCCCCTTCTAATAGTCTGTTGGAAAAAGGGCATGAGTACAAAACATGATTTTTGCTACATTTTAATTCTATTCACATATTTTTAACTTAGTGGAATACCTGCCTCCCTGTAGGTGTGGTATAGAAAACAGATGAAGATTTTTGTAACTATAAATCGGTTTTAAAAGGGCCAAACATTGTGGGAATGTTTGAGTGAGCTGGTACTCATTTCTAAAATGTTTTTGAAGTGTTTGTTTTTCATGTCTGGAGTAGTCTGCAAACAAGTATGTACACTTTTTTTAACTGAAGGAGTCTAAAATTATTGTAAAATTCTTGCTGCTGATACATAACTTGCTTCAAGTAGTAATACAATTTCAAACTGTTATCACATACTGTTGTCTTGTTTCTCTCAGTTTTGAGCATTCCCTAAAATTATTGTAAAATTCTTGCTGCTGATTACATAACTTGCTTCAAGTTTGTTTGTGTCTTTCGGCTTTTCCCGGTTAGGGGTCGCCACAGCGGAACTCCGGTCCGCTAATAATTGGTAGTTGAATTTTACGTGCCGAGTTACCAGCCCTGACGCACAACCTTCAAGAAGGTACGCCCATTTATGCATGTCTCCAGGCAGGAGACGCTCTAGCTGAGAATCGAACAGGACAGCGTCTTACTGTGAGGCGACAACGCTACCGCAGCACCACCACTGCGGGTAATACAATTTCAAACTGTTATCACAAACTGTTGTCTTGTTTCTCTCAGTTTTGAGCATTCCTAGGAAGAAGATGCAAAAGGACTATGAATTATTTTTGGAAGGTTAAACATTTAGCTGGTTCTAGAAAGCTATTAATACTAAAGACTGTACAGCAAATGGGGAAATACATTCATGGCCAAGATTAGGAAGTGCTAATATCAGCATAATGCTCTCATCCGTCTAAACAATCGAGGGCTTATTAAATCTACTGAAGTCAAATTTGAGGTAAGGATAGCCTCCCAAGGCAAAGGGGAGCCACAACGCTTTCTTTAGCTATGTCCACAACCTCAAAAACGGCACACAGTAGTGTGCAGATATGATTATAAATGAAGCTGGAAGGTATAGCAAATCTGTTGGCCAATGAATTCAGCTCCAGTTTTGCCCTTCTCTCCTCTAGTTGTGTCCCCCCAGGAAATACCATCAAACAACCCCCCCAACTATCACTAAGGAGCAGGTTCTAGATGCACTCTGTAAGGCCAAAATCATTGCATCTGTGGACTCCAATAACATTCCAGGATGCCTCCTAAATAGCCTAACTTATCCTTGCACTCTTTTTGCTACATGAATGGAGAACTGCAACAGTCATCCCTCTGCACAAGAACAGGCCATCAATGGACCCTGTGAACTATAGTCCCATAAGTCTGACTAGTCTCCTCTGTAAAGTCATGGAAAGCATTATCCTGAAAATTGATACATAAGGACGTGGAAAACCTTCAAACACTGGATCCAATTCTGTTTGGCTTTGTCAAGGGTAGATCACTCCTACTCAACTAGCTAGATGACTTTGTGAAAGTTGCCAAGGCAATGGTTGGGGGTAAATGGTGTATACTGACAAACGTGACCTGGCTAAGGCATTTAATGCAGTATGCCACTCAGGCATTAACCTGACCGATGTAGTCATAAACCCATATGTTACATGCTAGATAGCCAGCTGACTCTTGGGTATGTAAGGATAGGGAAAACCAGCTCCAAAAGAGTTGGTCACTAGTGGAATCTCTCCGGGTTATGTGCTGGGTCTGCTCCTTTTTGCCATCTACTTCTCAGAAGTCAAGGCCAAGGGACTCTGGCTGACCTGACCAGGTGTGCAGATGATTGGAAACTAGGCGCAGTCATAGAATCTCTCCAAGACACTAACATCCTGCAGGAAGGACTAATACAGACAAGCCATGTCTTAAAGCTCAATACCAAGAAATGCGTAATAGTACCTTTTAGGAAGTGTGGCTCCCATGGAAATTACCTCATCAACAGACTACCCATAAGAAGGATTTGAGTACATATGTAGATAGTAACCTGGCTTTCAACCAACATTTGTCTAAAATGATAAGGAAAACATTCTGTGTTGCTCATCTTATAAGCAAGGGCAAGGCATCTAGTCCAAGTAAATCATCGTACCACTGTAATTTGGTTATCGGTCCCATCATTGAGCACAATGCCTCCTTTGGTATGTTCTGACCAGGGACATGCAACAACTGGAATTTCTCTGGAGGTTCCTCACAAAAAAGAATACAGCGTGTAAACATCATGTCCTATGCAGATTGCCTCAAAGACCTAGCTCATGTCTGGCATACGAGGCATCTGTTGATCCCGCTTAGATGGACCATTTGCATATTTCTTCAAAAATGAAAAGCATTAGAATTACTTGATCTAGGGATTTAAACTTTGCTTAAGACATAAATAGGACACGTTAGAGGAACAGGATTGTGTCTCAGAGAATTCCCCTTCTATGGGAACAGGCTTCCCATCATTGTGAAGCAGATCTTTTTCCTAACCCTATCCAGGCGAAACCTGAACCAGTGAATTAGAAATCAGAAATACACCCTGGGTTTAGCACCTGTGTCTTTCTTTGTCCGAGGCAGCCTATAAGTATTGACCTAGCTTACATGTATCCCTTAAAGTGACCTCTAAGGCAAATAAACTTATAGGATATAATTGGGATGCTTTGCTAGGATTATAAAGGCTTCATTGTTGTTATGGATGGTATGTATCTCTTTTTCTTAAATACTTCAAGCATGTCATTCAGTTGCACTCTGTCATTTTTTTCTGTTTGCCAGTACTTTATCATGAAGAGTTACAAAGCTGTAGGTTGGCTCCCCTCCTGAAAAAAAGAATGGATAGTGTGTTAATGTTATTTGAACATATGATTTTTTTAAATGGCTTCCTGTTGAAACAGCGATACTTGAAATGCTGAATGTTGACAAGCCTGGAAATAAACAACCAATGCTATAGGAGAAGACCAAATCTTGAACATCGATCTTTTCCTTTTAAACTTCTTTTTTGCAGCGGATAAGCCCCTGCAACCCCCAATGTGGGGAGCAATCCTACCCAACATCTACTTCCGAATATCTATATACCAGCTCAGAGATCACAATAATTGGAGAAAAGAGAATGTTCTGAGAAATGGCCATCTTGGGCTTCTGTTTTATCGGCTATTCATTCTGTGTTTTGGGACTCGCTGTAGTGGGTCATGACATTTCAAATGGTTACCTCTAAACATATTTTTTTGCTCTTGTTTGGAGTGTTAGCACTTTTTCTCTTGCTGTATAATTTCTCTTGTACTGTAAAGAAGGCACAGGCACGTGAGAAAAAATTACTTTGCATAAAAGCGTTATGTTTTCATATTCTGTCTATGCCCACTGGCAGTAGTAGCTTAAGTAATAGTGGAAGAATTCAAGGTGACCTGAAGCAGATAATTACTCCTCCTGACTGATACAGTTATTAATATTAGTACATTCAGATGACATTACCGTTTTAATGGGTTTGGATATAATCGATGGGGCCAAATAGTTCGTCCTTTTCTACTTTGCATTAGTTTTGATCTGCAGGCTGCTGTTCTACAAAAAAAAATGAGATTGCTTGTGGAAAGACCATATTTTTAAACATGTTTTATAGCCAGATATGTATGATGTTTCCCCTAGCATGCGTATCCATCGTTAGTTTGCACATACTGTAGTGGGGCCAGAGTATAAGCCACATTACATTTTCTTGATTTCAAAATTTGTTGCATCAAAAATAGTAAAGTTGCATTTCCTTTTATAAAGTACTGAAAGTACTCCTTTTGTTTGTGATGGGCATTTCCGGTGGAATTTCTTAGCTGGAGAGTACAGCCTTGTAGCAGTGGTCACCTGTACGGGAGACTTCACAGGTTGTGTTATACTACTCTGTTTACCTGGATAGTGGATCGATCCTAAAAGCTAATTTTAACTATTGCTTGGGAAAACGTGCAAACAAGAAAAGAAAATTAAAAGGAAACTAGGCACGTGGCACAGATAAAACCATCAGAACATAACTTATACTAGTAAGAATATGCAAATCACATTCTAGTAAGTATAAATATTTAATAGGCAATCTTAGGGAAAAGGCTTGACTGGGATTACTAGAGATAGCAGTGAAGATTACAACTTGACATGCATTAAAATGTAGGGAACAACGGTTATAAGGACAAGGACATCTCTCAGTAGAACTTCAAACTGGAGTGTGTTTGTTCTTGAAACAGAGTGTACTCATCTACATGCTTATTAGCATTAGGGTTACTTACTTTGGCTGTAGTGGACATTCTCATGTAAATCCATTAATATTTACTTTTTAGTCCTGGCTCCTGTCAGCAGCTTCAGGGCCCAGGCTGCATTTTCTACAGGATCTTCACTACAGCTAACAATCTTTAATATTCTGTTCTTATATCTGAAGAAACAACATTGTACCTTTTAGGACCAAGCAGTGAAAAGACCTGGTCAGAGAAAGTAAGAGTTTTGTTGATGTTTGGAGGGCAAGCACTTCATAGGAATAAGACCTGCATGATGAGGAAGTGAATTTTGGATGAAGACTTGAGACAAGCAGATGTGACAAAACTTCAAGATGGAAAATGTTATCCACACTGAGTATTCATTTGTCAGCTTATATTTTTATAAAGTGGTGCAGTTGTGTTCGTTTGTTATAGATTAAAATAATTATTTTTTTATTGGTGCACTTGCGTTTTTTTTTTTTTTTTTTTGACAGTCCTACTGAATCAATCAAGTGTCAGCTGTGGGGGAGGCTGTAGTAAACATTAAGAAAGTGGAATTATCTGCTCAGTGAGGTTCTAGTTTGTTGTTGACTTAAATTCTGGGGACATGTTTGGCTTCTATGATGTAAGGGATTCTCACTGTGATACTAAGTTGCCGTGTAAATGGTGGCATGTTCACCTTGATAACATATCTTAAAGTCATGGCATATGCCAATACATTTAGTTTTACTGTTGCCAGATGATTTAAATATACCTTCACTAAAACATTTATGCCATAGACATCACTTTGTGCAAATGCTCTGCCTTTGTTTTTAGGGCAGATGTTTTGTAGGCCATGACTCCTCCTGTCCTTTCAGTTTTAGCTGGTATCATTTCTTTGGACATGTGAAAATGATCCTTTGACGGGAGATGTAGTCCACTGACATAAATAGTTTGTTAAAGTCGCATTTTTGTCCTTCTTCGTCGTGATTTACGTGTCAGCTGTCCTCATTTTTCTCCCATTTCAGTTTTTGTGCCAAAGACCTGGTTTGGTCATTTTGTTAGTGACCAGCTTTTTAATGAGTCATATTTCATTAGTTTAGATTACTTGTATGAAATGCTCATTAACAAAAGAACACAGAAAAGGCAATTTTGTAAGGGAACAAGTTCTGTACCCCTTCACCTCCTGCACTAAGTATACTAATTCTGTGGGGTCACAGAAGTGGTACAAAGGGGATTGTCCCTACAGTGTAGCACAGCATTCTTGCACAAATAGTCAGACTGACAGTAACTAAAACGTGAACTATATATACTTTTTAATGTACTTCGGTTTTAAGGAAGCGTGATCAAAAAATGATTGCTAATAGAGACCATGGACAAAGTGAAAGACAACATTTAAGTTGACAGCCATATGGAAGTAGAGACAAGCTGCTTTCATCAGGAAAGAAATGGAGATTGGCTAGGGCTCCGGGATGCTAACTAAACTCTTATTGGCTTGCTGATACTGGCATGAGAAGTGCCTTTCTTGACTGCTGTGAAATGTTTTCCCTGGAATCCCTTATGCTTGACAGTTTTAGAGTACTCCTAAGGTGTGACAAGATGACAGATTTCCTGTATGAAATAGTAGGGTCCTTTGTAACTGTACTTGCTCCATTTTGCTAACAGAATAATGAACTCATTTATTCAGCTCCAAAACTGTGACTTGGTCTGTGTAATTTCAGAGGTATAGGACTGACACACCATAATACCCTGCCTTTTATGCTGTAAGGATAAGATTTCTACCTTCTCAAATACTCAGCCATTTCATATGCCACTGGAATGTTTTTTAGTTGACAGACCAGAACAATGATTAGTGTTGTGGGCTTTCTTGTCAGAATTACCAATATTGCACAAAAAAAAAAATACCTCCCATTTCTGGAGTATGTTGTCGTATACTTTTAATTATTATAGTATCCCAGTTTTCTGCAGTGCTTGGAGAGAGGTTTTTCTATAGGGGAAGAAAAACATTGTTTTATTTTTGAGATATTACTGCTTATTTGTTTCCGGAATTTAGTTATTACAGTATGATAAATTCATCCATGGAAGGTATAATAATCTGAAAGGGTGATTTTTTAAAACAAGTGTAGTAGGAGTCTGAAACATGCCCATTTTGTTTCCTGTTTACTTATGAATTAGCAGCAAGAGCTTTAAACTGAGCAACAAATGCACTTAATACTTTCAAGGGAGTGTGGTTTATTGTGGTTCTTGCAGCAGTATTTTACAAACTGGTACTCCCTACTGACAAGGAGTCCCTAAACTATTGCAGGGCTGTTCCTTGTGTAGCATGTTGAAGCTCGAGGCTAGTGAAACTCTGAACAAATTAAGTTTGCTGGAGTTCAGCTCTACAAAGTCTCAGTGAAGAGGTGGCCACTTTGCTCATCTTAATAATAAATTAATTGGAACTACAAACCATTTATGTAATTTAAAGGGGAACTGCTAAAACTAATATGATTGCCAACAATTTGCAGATCACACTTTTATTTGGTTGCTTACACTTCAACAATTTAGGATCTGTTACCCTTGCTTTTACTATTCGGAATCCATAGTGAGACACTATGTGCATTATAATTGAAAGATGAATCTCCTACAGGCTGCTACATAATGCTGCAGTGGACTGATCATCACCTTGGACCTCTGACTCTGACCCTTTAAATGAACTACAAAGAGCCCTGCTTGGTTTTAAAGCAGACTTAGTGCATCTGAAGATGAGGAAGGAAGGACTCCAGTAACCTTAACCTTGTATGGTTGCCTGCACTTGTTTATCAGCGCAACATGTAATTTATAACATGCTTGGTTGGTCTTGACCAAGCTATGGTACAGAGTTTTTAAATTGCGTAGTCTGCTAACAAGTAATTTGTATAGGTGAAGTGTACTTTTTAACTGCTAGTTACCAAAAGTGGAAAAAGGGCAAGTTAAAAATTTGTATCTTGTTAGGGATTTTCTGATTTTTAATTCTAATACTAATTAGGGAGTTTCTGATTTTTAATTCTAATACTGATAATGTTTTCACAAGGGTTTTCCAATCTTTAGTTGTGACGCTACCCTTGGAGAGATTAGCTTTCATGTATTTTACTGTTGTTCTGTAGTGTGAGCAGCAGTTGTCTCATACCAAGATGTGTGGGTATGCTTGCCTGAAGTGGGGCATTCCTGTTTGATGCATTTGGAAGGGCTAGGTCCTGAATATTCTCTGTATAGATGTTTTAATAAGCAATTCAACAACCAAGTAGGACGTAAACAAAATTGAGAATAGTTATGCTCTGAAAATACGGGAGAGTTTTGTGTGTGTGTGTGTGTGTGTGTGTGTGTGTGTGTGTGTGTGTGTGTGTGTGTGTGTGTGTGTGTGTGTGTGGAGATGGGATTGTCACTGTAGATCATGCTATCTTCAGACATGGGCCCAGCGGCAGAGAATGTATAACATATAGTAAGATTTCAGGGTGATGAATGGGATGGCGAAGTAGAGAACAAGTGCATAAAGTGTTTAAATAAGAGCAAGAGAGTCAAAATGCATTGTTACAATGTATACTATGGTAGTTATGTGAGTAGAAAAAGAGTAAGCAAGTGGGCACCGACAAACATCATTACACGGGGGGGGGGGTCATGAGGAGCAGGAGAAAGGCCTAAGTAAATAATGTAAGCATGTGCAATGTGGAGGGAGACAATACTAGAATAGTGGGGGAGCTGAAGTGTTGTGGTGCTGTATCTGTCAGTGTCACATCACAGGATGGACAATCTGCAGAGACATTTTGTTGTTGAAAAATGAAAGGAGCTTTACCCACCTAACGTGCATATGATATGAGCAGCTGTCATACCACTATCCCTGATTTTTCAGGGACATCCATAATTTTGAGCCAAATTTTAGCTCTGTCCCTCATAATCCCTCCTAAAACTGGTGACTTTAGGAGAAAAGGTAGTGAATTACACTTAATAATTAATGACAGTAATGACAATACTTGAGTTGTAGACTACTTTTACTTTAGAAATTGTGCATAAATTCACATTTCAAACATGCTGCAGCACAATTCGACGAGTGCAAAACTGCAGGACTTTATTAACAAAACTCAGGTTAAGCGCTTTAGTCTCTATCAATGAAAGACTTCATCAGAGCCACACATTCAGAGGGTAGGTGCACTTAAATAGCAAATAGTCACGTGACTTAATATGACCATGTACATCATTAATTCACATTCTTTTATTGTGTCATCTCACATTAATAGTACTAATATTTTAAGTGTCTCTGATTTATTGATCTATTTGTCCATGGTTCAGTTGAGAGATATGCATTGCACAAAAATGAAGGTGGAGAAATCTGTATGTTCTAGGAAGTTTTGCCAGAGAATTATCAAATAACTGTGTGTTAGAAGTAGAGATAGAGGTAATCATTCTAGCTTACAAATTCTGTTAAAACAGAGAGTACAGAAGAAAGCAGATGTAATTCCACTGTGTTAGTGGATGCAGAGAATGAATAGAGTAAGCTTGTAGAGTAGCGCATACAAATAAAGAGTCTGATTTGAAAAGGCATGTAACTGAGCATGTTATGGACAGTGGAATGTACGATGCGGGGTAGCAGTTACAAATTGCCATATAGCACCTGATGGATTTCTTTAACACAGTTATCAAAAAGTCTCATATAATCCAATAAGAGGTGATCTCTGCTTGACTTACAAAGTCATGTCTGACCCAGCTCTGGAAATGCTACATCTAAAGAAATCCCAATCCCTCCACAGCACATGCTCCAGAGACCTCAACCTTCTTACCACAATCAACAGAACATGCTGGAGGGACAGGTTCATAACCCAGAGACTGCCCATGCTCTGGAATAGACTTCCCATGCATGTCAAGCAGAGCACATCACTGGCCCTCTTGAAGAGAAATCTTGAGTGGATGAGCAATAGAAAAAACACCCCAGGGGTCACTCCAGTGGCTCTACTTAGTAGAGGCAGTGGGAACTAACGTCGGGTGGCATGATGCCAGGGCACTTCTGTGGGCTAAGCTTGTAAAGGCTCCAAGGCCATTAGCCTAGCACACACCTATGAACCTATAATACTTTATGAAAGCTCTGTGACTGTCCCATATGATGAACTACACTGTCCCATATAAAAGACTGTTGTGCAAGTTTGTCGGATTTGTATTGAATCTGCCAGTGGTGTCTTAAAGAGGTAGCAGTAAGGGGAATTGACTGTAGTGAGTATGGTGTTTGCAAGCGGTGAAGAAGGTGGTTTTGTTCTGGGTTCATTCCTCAAAGTTTTTGACAGCAGTACTGCTACAATCAAGTCTGGTAGGCACTGTCACAACAAGCTGCAATAGGTATTTCAGAAATTTGTAGTATAGACAGAATGAGAGGGAAGTTAGCAAGGCTGGAAGTACAATCAGATTCAGAGAGCATCGCTTAATGTGTTAGATTTACAAGAAAATTCAGTCTGAGTAACAAACTGTAAGAGCAGGCCAAGTGCTTGGTGACCATTTCTGCTTTTCTACAGTACTGTTGCTGTTTCCTAAACCTGTACTGTGCACTTCTGAAAGAATACAGTCTTTTGCCTCGAGTCATGTCTGTTCTGCTTGATTACATTCGATACTGCAGTTCTTATGACGTATACCTTGCTTGTTGCCATGGAAATAAATAACACTGCAGTAAAGCCAAGGCCCTGTTTAAGATGTAGCCAAAAGGTAGGGGTGGATGAAACTTAAGACATCTGTCGAACAGTGTGGTTATTGTTATACTGAGGGAGAATAGGTGCTGAAAATGGAGAGACGGTGAACATTGTGATCGTGTTAGTTTTCATAAACATTCTGAGGCATGCACATTAGACAGAAAGATGTTATTCTTTTGAAGCTCACACAGTACGGTATGTGAAACCTCATAAAATATCACGGTTTAGGGGTGTGTCACCTGGTAATGGAGCTCTTATTGTTCTAAAGTAGCATTGTTGTTCAGATGAGCCATTGTTGTAGCACTGTTTTTATACATTATTATCTAGCATTTTGTCTGGTGTGAAAGCCTGAGTAAAGACCCAAATATCAGAGATGAACACTTAGGGAGTGTGAAAGTAAAGAAAAGCTTGCAGAGTATTTTCTGGTCTCTGGTGCTTTGTGAAATATATACCGAACTGTGTGAGCACATTACATTACTAGAATCTTTAAGATCAGTAATACTACATTTCAGTGTAAATCTAAAACAGTTACTAAAGAAATAACCAAATTACATAAAAGAAATTTTGTGTAAATGAAGAGGTGTAGACTGTCGCCTGAGACAACAGATGCATTTTTCACATTGACTGGATACTTGTTCATAAACCTATACATTTGCAGTCAGTCATCTTTAAATGTAGTTCCAGACATAGCTTAATGCAGGCCATCAGGCATTATTCAGGAAGTTATTGTGGTATTTTGTAACTGATGTTCACGTGGGTTTTCTTGCAAGCACAGTGTAAGATAAAATCTTGTCTGTGTGCCCAGGGATGTGAAGCAGTGCTTGGTATGTGAGCCATTTATTTCGAGAGGCAAATATTTGGTTTTCAGGCTAACAAGACATTTTTTGAGCTTTTTTTTATTTTTAAAGTGTCCATTCTAATACAAACCTAGTGAATTTTATTTTTGTTGTTGAAATACATTGCTGAAGCTGTCTATGTTTTTAATTCATTTGTTGGAATATTGTGTTTTCTTACTCTTTGTACCAAATAGTTGCACAAATTCTTCTGGAGTAGACGTCCTTACATTCTAATTTGCAAACAGCAAATACCATTGTCTTGCACAATGGAATTTGGTACACTATGAAAATAAAAGTTCTGTCAGTTGTACTTGGAATTAGACGTTACAGCTACTGGATGTTTTAGATCATCACACTTGGCCTGCAGCAGAGCTGAAGTGATCTGAAAGTCTCACATCAAAGCTCTATTAATGTTTACAAGGATTTATATTTTGACTGTTAAGTGTTTGTTGCCTGAGACATTTTTGACAGTGGTGTTAGTAGGCAACCTACAGGTAATAAATAGGCTTTGTCTTTCATCATTTAGCAACCTTTTGCCTAAAGTGTTACCTGTCATTTTTTAATCAAACCTCTGTGCTACAACTGTATGGTCAGCCACATGCTCATATCCTGATAAAGACATAGCAAGTCTCCAGATTGATAAGTTAAGCAGCCTCATTCTCTGGTAAAACGTAAGCCTGCAGCTTTGTGCATTTTTGATATGCAGCGCATTCTGCAAATCGGCATACTGCTTGAATTCAGCTGTTTACAAGTGCAGCAGTGCCCTTATTTACTGGATGCCTAAAACTACATTGTTTCACACACATTGCTTCATTATAAGGGCTGCTCAAAGCTGAAAGGTAAGGTAATAATGGATGAAAATTTAATGTTGTATTACGGAGAGTAAACTCATATCTGTGTTTTAACTTTTCATTTTTGATCAGACCTTCCCTTGTCTACGCATCTTACCACATTCCAAAGGGAACTATAAAAAGTAAGCTGAAGAGCACAGGGGACAAGATAATGAGTGGGCAGGCTATTGAGACTGCCTAAACCAGCAAGTCAGAGGCTGCCGTAACCAGTAGGAATATGTAACAAAGAGCATGTCCTGCTCTTATTGTTTTATTTAGCAAAAGTCCTGCTTTGCTGGTTGCAGAGGAAATAACATGAACAAAACCAAATTCAGGGCAATTCTTTGATCAGAAACAGTGAAGATGGATAGTAAGAAGAAACTTAGTTTGCTTCCGAAGCTAGTATTTGTTCGAAGAGTTGTACTTTTGCTGTTGGCATTCAGGGCAGCTGAAGCTTAGACCTAAAACAAGTGATAGCTCCACCATGAACATACCTCATCTAAGGGCACTGAATAACAGTGGTACTAGCTGGAACAGCTGAGGCAAATTAGGGGCCAAAGTTGTCATTAAGCCATGCTTACATTATGAGTAGTAGTTTAACAGCATTTGAGTAACCACCACACACTGGCATGTATACACACACACACACACACACACACACACACACACACACACATACACACATACACACACACACACACACACACACACACACACACACACACACACACACACACACTTATTGCCATCAATGCTGGATGATCTGCCTCCTCTCTACCAATAAACTGTTCACTGAGGGTGAGATTCTTTTGAGAGAAGCATTCCTTTAGGCAACCATAAGGGGTAGTTTGAGGTCTTTTCCTTTATTTAGTCCTACATCCCCATACATGCATAGGTCTGCATGGGGAGGTGGGATGTACAGCAACATATCAGAGCAGGGTGGTCCCTCACGTCTTCAAGGAATATCACCAGCAAACAACCTCGCCCACTGGTCTCAAAGCATGGGAGATGGTTTCATAAGTCTCCACTGGAGAAGTTGTACCATCACCGTTTACGCCCTGTGTGTGCACAATACCCCTTCGACTAGAGAGAGAGAGAGAGAGAGAGAGAGAGAGAAGCAGGTCATGCATCTTTCTTCCACCCTGTTCTTCTTCTTCCTTCAGTGCCATGGTCATTAATTAACCCTGGTTTATTGGGGAATACTAGGCTGACCATCTTAGGGGCCTTTCAGATGTAGCTATGCTTTCTCAAATGTATGTGACATGATTTGATACACCTGGGTAATTTTAAGGGTTGATATATGGGTAACAGATGATCAAGAATTTGCAGGCTGCTTCTGTCCATAATAGGCGCAGGCACCAGACCAGGGGTACATTTCTAATTCCACATCCACACTGGTCCAAGTTGCACTTGAGTTTGGTTAAGGAAAAACTGTGGCACATACCAGTCTCTCCAACATGCCCTACTTTAAGTCCCTAAATAAGATATTTCTGATGCTCTTTGTATTGAGAATGCAACAGCTCCATCAGAGTGGGGTCAGGTGATGCTTTATAGGCCAGGCATAGATCGTCTTGCAGCAGTCTGTAGGAGACCAAGTTAGGGTTAGTACTTTGAGGCAGCCCATGTCAAACATGTTGTTTATGCCCTATATTCTTTTTGTGAAAAGTTCCAGTTGCAAATGCTACCATTATACTGAAACTATAATCGCATGACTAATTTCTCAGTTTAACACCACTGTGTGTTGCTATAACAACTGTTACGTCGGCCCAGGATGATCCTGGGATATAGCCACTTCTCTGGGTTGAACTTTAGGTGGCTTTGGCACCTTCTGATGATACTCCTGCCTTCTACAGGAGGTATACTAGGCAAAGCTAACTTGACAAGGCTCTCAGTCAGACCTGGGACATGCTGGAGACATTATAGCTGTCCAGCTTCGCCATGAATGCCTCTCCTAGATGAGCTGGAGACTGGACAAAGTAGACAAGAAAACATAGTTATTTTCTGTGTCGTTCTGTTCCCATGCCTGCCAACTATCAAGGCTCTTTTACAGCTACCTATTTGTTCCTGCATTTTTTTGCAGTTTTACTCCAATTACTAATGCTTAGTTAAAAGTGCTACAATGTTTCCTATTTTAAGTATTGTTTAACATTGAGTCTGTAGTATAATGCAGCTTATCGTGGGTGTTTTGAGAAATTACTCCCAACTTCACCCCAATCTGATTTCATCTGTAGAGCTCTTGGGAATGTTTGTTTGGACTTTGTCACTGCTTGCTTCTTTTTGGCTCCCGTCACTTTTTTCCCCTATTTGCTACAAGGTGATGGTAGCACAGATTTCTTTGCAGTTAAACAGTTATGGCAGCTGCTTCTTGCTTCTCATAAACTGAATTGTATTGCAGGAAGAAAACAAGATTTATTTTTGTGTGTTTTTTATTTATGTAAGTTCATCAGATGGCTTGCATATTCTTTTCTGCTTGAGGGTTGTTTCATCTGGAAAGCATAAAGCAAACATTAGTGGCTGGTATTCCTGTTTATACAAAAGTATTATCAGTCTTTTAACATGAAAACTGGTCTTGGTGTGTCAAAACTAAGTAAATATTTCTATAACAGGGTGTGTAGTATATTGATAGTTTTATCGTGCATTTGCATTCTGAAAGATGCCCATAACTGGATTAGATTCGTTGTCTTGTCTTGTTTTAGAAGTTCACTGTACTTGGGGATTTGCTGCTAGGTGCACTCCAATATGCTTCCCCACCCACTCATACAATTCAGTCGTACTTAACTTTGTGTAAAATAGTACATATACTGATGCTAACATTGAACTGGCTTTCCTTAATGAGGTATTTCAGTGAATAGGTTTCTTTTGAATTGTACTTGCCTCCTGAGCTAAGTCACAGGCCAAAGCTGTGTAGTACTTATAGCTACAAAGACAGTTAGTGTAAGGTTTTTATACACAATTTGCTATTTTCTGTTTAGTTTCTAACAGGACAGAGTTAATGTTTGCTTAGCTCAGTGAGTGTTCAGCAGCTCTTGCATTCATAAAAGGCTATATTTAAAACTTATTTTTTTCAGTTGTAATTTTCCATAATTGGAGAGTCATGCATCTGTCACATGCACTTTGGTTCTGTTCTAGAATGTGTAATGCCTGCTCTGCTGTTTTCAATATCTGAAACTTGACTGAACTGTCATGTTTAGGAAAACGTTTATAGTTGTGTTTTTTTTTTCCTTGCCCTTCCCTGATCCCTACTGACATTTTAAACATCCACACACTCGTTGAAAGAGAGAGATTGTGGTTGTACAATAGGAGTCCTTGAACTTGTTGTGTTGGGCTCGCCAGTGGCTTCAGTCTGCTGATATTCCTGCAGCAAAGGATTTCCCATTTCCCCACTCTTCCTAGAAAGACAGAGGTAACCTTCCAGTCATTCCAACCCTGATATTCCTGATTTTGTTTTGATATATATGCTGTCTGTCTCCCTCCCTTCTACATGCCACTGGGCTGGTTAGAGTACTCTGTCTTGTCATAGTGTCTTTTGTGAAATTTAAAAAAGTCCTATATAGCCACTGTTTAATTCATGCATTTTAAGAGAGCTGACCTATTGGATTACTTTAGTATTTGTTTATTTCTTGTAAATACCCTTTGATAAAATATGCCTTTTTTGTTCGCTATCGTGTTCATTAGAAGTGTTCTGTTTGACTTAACTAGTTTGCTGTAGTGATGATTGTTTATCCAGCAACAACATCTGAGTCTGTCTTCCAACTAAAATTCTGTCAGTTATGGTTTGTTTTCACGTATGTAAACATGTTATTGCCTGTGTCATATGTGATAATGCAATAAAAATGTTTCTTGTTTAAAAAAAAATATTAAAAAAAAGTGTCCGAGTCTAAGGCATTAAACCAAAGTTCTGTCTACTTCTCTGCTGATAGTTCAGATGAATGCTGTAGATCCCATAGCAATTGTTGGTGTTTGGTGTTGTATAGCTTTTGACCTGAAAGGTAAGCTTCAGATAATTAAAGCACATTAAGGCAGCAAATTCTTTTTAACTGAATTTGGATAAAACAGTCATGATGATAATGGACACAGTGAAAAGAAATGTAATTCATATATAATGCAGATAGGATTTAAGACCATAGATACTTATTCCCATAGATTCTAGCTTTTCTCCTGGGGCCTTTGCTGAAAATGGACTTTTTGCCCAGTTGGACACTCCTGGTTAACAAATGTAAAATGGACTTTTTGCCCAGTTGGACACTCCTGGTTAACAAATGTAAAATGGGCTTTTTGCCCAATTGGACACTCCTGGTTAACAAATGTAAAATAAAAAAAAAATTTAAATCAGTATCATTGCTTCAAATGTTTCTTTTCAGTTGCCCGTGTAATCTACGCTGTCCAAAGTATTCATTGACCATTTATTATCTATTATAAACAGGAAGGAAGCAGTTTAGGATAAATTATATAATCTGTAGATAATACCTACAGAATGAGTTTTGTGCCAAACAATTTTGAACAAATAAAGAATAAAAATGATTTCCTTGTTAGTATGGTGAGCAATTACTAATTTTCTCTAGCATTGTGACAAGAGCTGCCTTTTCATTTTTAACTACCACTAGGTGTCTTGAATGGAAATGGTTCATTTGATTAGCGCATGTACTCAGTTATCATATTTTTCCTCATAAAAATCCTTAATATGTAGTGTTGCACATACGTTAAGTGCTTTCCATAAAATAGCTTGTTGCCCATCATTTTCTTAACTGAATGAAAATATTGACAGAGCCTTCCAGCAAAACTGTCACTTTGAAAGGCTTCAGTTCTTTAAGCTGAGGCATGCATCAGAGACTTCCTGTCATGTTAAAATGAAACACTTTTTTATCTATATTATCAGATTATTTTCTGTACATTTGTTGGCTGCTTTGCAAGATACATATGTGGAGTTACTTACAAAAGACCAAGGGCATGTATTTTACAAAACAGGTTTAGTATCTTGGCACTACACTACTGAGATGTATTTCGGAATGCTAGAATGGATTCTGATGAATTACTTTTGAGAGATCAGGTTTGGGTGAATGTCGGATGTGGGACAGAAAATGTACCGCATACTTCTGAACTGTCTTACCTCAGATTTCTGGTTAGTTCCTCATACAATGTGTGGTTTTCTGGCAATGCATTGAGGATTGAAGTCACTAAATAGTGACACACATTTGAGTTTCTGACTTCATGTCCTTCAGAAAAATGCATGCTTGTGCAAAACTTGGTACTCTAGCAACCTTCCAAGTTTATAAGAGCAGTGATTAAATCTGACCCTATTTTAGGCATTTGTCCCCCCTATTATTTTGGCTGTACCCCAATTCATTGCACTAAGAGGTTGAGAGGTATTGGACAAAGTTATCCATAACTCTGCATGTACCTTGACCAGCTTGTTTACTAAAATATGTATTTATGACATCCAAATGGATTCAGTTTTAAAATAAAGCATCAAATAAAGTGGGGATCTTTACCCTCAACAAATAGAAATGGTGTGACATTCTTTGACCCAGAAGAAAGGCCAAATATTATTGAACGGTAATGTGTTTCAGAACATTGCTGTGATGTGCTATATTACTATCTCATAAAGAGGGAGTACCCCATTAAATTGGCAGTCTGATTGGCAAATTTCATGTTTGATACCAAGGAACCAGGTGCTGGAAAAAATGCTGGTTGGGAGCTTTGACTAACAGGAGGGCTGCAGTCCTTCCTCAGGCCAATGTTTTTGACTAGCTTGAGTCTATCCGATGAGATCATCAGGTAGTGAGAGTCACAACAGGTGGAAGCTGTTAAAAGCTGTCCTTGCATTTGCATTCATCGCACTTTCAGACTTCTTGGATATTTTTTAGCTCAGTACTGGTCAATCATCTCACTTAAATGAAGTATTATCTTTTAATTTAATTTACATCTTTGACCTTTTCAAGTAACTAAAATTTAGCATCTATTGAAGATGTGGTTTGAATTAGGCTATGCTTGCTTTCAAATAGTCATTCCATTATTTTGGCGGAAAGCTTCATGTCCAAGTACAGTCAGTATCCATGATGCATTTCTTCAGCAGTTAGATAAATAGGATTTCAGGCTTGCACAGTTTTGAATTCCTTGGTTTTGACCACTGAAAGAGTGAACCAGCTTCTGGCAGTTTCCCCTATAATTCTTTGAGACTAAGTTGATTGTTTGTAGAATGCACAGCACTGTCAACTTCAGAACTTAACTGCTCATATCCGTAATGATTGAAATATAAAACACCTAAAAAGTACCAGAATAATATTTCTTGCAGTGAAACATTACCACCCTGTCATTCACGTCATTTTACCTGGAAAATGACTAACTTAGATTCCACTGTTTCAAAGAGCAGAATGCACTTTAAAGTTCCTTTTCCATTCTGTCCATCTTCCCATCACCATGATTCTAAAGAATACCGGAGGTAGTTGGAAGAAAACATAACTGGAGTATAACTCACCCAGGATAATTCATCCTGAGCAAAAAAAAATATATACACACTCCACAGATATCAGAGACTGGTCTTATATGAGGACTTGTGGAGAAACTCTTTTGACGTGATCATGGTATCTTCCACAGCTCCATCCCATTTGGAGTAACCATTGGTCAGCTCCCTGCTCTAATAAGGAAGGAGGAAAGAGGAACAGTAAGTGCCTTGGACCTTGACTAAAAAAGTTACTATGGAGGTGACGAGGAAGTCCTGGCCAATGTCAAGTTATCCCATTCCAGGCTGATCTATATTGCACCACCCTTGAATGATACTAATAGCTAAGCCATTGATTAAAGTAAGTTATCTTTTGATTTGTATTGCGGTGTTATTCATGACAATGGTAGGATACTGCTCAAGGCTGTCTGCATACCAAGTTCTCCACCATGCTCCCTTCATATGTTCCAAAGGGGTATGTCAAAGGCCATTTGTACATATGAGGGTTGGGTCAAGTCATTCATCATTCCCACATGCACAAAGACCGTGTTATTTGTGTACCTAGGGTGAAGGGACTTGAGGATTCTAGAGACATTGCATATCCTGGCACCTGAGGTGTCTAGACATTAAGCTTTCTTTGTTCTGCCTGTTAAATGGTGCAGCAGTGAGTCTGTCTAAGCAATCAGCTATGACCAAGACATTGTCAGCTGTTTTGTTTCGGCCTTGATGCCTTAAGGGCTTCTGCTTGCCTGGCAAGTGACCCCTTTCTGTAGTTGTACTAATGTGTGCTGCATGCTGGTTTTGGCCTGTTAATGATGGGTTGTTTGCAGAAGGTAAATTTGGGGACTTTGGTTGATGCCTAGACCTAGGAGTCCTTGGAAACTTGAGTAGAGTTTTTTTAATGGCATCCCACTTATGTCACTTATGTGTTGCCAGGCTAGGGGATGTTGCATAGGAATGTGTGGGAGCTGGACAGTATTTTGTTTGCTCTGTGCAAGTGGTTGTGAGAGGGATGCCTCCCGTTTAGTTAAGTATTTACACCTCTCTCAGAGGGAGTCCCTTGCACTGAGCATGTGCTAATTTTCAGTGAACATTACTTTAAGAAACATAATGCTGCAAGGTTGGCTGTAGGGAAGGGCTAATAAGCTGTCTCCATACGTTGACCAAGGCAGCTGTGTAGTGGGAGACAGTGAGGGAGACGAAGTGGCATTGTGAGAGTACTTGGTGGGAGAAGCTTGTTGGACTGATGACTCTTGACATACCTATCTCTCAGGTAAGTGCAGCTGGTAACCAGGCTGTGCAGACAAGCGAAGACAGGGAAAGCCCTTGTAAGTATGCACAAGCTGTTAAGGCAGAGCCAAAGAGGGTGTCCAACTCAAACAATTTAGAGGAAGATACACTTCTGCTAAGTGTGAAAGAGCAGGAAATTACTTGCACACACTGCCTCCTATGGAGTTGTTAGTACCAATGTCTTAGCACAGCTCCGTGCAGTAAACAGTGAACAAGAAAAGAACCAGTAGACAGCCTGAATGCAAAGACCACACACCTACTTAGGACACGCTGCAATTTTTACAGTAGCTACAACTCTCTCCTAGGATGGCCCCTACACATGGACAAACAGATTAACTTAGAAAATGCAGAAGATAGAAAAGTAATGCAGAAAGAAACTGTTAAAAATGGCAACAATCAGCTCAAAATGTCAAAAATAAATGTGATTTAAGAACAAATCAAAAAAATCTACTTTTCTGATTTTTTTTCTGAGATTCAACAAGTCCAGAAGCACTTTTATGGTCTCATAGAGCAATTCTATACAGTTTTAGCAAGAAAACAAGGGCTTATCTGTGGTTCCCGCAGTAAATAGTAAACAAGAAAATGAGTGAGTCCTGAATCCAAAGTACTCACGGATACTACATAGGATGTGCAGCAATTAGTCCATCAGTCACTTGGAGTAACTACTATTCTATCCCAAGATGGCTTCTGTACCTGGACAAACATATTGAGACAATGCAGGCAAACTGTATGTAAAGGCAAGAGAGCAGCTTAAATGCCAAAATAGGTGATTTAAAGTACTACATGTAAGGCATCCAGCTGTTTCTTTTACATGGCATAGCTTTTCTCCTTTGCATGTTACAATTTACGTAACTATTAATTTTACATGTCTGCATCCTGGGTAACTTCGAGGTCATTTGTAAAGGTGCACCTTTGGGTTAATCAAGCCATTAATGTATATCATAATAGTGTCCCAGCACTCTGTTTTAGTGCACCACAATGTTGTAGGGTCCCCTAGTACAAGTCTCATACATACCTCTGCATTGTATTACAGAAGTGTGTAGTCCATTACAACTGCCAAGGAAAATCCCACAAGGTGTGAAAGATGAATTGTAACCACATTTATTTATTATCAGCTCAGGAAAACAGATTACGACTGTTTGTAAGAGAGCATTTTTTTTACCTTTAAAAAAATCATGTGGCTCTTCTGTGTTCCCCTTTTCTAAATGGAAGATATTTTACTTTATTTATTTATTTATTTATTTAACATTTGTTAACCAGTAAAGTCTGACGTGGAACGAAGCCAATTTTCAGTGGAGGCCTGGGGAGAAACCCTCCAGACCCATGTCTTTGTAATGTGGGAGGAAACCCACATGAACACAGGGAGGACATGCAGACTCCACAAAGAAAGCACCCCAGCCAATAATCGAACCAGAGAACCTCTTGCTGTGAGGCTACAACGCTACCGCTGTACCACTGTGCACCGTCCAGGGCTTAAATGGTTACAGATAAACATTTTCAGAAGTAGAAATTTGCAAAGAAGATTCAGCCTTTCTTTAAACTGGTAGGACATACTGCATTGAACATGTGCAGCTCAGTGGATACATTTTTCCTGTATATTTCCATACCTCCTCTTTCCCATGGTGCCTAAAGTCTTTCTTTTTCATCTTCCCAACTACTCTGTGCATTTGAATTAGGTTCCAAATGGCCTTAGGCTACAGGTTGCAGATTACTTGCTTTTGCAGTGTTTCTTTACTGGCATACTTCTTGGCTGTCCAGATTTTTGCAGAATGGCCAGAATTATGCCTCCTATATTTGGTCTGTTCCTGAATGATTTGCCAGAAAACCACAAAATTTGTGAACAGTGAGATCAATAAGTAATAAATATTTGAGTTTCAGACTTTATATCCTTTAGAAAAAATATGTTAAAGTAAAAACAACTTTCTAAGTTAAAAGAACACTTTTTAAATGTTGTCCCTATTGTTTGATCTTTGTATGCCCACTATTTTTGGCTTTGTCCAGACTTCTTGTGCTAAAAGGTTGAGAAGGTTTTTTATTAGGTTTTCATTAGTATATGATGACAGCCTTCTTTTCAGCATTTACTTGTTATAATTAATTCTTTGAAGTGTGGTTGCTGGTTCACCTTCTTCACTGGGTGTTGTATGGTTGCGGAGGCTTCTTCACTTTATTTTATAACCTTTACCCTTTATGCTATTACATCTGCTTCTATGAATGTGTGATGACAGCAAGCAAATTGTTTATGTTGACATTCTAAACAAAAGTTTGCATTGTTTAGGGTGGCAACATTTTTATTAGCCATTACCATGTCATATTTGTGCTAGGTTCAAAGAGGCTAAAGGAAAAAGCAATTTCTTGCTTATTTGTTACAACAGCAAGTAGAGTCTGGTGATTTGTTTCATGTTCAGAGAGAGTCCTCCTCTTCTGATTCTCCTCCTACGTTACCAGAAGAGTCTAATTCTTCCAAACATAGTATGACAGTTTTTGTTAGATTTGTAAAATCTGTTCGCACTTCTGGCCTAAGTAGAGTGTTTTAAGTGTGATTGAATTGGAGTTTTGTCTTTCTCTTCAAGTTTAGTTCAGATTACAGCCATGGAAAAGTCTCCCAAGATGTATGCTGCTAAGCTGGTGGCCACTTTGACTATAGAGCCGTTCTCTCCATTTGTGTGCATTCATACCCTGAATTGAGGTTTCACACCCGCAGTAACGTTGTCTTGAGCCGTACTACTCCTTGATTATGCTGCTTCAATCAAGGTGATTGTGGAACTTCAGTGCAGCAATCAGTTTATGCTCCCCTCCTTTCAGTACTTGATGGTACCTTTGATGTGAGGTACATGGTTTTTGTTGGCCTCAAGCATTTTGGGAGTTCTCCACATTAGGTGCCAGAATATCACCTGGACATTTTTCTTTTATAGGTCAGTTGGTAAATACTAGAATATCTGCCCTCATGGGCCATTTTAAGCCAACCAATTCCCTTTTTGTGCTCTAAATAACCCATCCCATTTGGTTATAGATTGGCTTTATCCTTTACATCATTGAAAATTATATATTACCCTTAATGAGAATAACTGGCATCATGCCATAGATAGTTTGAGGGGACCTGTGTATGCGATAAAGGATGAAGGAGCTGCCTCTGTCCATTTAGTAGTACAAGGGCAGTCCTGGGTTAAATTTCTTGTTTCCCATCCATTGATCTCAGTTGCACTTGAATATATACAGAGATGAACTTTGTTTTACGTGGATAGAGAGTCTGTTCACAGCAGCAGTTTGCTCTGCGAGATCCACCTGTCCCTCCAAACCATTCTGACTTGCAGAAGAGGTTCAGATCCCTAGACCAATTGTTTATAGGTTGTGATGCCATTTGACTTGCTGTTGTGCAGGAAATCCATCAGTAAAGGGTTTGAGGTTGCTTTGCATTCCAGATACATGTCACTTAACAGTCTGTAGGATATAGAATGCAGTGACAGGGCTTTGGTTTGGTCCATGCAGGATATGTTGTTTAACCATTGCATCTTTTTAATATGGTATCTCTGTGGGCACTCCACTTGTATGTTTCTGGACATTTACATGCCAAAGGGGCATTATAGTCATAGTTTGGTCTAATGACGGCTGAGTAATTGAGGACAATGACATCCCTAGATCTAGACTCAATCCCATTGACTATAAGCTGTGCAGTATACAATGACTTTCTTGTAACAGTGGGCACGTGTTGGTTAAAAGTTAGGTCACTGTCCACACAAGTTCCCAAATCCTGAAAAACACGGTCAACTTATAGGGGTTTATTATCAATGAGGTAGTTCCTTGGAGTTGATGACTTCCAAAGGATACAGTAACGCATTTTTTGGCATTTAGTTTTAGTCCGTGATTTTGGCACCAGTTATTTAGTTGCATAGTTTCATAGGTTAGTACTAGGCTAACTGCCCTTGCGAGCCATTTTAAGCCTATCCAATTATCCCCTATGAGATTCAAACCCTGTACCTTGTGTTTGTAAAGCAAATACCTTAACCATTAGGCAACCCTCCCATCCTTCCCAATCCCATTGACTATAAGCTGTGCAGTATACAATGACTTTCTTATAACAGTGGACACGTGTTGGTTAAAAGTTAGGTCACTGTCCACACAAGTTCCCAAATCCTGAAAAACACGGTCAACTTTATTTGAGACAAATCTTCCTGTAGGACAGTGAAGTCATATGGGGATTTAATGACTGCTGCTTTCCTGCAGTCATCTGCAAAGTTATTCGGCTAGAGCCCTTTGGTATTGGCTTTTACTTCAGAAAAGTAGATGCCAAGCAGGAGAGGCCCCATTACAGAACCCTTGGGAACTCTACTGGTGACTGGTCTCTTTGTGGATATAACTTCCACTATTTTGATTATCTGCATCCTATCTGTGAACCAGTTGGCAATCCAGCAAAATCGCACAGGGGTTTTAATCCCAGCTTTTCTAATATGTCTTAGTGGGAAATTGTGTCAGAAGCTTTGATCAGGCCAATGTATATGGCGTGTGTCTTTTTCACCCTGTCCATTGCTTTGGTGACCTTAAAAAAACACCAGGTTGAGAAGCTTGACCTGCCTTTGACAAATCCAATCTGTGATGCCTCCAGTGTTTGGAGGTTCCCTATGTCCTGATTAATTAATTAATTCCATGTTTTTCCATGGCTTTCAAATGAGGCTCATCAGACGTAAGGCCATCTATTGCTTCCATCTGTGAGCTGTCTTGCATTTTTCAAGCTTGCAGTTGTGCAGCCAGCATCAGGTGTTGCCCCTGTGTTGACATAGGTTTTTCTATGGTACCTCCTGTACTGGCACCATAATAGAATCCTCTAATGTTGAGTCAGCTGACGGTGGTGCAGTTGCTAGGACCAGTGCAGGTCTGCCTAATACTGGACAGGCTGTTTTCAGCAGCCAACCCATCTACTTCCTGTACAATACTCAAGTCCCATTTCCACCTCCGATACCTAACTTGCAAAAATTCCATGAAGTTTCTGTTTTCCAGTTCTCAAACTCTTGTATATTTTTTCAGGCTTAATGTCTGTCTCTTCAGAGAAACGCTCTAAACTTTTCCCTTCTACTAAACTACTTCCCTAGATAAGGACAGTTGAACTGTGGAACAGCTAGGTAAAAAGGTATATACTGCTGCCACCTTGGCCTTTTGGACTATTAATTACCAGACCCATATGTTTCAGCCATTCTTTCTCAGGCTTCCTCGGCTATCGCAAACCTTCTTGATTCTGAAGGGAAGGCCTCAGCCCTCTCTTTACTGGGGTTTTCTTCTCCGGTAACTCACCTCTGTTAAATGTAGTTATGATGCAGCTGATGCCTGCTCTAGGGTTGCTGCTTTTTGTTTCTGTTTTGAGATCACACAAAAAGTACCTCAGGAATGGAAATACACAAGGTGCAATAAAAAACACCACAATTGGAGAGAAACGGGACAGAAACAGGACAGAAACCTTTCCATTACATAGATATAAACAAAGCAACCAGAAAAGTAGCTGCTTCAACTCTTTACAATTGCATAACTTTAGATGAATAACAAACTACAACCATGCAGTGTAAGGCTTACACTGAGGAAGGCTTTGTTTAGCCGAAACCGGTCTGGTTTTTTTTGTACCTTGTCTCCTATATGCCATAAATAAATTGGATATTTATACCACATTGTGCTGTCCTGTGGTTTCTTACATGGATTGAATCTTTTTGGGCCATTGCACTTGCGAGGGTTTGGTTTTGATACAATAATCGTCATATTTCACCCACGTTTGAGTTGTAGGGGTAACTGGTTACAAATTTTTTTTTTAACTAAAACACAGATGGGGATTATCATGTTTCATTTGGTAACAGAATTAGGTGAAAGAATGTGTAGTGTGTGAAGATTAATTCTGTACAGTACAGTGTCATGTGATTTTTCAAGCTGTCTAGTGCACAAAACACACTACATGATCAACATATTAGTGGCAACAGTAATTTAAAGAAAGATTTTTATCTGAATGTTCCTGTTTTTCAAGGACCTTTGTTCTTAATGTCAGTGTCTGCAGGTTGAAAGGTAACCTGTCTTTGAAGCTGCAATCGAAGGTGTAGGTATCTCAAGTTTTCAGGTAGTAGTTTCTTGACTGAAAGTAGGGTAAAGGCTGTTTTTTTTTTCCTTTGTCTGTCTGATACCGAAGAATTACTTGTGTCAGAATTTGAGCATTACAGGGTTAGCTAGCAACAAGCAGCTGTCTTTATATTACAGAAGAGGGCAATATTTTACAAAGCTGCACCTTCAAGTTCTGATCAGTCATCATCTCAGCAAAAGACATATCAACGTAACCTAATCAGTTAGCTACCACAGTGTCTTAATATATTGGATTTGACATGTCGGACATCAAGATATGAGATAAAAATCTCTTCTGATGCCAGTTTGGCTGTTACTTCGTGGTACAGATCTTGACACAGTATTTACAGGCAGCGTACAGTAAGTCAGCTTTTCTCTGAAACAGAGTAAAACTGTAGTCAAGCACTGTTATGTAACTTCACTAAGCGGGTTACCTCTAGCTTGAAGATAAGATAGTGCTGGTAGTTGTAACTGCTGAGAGAAAAGCCTTTACTCTGGATGTACTTATCAGTCAGTGATAAAGCAAAAAATAAACAGGAGACCACATTTGTACGCCTGTACTTCATTCAGTTAATGCTACAGTACTGCTGCTATTACTGCTGAAAAGCCAGCAACGCTCTTCCCTTTATGAACAATGACCCAAATGTTCAGTTTTCTGAATGATGATGATGTTAGAAATGAGTTGCATATGCACTTGCGTCTCTACAGGAAGACTGCAGCCCTGCTGTTATAGTTCCGTAGACATGCACTTTGACATTTCTGCAAAACCACACAGCGTGAGCTGATATTTGTCCGAGTGGTGCCAGAATCTTTTTCAAAACAAGACTATCATTTTGTACTCAAAAGCTGAAAATTGCTCCCTGTATATTTTCCTACCATTCTTTTATTGTAGGTGCTTGCCTTTAATGTCATAAAGCTGTATAATTATCCTGTTGCTTAGAGGAACATTAAAACAGTAAACTTGCTATCTAAACAAAAGACATAACAATGCACTCATAAACAAGTAGACATTTTAGAGGGAATTTGTGGAAGACAAATATGAGGAAATGATTGGCTTAATCACATATTGTAAAAAAATGGTATTATTGAAAACACAAAGTAAGCGTACTACAAAAGCGGCATTTCCTGGTGTGTGCATGTTACTCAAGCTGCAGTGACACAAGACGTTTCAAAAAGCTATAGCTACATCCACAGTATACACTTTGTCACTGTTTTCTGTCATGAGTATCTCCCAATTAAAGTAAATAAATAAAAACTGTTGGGACAAAGAATTTGCCAAAGCTGTAGCTATAACCAAAGTATGCACTTACTTTCTGTTTTATACACCGAATGCTACTGTCAGTCAAAATAAGTAAGTAGAAGATGGCCATTCAAAGGACCCCTTAAAGCCATAGCAACAAAGCTGGCCATTCAAAGGACCCCTTAAAGCCATAGCAACACCTATAGCATTCATTCACTTGCTGTTTAACTTGTATTTTCTCCCAATCTAAGTAAAAGCCACCATCAGTTATGTCCTAACAATCCCAGTTTATTTATCTTGATTTGCTAATCATATCACACAAAGTCTGCTGTAGTTGTTGGCTGTCTCTTCAAAAGACAGAGCTTCAGTTTCAGACTGCGATATTGCTGTTTTGTTCTACAAAGAATGAATTTAGCCATTTAATTACTTTGTTTATATAAAACTGTTGATTTAGATGTTAAAATTGACAAGCTGAGGCTCAGCTAATCACAAAGTTATGTCAGAAGAACTTTGATATCGCTAGTGCGACATTCCCCTGTGTACTGCACTTGTTCCCAAGTGCATTCTATTTGTGGAAAATGCGTTTCAGAAAGTCACTAGTGTTGCTTGCAGTGTACAACCCCGACTTACATCAAAGCCGTCTATGCCAGGGCTTGTGGATAAAGGGGAGATTTGTACCACAGCATGCATTCTGGTATACTGTTTGTTCACTACAGGAATTTAGTAAGCAGTCAGTATAGGAAACTTGTGGTAGGTGCATGGTTCAGGTTATTTTGTGTGCAACACATTATAATTTCTCTCAAGAAGTTAGTTGCAAAAAATAACATATTACTTACTATGGAGTTGCAGAAATATTTGAATGGTATAAAAAATGTACAATTTGCATGGCTTCATTGGTCAAAGTCTACTATGACATTAGGTATTACAGTAAATTCACCAGATGTAGTCTTGTCATTCCAATTCAGTATCAAGGCATCCTTGACCTTCAACAAAAACGTCAACACCCTCCCCCACACAAAAAGGTTCTTTTTAGGTTTTGACAATCATGTACTTATAGGCGTAACATCAGAGGCAAGAATGAATTTCACTGAATTTACTGAACTCGGACAATAATTTGAGAAAAATAAGTATTTGAATGTGCTGATTTTGTCCCCTCCACACATCATGCAGCTTATAAAACATTAGAGCATTGCAACATATTCGAGATACACATGCAAATCATTAGGCCTTGTATTACAATAATAACTTGCCAATATTAGTTAAAAATCTGTAAATGTCTTAAATTTCAAATTTGCATCTACATTTTTTGAAGTGACATATATGCCTATAAAAATCTGAAGGGTTTGCAGACTGAAAGCAACTGCCAGGGTAATACTCTTAAAATCCTTTATGTATGCTAATGGCTGTTATCTGTACTTACTGTAGTTCATAAAGCACTAGAAATTCCTTTAGCGACAGCAAGGACATGATTGCATCAGTCTTCTGGCAGTTTTGCACACTGCCTTCATGCTTGCAGATTTTGGGCTCTTCTCTGAGGCATTTGGTTTATTCTGGCTGGTGTTTTGGATTGAAAGTTCTGTCATTGTTCCTGTGGGGTAAGGATTCTACCACAGGGCAGATGTGCTTAATGTCTCCTTTGTCTGAGAAGAGGATTGTAGCATGTAGAAGTTTGAGATTTGTCAAGAGTTCAGTCCAGCTACGTTGACACAGGAAGTAAAGACTTTAGTTCCATTTGTACAAACATGCTTTATCTTCCTGCCATTCTGGATCTGAGTTAACAGATTTGCCATCGATATAAGGTTGCTCTGCTTTGAGGTTGTCTTAATTGATAGCCAGGCCTTTCAAGCCTCCCAAGCAAAAGCAGGACCCTCGGGAAGGCAAGGGAGAAGTTTCTCTCTCTCTGGTTCATTGCTACTGCCTGTCAGCTGTCCTCAAAGCCTCTCCTTGTCTTCTGGGTTTACCAGGATTTCTTTCCTCTGGACTAAGTCGTACTACTTGTGTTTGGTGCTGGTAAGGAGATTTCTTTCCTCTGGACTAACTCGTACTACTTGTGTTTGGTGCTCGTAAGGAGAGCACTGCATCTGGGGCAATGTCTTGTTATTGCCAAGGAGTTTTTTTTTTCTGTTTTCTGTCTCCAGTGACATAGCTTCCCCTCCCCTTGAGTGCACCGATAATATCCAGGGCTGGATGTGCAATGAGGCAAGCTGGAATTCTGGCCTCTGTGACAACTTGACCAGTGCTCCTATACATGCCTTGACCTTACTAGGAATCATCCATGGGAAGTGTCGAAGCATAAGCCCCCCCCACCAGGACGGGCATGCTTGTCCTTCCTTTGCCATTTCCTCAAACACAATAGCCAGTATCCGAACATGGGTTACCTGGAGTGTAGTGAAGGCATTATCCCTTTATGCAAACAGTGCTTGCTTAAATTTACTGTTGGAAGGGAGTTGCTCACAGCCACATCTGAGCATGCTTGCTGATCGTACTCTTGGATTGCACATTGATGGCCTTCCTTATACTACATCGGGTGGGATAATGGCTAAAATGCTTGTCTGTGGGGGCCCAGCCACATGGCACAAAGGAATCAAGCTGTCAGTGCAAAGCAGGTAACCCATGTTTAGTTTACTTTGTAGGACAGATGCTGTAAGGAGACTGGACAAGGAGGATGGAAGCGATTGGATTTGCCAGCTTGTCTTGTCAGTCTTTGAGAGCAGGGAAACTGCTCTGCTTGTTGCATTGGCAACAGCTACTGGAGAGCAGGCAATTGCACACAGCAGCAGTGGGTATAGCAGGACTGTGCTGTCAGCAGTGTATTCCTTGATCAGGAAAGTAAGCATTGAAGCACACATGCACTTTGCAGGAGGCAGCTATATAAGAGTTGCAGACCAGCTTTAGGAAAGAGTTAGCGCAGACCCACATAGGTTCATAGGTTCATAGATTAGTATGGTGTGGTTGGCACACTGGCCTGTTTCTCACACACCCAGGTGTTGTCTCTGAAGTGGATGGACTGATTGGGCTCTCCCTCATCCGCTGAATTAATGGGCCTGGTTCTGACTTCTTCTCTGAGGTACAAATGAGCGTGCAGGATACTGGCAATGGACTCGTTGGATGGGTCAAGTTAACAAGGATGGGGGATAAATATTGTTTCTCTACAAGCAGGTTGGCACATAAATTCTTTGTTACCCAATTATGACCCCTGCATTGGTGGTATATTTTTGGAAATCCTGATTTATCTAAGGTTAGTAGAGAGCTGAAGTAAAAATAAAATCATTTGTGGAACCAAACTGCAGTAGTAGTAGCACTAGTAAATAGTGTGTGAGCAGTAATAGGAGAAAGTGTGAGGTATTTACTTTCACAGGTACTATAAGCTGACCTGACCTAACATATAATAAGATCTGCTGCACTGCTTATGCTTTAGCAGGTTCCTATTGGTTGGGGTTATTTTATGCTTTTACATTTTTATTTTTAATAAGGTTTATTGATTTCAGGCCTTTTTCTGTTGTGAGCCAGTTTTCCCTTTCCTGCTTTTGTATGATCTTGTGCTGCTTAGTGAATCTGTAGAAACACTGCTATTTTCTTAACTTTTGTTACTAGAAACATTGCGTTCTGAATGATAACTAGCAGTTTGGTTGTGTCCCACAAGGAGATGTTGCATCTGTCCAGCAAGTCGCTTTCCAAAGATTATACAAGCAACATCACTATTTTTCCCTTAATGCAGAAGGCTTATAAAGATTAAATGAAGTAAGGTAGTGCAGTTGCATTTTACAGCAGAGTTGACATTAAGCTATCTCCATAAGTAAACCAGCACATTAATATACATGTTTCATCACAGCATCTTGTAGTGCAAGGCAGGATTTGAGCTAATACCAGGGAACTCCTCCCACCAAAAAAAAAAAAAAAAGCGCACTTTGGCACGACAACTACATCCTATTATTGTGTAGTTGTGTAGTACATTTGTAAAAATGCAGTCAAGTGCTGCTTTTTATGCTTCCTCACTACTCATTTTTGTTGAGCTCCCTGTGGTCGCGTGGGTTTCCTCCCACATCCCAAAGACATGCTGTAGGTGGATTGGACACTCTAAATTGGCCCTAGGTGTGAGTGTGTGCATGTGTGTGCCTTCTGTGGAAGGTTGGGCGCCGCGCTGGCAACTCGACACCATAAAACTCGACTGCCAATCCTGAGCGGACAGGTGATCTGCTGTGGTGACCCCTAACCGGGAAAAGCCGAAAGAAGAAGACACATTTTTAACTATATGGTTTCTGTAGTTCACATTTAATGCATTTCAACAGCTGGGATTGATTGGTGCTTCATAACGCTAACTACAACTAAAACTAAATGATTGTTTATACTTCTTACTATACTTATTTTATTTTACAATGTACAGTGCACTTATTACTTGTAAAATTTAAAACTGTGAATTTCTGTGTTACTTGTATAATTTTGTACCCTGGAGCTTTTCTCCCCAGTCCTCCACTGAAAAGGGGCACAAGCTCAGACGGACTAACCTGGTCATCAAATGTGAAGTAAATAAATTAACTCGCAGTGTGTCCCGTAGCATATATCTTCTTAATCAGTTGCTAAATATAACAAGGACAGTTAATGTCTGCTTTTAACAAAAACCACAAAGCTGAGCTGAGCAAAGTCAGTCACCATTGTATTGAATTAGGTTATAAAGGTGTAGTAAATATGGTAGGTACATTCTTTTGGAGAAAGAGAATTGCAAACATACGTTCTGATAAAATGAATTTCTGGCATTTTTTTAAATTAGCCAGTGGCTTCAGTTTTCATTGCATCCTTTCATTGGAGAAGCTTATCTTTTGCATTTATGTGGTTTCATAAGCCTTTTCATGTTGTATGGCAAACATGTACCCTACAGTTTTCAGAAAACGCAAGGAAAAAAATAGGAAGGTATATCTTACCTTACTCCATGTGCTTTTTTCTGTGACTGTGATCTCTCTCTTTTTTGTTTTTACTCAGTCTATATAAAGACTTTGAAACATGTTACCAGTACCTTGGTGTAAACAAAGGCATAATCACTGACATGCAGGAGCTGTTCAGGTGTAGCCTCCCCCTCAGATTTTAGGAGCAAACTGGCACATTTTCAGTCTTCAGTTGTGGCTGTTATTACCTTCTGAGGGTAAAAGGGCTCTGTTTTGGCTATGTTGAATGTTTATAACGCATGGCTATTTTTAGTGTTTTGCTAAGATTTGGGAGCTGAGATCATCAGTAAGTGCTCATCCTGTTCTTCTGTGTGGTGTATGAACATTTGTAATCACTTTAGCTTGCTGCTGATTTTAAATCCATTGTTAATTAAATGAGGCATAATGATTTTGCCTTGGAGGGAGGAGTTTTTGATGGCTACATTAATGAGAAATAAGGTTGCCACCAGTCCAGCTATCAGCAGGGCACTGATGGTTTGATGGTTTGGACCTAATGATCTGGCACTTGGATCAGGGAGCAGGGGAACACAGAAAGTCCCACTTTCCTCATGTCTGAATTGCAGGGAAAAAGCTGCACACACGTCCGGCTTTTTCTTTTCAATTCAGAATTTCAAACCAGATCTTCTGGGAGAGCTGTTCCTTTTTAAGTATGGGTGGTGAAAATAATGCAGTGGTTGGCTGAAATCCACTTGAGAGGCAGTGATTTACATGATGAAGAGCTCTACAAAGCCCACTGCTGTTGAAACCTTTCTTATCTGCACTTTTTTTTTTAAGCCAGCCTGCAAGCCAGCTAGCAAACCAGTAAAGAGGCCAGCAAGCCAGTAAGAAGGTCAACCTGACAGCCAGCAGCTGACCAGTAAAGAGCATAACAAGCCAGCCACTAAGGTGACGACTAAGTCAAGATGCCAGCAAGATGGCCAGCCATTAAGGATGCCAGTAGTTGGTCAGCAAGTCAGACAGTAAGGTGACTAGACATACAACCAGAAGGTCAGCAAGATGGCCATGAGTCTAGCCAGTCCAGGGGTAGGGAAGCTAAACAGCTAACCAGTGGAGGTGTTAAGGATAGTGGGAAGCCAAGAGAGCCAAGTAAAGTACACGTCCTGTTCTGCTCTGTAGTAGTAGGTACAGCTAGCGTTTTAGTTCTGCAACTTTTAAAGGAGGAAATGTATTCTGTTTCTTTTATTTTGTTTGTTATTTTTTCTTAATGCTGTGCTCAGAGATAAATTGGGTGTGTTGTACACCGTAAGTAAGTTTTTATAGTGGCTTTTTGGGATGATTTACAAGAACTATTTTTTTAAAGGTGAAAGTGTTTGTTGTGCGTGTGTGTATGTATTATATTATATTTTTTTGGGAGCTATGTTCAGAATTAAATGAAGTGCTTTTTGCAGTACTTTGCAAGTGTCTCTGCTTCTCTGGAATGTCCAAGCTGTCACATGTTTGGCCACACCTGCCATGATGTCGTATAATGGTTGCAAACTCGTGTCCCACTTTGGACTGCTGAAAATGTGGCAAACCTAGTGAGAAATCTATTTTAAATGGATACAGTGTACATTCATTTCCAAGATCTGGTAAAAGTGTTCCAGTTCGTAAAGTCGTTAGAGAGATTGGGTTTGCAGTGATCATCCACGTATAAAATAGGCATTTTAATAATGCTTAGACTTTTTTCAGAGAAGAAAAGCAAACACTTTGTGTAGTTTACAGCGTTCACTGTGTATTTGCCTACATCCTGCCCTTGTAACTTTGCTGTTTGCTATGGTAGGTACGAGATACTATTTCTCGAATTCTGTTTTCCCTTAACCAGTTGCAGTGTTCAGAAGTTTTTGTGGTCAGCCTGTTTCCACATAGTAGTACATTTTCAGTGGAACAGATTGCTTCAGTGAAAAAAAAAAAATCCTCATTTGCGTTTTCCATAAGGAGAGGGGTGTCACTTCAAGCTAATCCTTCTCTCCTGTCTGAAGTTGTAGCAGAATGTAATACAAGTCTAATTGTAAATCTTCATATTTTTCATGGTATATAATTTTTTATTAAAATGGTTCACAAATTTGAGAGTAAGCATTTTAATCCATTTCTACTGCTTTATATTGGGCTGTATGCTACATCCAGTTTAGCCTCCTTATACGTATGTCAGTGAAGTAGTTTGGATAAGCATTTCCAGAAGTCAGTGGGCTATAGTATAGTACTGTTGCCATTTACTGGATTTAAAGCTAGCTAGACAGTTGCATTGCCCACACACCTATGGACATGCACCTTATGTGAATGAGGCATGAAATTACACACATGCTCAGCATAGGATGTGAATGAGGCATGAAATTACACACATGCTCAGCGTAGGAGGCTGTGATATTTTATGTCCATGAAGTTTGCTGTACTAGGTAGTTGTACCTCTGAGTATTGTTTTAAGATTAGTTCCTTGAAATTTCTAATGCATGTTTTGTACTTCTGCAGCATTGTTCAATTGGTTTATCTAAAAAAAAATGTCTCCTCTGAGAACAACATATTTGTAGTACAAGAAGCACCATGCTTAATGCTCAAAGACAGTTAAATAATATCCTGGTTATGTGCTAGTGTAGAATGAGACCCGACCATAACAACACATTCAAATGCGTGTAACAAATGTTACACATCTGCTAAGTGATGCTATAGTCCAGTATCAGGGAGTGGGCATTCCTTTGCGTTCAACCACCCCTGAGTACCTGTATGTCTTTCCTTGTACATCTGCAGAAGTTTACAGATGCTTGTTTTTAACTCCCTCCTTTAAATTAGGTCAGTATTTAAAGACTGACCCTGACTTTTTTCTTACTTGCTGTCAATGCAATAACACTCTCCAAGTGATTTACTAGCTTTCAAAGCTGGTAAAACACTTTGGGCTTTTTTTCTTCTTTCTTTTTGTAATAGGTAGTACGTGGAGTAAATAAGACTCCATGCAATACAAAGTGTTATGCTAGGATCTCACCGATTTATAGCCCGTTGTTATGTGTTCTCAGCAAAGATGCCAAGATTCACTTCTTGAGCCTCACTCTTAAGGTAAATGTCCTGGCATCAGTGTCTCAAGCACAGAATTGGTTATGATCGGAGACCTGATCAAAACCTTTACTGAACGCTTGTGTGTGTCACTTCAGAACTGTAGTAATGTCCAGCTACATTGAGGCATAGTATAACTTCTTGGTTAAACAGAATGCTTATTATAATTGTTCGCAAAGTTACCAATTAGGACAATTAAAATGTACCTTTACTTAGATTTATCCCCTAGTAAGACTTCATGTAACTAATATTAGTATTACAGTTATAATTTTTGAAAAAGGAACATCATACTGATTTTTAATTCTTATAATGTGTTGTATAAATTCCTTTTTATCTGGACAGGAGAAACTAGGGTGAGTCACTGATTTCATGTCATACTAGCTTTCATAGTCGTGTCCTGATATGAATTTTTACTTCATTAGGTTTCAGGATGTATGGAATGTGAAGCTGACACTGGCGTGTGGAATGTGAAGCTGACACTGGTGTGCACTGAGATGGGATCTTGTTAGACAATGAGCTACATGAGGAGCGGTGTAGTAACGCTTGATCATGTGATGGAAATCTTGGACATAAAGGATCTATGTGCTTTACTGGCACTGTGGTGTAAACACTTAGTGCATCAAGGTAGCCCTTCCTTCTGTGTTGCAAGATAATGCTGTTTCACACATTTTTACTGTCAGAAATTGCCAATAAAATTATTTACAGGGTTGTTTGCAGTTGTATCTGAAAGTTGTCCTGTGGAGTCTTAACACTGCAGTCACTCATAGTAATTGTTTCAGTTGTATAATATTCCTGTTGTATAAAAACAGAGACATGTGCAGGAAGACATTGCTACACACATTGGGCAACTATTTTTTTTTCTGAGTCATCACTTGAAAAGCTTCCCAAGTTTATCACTGCCAGTTTAACACATAAATGTATTGTTCTTTTCTCACTTTTTTTTAAAGTGTAGTTAATTGCCCTTGTCTGTGTACCCTGAGTTTCTGATGTATTTGTGCTTGAAGTGGGGAAATAAATGCTACAGTAGAAGTTCATGGGGATAATTACATTTTAACATGCGACTATGGTGTGCATTTCATGACGGGAAGACTACAGTCCAGAGATAAAAGGGTCAATAGTTTCACTTATTGTAAGGTGTAATAAGGCATATTTAAATATCCTAGTATTGTCAAACACAAATGTAAATTGGTTAATGTACCTTGTGTTCAGACTGCTGCTGTTGAAACATTGATGGTATTTATCTCAGACTTAGACTTCAACAAATATCTTAAAAGAATTGTTGATAACCATGCTTTAACTTGTGCCTTCTTTATTTGCATAATTTGTGTGTGCCTTATCACTTGTTTGAGGGTAAGATCTTTGTCAAGTATTTAAATAAAGTCTCCTGTGGTTTATATTGGTAGTAGATGACTAGAGACGGAAAGATGATAGAATGGGAAGACGCCAAGAATTTATTTGGACTTCAGGTTAGAGATTGCCTTCCCTATCAAGGATTGATATTACAGTATATAGGCAAAGAGAAAGAAATAGGGGGTCCTAAACGAAAGACCAACAATGGTAGCGTTTTTAGTAGAATCTAGAACAGAAGCTACTTTTAAAAAAGAAATGATTAGTAGATCATATAAACATTGCATGGTTACTATAAGAATGAATCAAAGGAGGCTAGAAAGGATTGGGAAGAGAGATTGGATAAGCAATTAACAAATAAACAATGGGAGGATATATGTATGTCTCCCAAATATGCAGCAAAATCTATAAGATTTAGGATTTTTGCCTAGAAATGTTTGCATAGATTATTTCCCCCAAATAGACTCCAGAGAATTCTTCTTCAGGCAGACAAGCAAATGTTGGAGGTGTAATGGGGAAGAAAGAGATAATTGGGAACATATTTTCTGAATTGGCAGACTTCGAGGGTTCCCTGTGGGATGCACTGTTGGAGATGCTGGATGGGCAGATTTGTCTGACAAAGGAGATGATTTTTCTGAGCTGTGATACAGAATTGGAATTGTCTAAGCATGGCAAGGCCTTTCTGTGTCTAATAATGGTGGTTGCCAAAAAAGCAATTAATAGGAAATGGAAATCAAAATCTAAACCGACTACTAGAAGTAGTGAGTATAGTAACAGAGATGAAACAACTGGAATTGAGATATTTGGAAAAGGATAGGAGCAAACTACATAGGAAAAATGAGAATTGTGGGAACAATACTTACAAGGGAGGAATGAGGTTTGAAAGACAGCAAGACTTAAATGAGCTATGTACTGTTTGAAAATGCTTGGTTATGAGTGATGTATAATGTTTGCAGTTGGTTTATGATGTTAAATGCTTGCAACTAGGATTGTGTCTGTGTGGTTTGTTTTCATTTTTATAAATGTATGATTGCCTATGTAGTAAGTAATGGTTTAATAAAGATGTTTCTTGTTTAAATAAAAAAAGCCTCCTACGGTTTAAATATATCAGACATAAAGTGTATGGTGAACATTACGCACTAGTCTGTATACACATTTTTGCTTACCCACGTAAATTTGTTTGGAGTAACAGATAAAATGGCTTCATGGAGTAATTTGTGCAGACTTGCATAGCAAAATGTGTACTTTAGTTTATGCATGTAAATTATTTATTTTATGTAACAAATGGGGTCTATAATAGATAATCGAACTTTCAAAAGTTCGAGTGTCATATGGTCGACACCATATAATCAAACTTTTAAAAGTTCGAAAATCTAATAAAAAAAAACTACACAAATAACCTACCTGAAGATTTTAAGCAGGGGGGCAAGCACCTCTGCGCCCCCTCCACACCCCCCGCTCTTTAAATATGCCAACTCTAAGATCGCACGACAGTGCAGAAAAGGGAAATCTTCTCATTCCGTGCTGTACAGAGATCTCTCTCTTTAAAACATTCAAACTTTCAAAAATTCGATCATATAGTGTCAACTATATAACAGTCGAACTTTTGAAAGGTCGATCATTCAATATAGACCCTAACAAATGTGTAACAAGAACTGCCACATAAGAAAAGTAGCTTCATCTGGTCCCATTTCACCAGACTGCTGTATGTCTGAGTGCACTGTCACTACTATTTAATGAAGTTGTTAACAAGCCCATCTTATGTTTGCTTTTCCAAGAATGAAACCCTGCATTAACCACTTGAAAAAATAATCTAATAGCTAGGCTGATTAATAGGTATAGCTTAATACAGAAGGGCAACTATCCAGCTGACTAGTAGCATGATGCATAAAAAATATGCAGTGATCTGACAAAACTTTCTTAACCCACTCACCAGCCGCACTGCATAGAGATAAAATGCTGTCATTGACCCAGTGGATACAGTTAGTGACTCCCAACAGTGGAGGAACAACTGAACTGGACTGGAGCTTGCAGTTGATGCTGGCTCACTCAGTAAACAGGAGATTGGCGATATTCTATCTTGCTGGTGTCTGCTAGAAGACCAGTATCGTAGCAAGTGGTGTGTGGGCAAGGGATGTGCCAAGCAGTGTACACACATTAGAGGTGGTGTGTGTGTGTGTGTGTGTGTGTGTGTGCGCGCGCGCGCGAAACACAAGTAGTAAAAAAGTAACCCTTTGAAATTCTTCTAGTGACAGAATCATGTCTTTGTTACAGTTGTGTTTATTTTGGGTGTCTGTTGAAATTTCAAGCGTGTAATTGTAATCCTCAGAATAGCAGAAGATAACGTAAGAATCATACCTCTCAACTGTCAGATTTTTGGCTTATATTTTTGATCTGTGCCTCATAAAATTTGTAGTTTTCTAGCAAATCACTAGGATGATCTGACTATTGAAGTCACTAAATGATTATGTACATTTGAGTTTTGGACTTCAAATCCTTCAAAAAATGTATGCTAGGGGTGTGGCTAGCATGGTCATGGTGTAGCAGCAGATTTCACAAGCTCCACTAAGGAAAATATATCTTCACTGGAAATTTGTTTCATATCAAGAAAAAGTGGATTTATTTTTGCAGAATTTGATAGTATTCAACATTCTCTTCAGGAATATCTACTTATAAATTAAAATTGGTTATAATTTCCAGTCAAAAACCTTCATCTGAACAAATACTTCACTTCTGGGAGATTTGCAACATGAGTAATACTAAGCCAAATGACCAGGACTCCAGTATAAAAAAGGAACTACAGACTTTAATAACAACTATTCAAGACCTCACAACTAAGATTGATATAATTGACTGTAAAATAGACAACTTTAAAGAAAAAGCTACCAAGCAGATGGATAATGCTTAATGAGGATCTAAAACGGCAAAAAATTCAAATTACTAGTATTGAGGAATCATTGCCAGACTTTGATGGAAGATTGCTAGAAAATGAAAACAACATAGAATTTTTGCTTAAACAAAATACTTCATTACAACATAAACTGGATGATCTAGAGAATAGATCATGCCGGAATAATATAAGAATCTGTGGTATTCAGGAAAATATAAAAGGAAACAATATGTCAAGTTACCTTAACTCATGGCTGCCAAAATTTTCTAGATTTACCAGAGGCTTTATCTTTCGGTATAGAGAGAGCACATCGGTCTCACACATCAGGAAACAGTACCAAAAGGAAACAACCTAGATCTATCATAGTAAAATTCCTATCATCTTAAGATAAAGACTTAATTCTAAAAACAGCCTGGTCAAAATCACCTTTAAAATACAATGACTCTATCATTCACTTCGATAATGACTATTCAACAGTGGTAATTACCAAAATAATTTTTTTTTACATCTAATTAAAGAACTGAAAAAGGTACAGATTAAGACTCTCACCTCTTGTTTCCAGCAAGGCTGAAGATTTTTCTTCCTGATGGACCTTCATTGTTTGAGGATCTTGATTCTGCTGTGAGGATCTTGATTCTGCTGTGACATATGTTAAAAACATATGTTAAAAACCACAAATTACTGGAAAAAATAGAAGAGATGGAGTGGGCTAACCCCTCTCTTAAAAGAATGGCTCCTAAAACTACATGGAAATCTACTGAAAAACAAAAGAAACTAAAGAATAAATGAGAAATGCAGACTATTTATAAAACAAACTATTATTGTAACTGAGATCCGTTGCTGATTTTAAAGCTGTCTCGCTATGTTAAACCCATTTAACATAGCGAAACAGTAAAAAAGCAACAGCGATCTTGCTTTCTCCGTTGCTTTTGGCCACAGCTCTGATGTACTGCGCAGGCATGCGCAGTACATCAGAACTGCGGCGGATGCCAGACAGCTGCGGAAGGGCAGCAAAGAGGCATTATACAATGCCATTATTTAAGAAAAGTAATTGTTTATTTTCTTAAATAATGTCATAGTATAATAGCAATAACCCACATCTGGGTGTGGGTAATGCGGGATTTACCCACGGTTGTCTTTGTTTGGTCCCTAGGGCTTCGCCCTCGGGACCAAACCACGCCAACCGTGGGTAAATCCCGCATTACCCACACCCAGGCGTGGGTTATTGCTATAATCCTATTAAATAATCTGTTAGACATTTGCCTTATTTTGGGATGTAAATCATATTTTGAATCTATTAGCTTACATAGGTTTCTCATTAGATGTGATCTCTATGAATGTATAAACCTTCCAGATAACACTATATTAGGACAATTAATGATTTCATTAGAATTTGGTTATCTTAATGTTTCTAACTTAAAGTATATAAAGTATGTTATTAGTGGAGTTTGTACTCTGTTGTTACAGTTTAGGGGTTGATCTCACTGACAGATGTCATTGGGATTAGGAGGTTATAACTTCAGGTGGGGAGCGTTGGGGTGTTTGTTTTTATCTAGTATATGTAATAATTTAAAAAAAAATAGTTTTTTGACATCAAGAGTAGCTTATTTACAGAAAATGTAGAGAATAAAGCTCAAGGAATACATTTTTTTCCTAAAGACATGAGATTTAATATTTTTACTAGGAACAAATTAATTTTTTGCGGACATTTTCATATTATACATATGATATTGATATGTTACTAACACATATTTCAGGTACAATTCCATAATATGACTATGTTGAAAGGTATGTCACTTAACATAAATGGTTTGAACAATCCATATAAAAGAAGTAATTTATTTAAATATCTAGCTTTTCATAAACCTAATATAGTATTCTTACAAGAAACCCATTTAACAAAAGATATTATTAAATTTGTAGATACAAATAAATATACAAATATTGTAAACTCAGTGTATGAAAAAAAAAAGTGGTGTAGCAATATTGTGGAACAAAAGATTACCATTACCCAGAATAATCAAAACATACCAAGACAATAAAGGTTTGCTTTGCTTGGCTGTAATTGAGATGGGTAAGAAACTATATACATTAATAAACAACTATGGGTTACCTGGTATTGGTACTAATACTATTAGACACATATTGAATCAAATAGTTTCACTATCTGAGGGACATATCATTATGGCAGGTGACTACAACTGTATCTTAGACCCTAAAGATACAACCACTTCAGGAAAAAGAAAAATTGCAGCACAAGCTAAACAACTTATAAATTTCATAGACTTATACCTACTCAAAAACATATATCATTTTGTGGATCATAACTCATTACAATACACATTCTGTTCTAGTAGATACAAAACATATTCTTGAATTGATCGAATATTTCTTTCCACACAGGTAATGAATAACCTGACCATTAGCAAAAGTATGTCCTGCCCAGTCTCTGACCATAATACTATTATATTTGAACTTAATATTAATAACGCCCATAGTGTCCAAATTAAAAGGATTCCAGCATATTTCACACAACTTAAGGATTTTCAATTATTCATAACAGAAAAGACACAAAACTTTAATATAAACTCAGCATCAGACACACATGATATATTTATTTGGGTTGCCCTAAAAGCATATTTATATGGACAAATAAACAAATGGTTTCATAATAAGATGAAAATATGGGATAAAGATAGAATAATACAGGATAAACTGGACCCACTATTCACAAATAATAAAGACAGTCTGTCTTCAAAGAATATAAGGGATGAGATATACAAGCTAAATGAGAAATATAGATCTATCCTACATAATAAAATGAGAAATATAGATCTATATACATAATAAAACAAAGATAACACTAGAAAAATATAGGTTTCTTGCTTATTCCTTAAATTCTAAACCTCTATCAAACCATAATAATAAGACCAAAAGATTAAATAAATATAATTGTAGTAAAGAAATACATTCTGCAAAAAAGAAAAGAGAAGTACATAGTATACAAGATATATTAGAAGAGTTTAGATGTCACTTTCATGAAATTAGTCAATCCACACACATTCAAACACAAGATAACATAAGAGATTATATTAACAAGAATATATACAATAAACTAAACAAACAAATAGAAGCTATTGATAAGCAAGTTACTTTATCAGATATACAAAGTCAAGTAAGTAAACTTAAACTAAACAAAGCTCCAGGTAACGATGGAATTATTCCTGAAATATATAAGATGCCCAAAAATGGCTATTTCCTTACTACACAAAGTATATAATTTGGCCCAAAATGATAATTTTACACCCCCATCCTGGAAATATACATTTATATCCCCTATTTTAAAATCAAATAAAGACCCAAAATTCTGTTCCTCGTACAGACCAATATCTTTACTGAATATCAATTCTAAGATGTTTATGAATATATTCTCAGAAAGATTGAAGAAATTCTTACCCCACTTAATAGATGAAGACCAGGCAGGATTTATAACTAACAGAAGTACTTTTGATAATATAAAACAAACTCTAGCTATTATAGACTTCTCACAAAGGAAGAAAAGGACCCTATCATTAATTAGTCTTGATATTAATGCGGCCTTTGATTCTGTTAACTGGATCTATCTATTTACTCTTTTGGAATGCTTACGTTTTTCACATAATTTTATTAATCTTCTAAAACATTTATATGAAGAAACCTATGCATATATCAAAATAGGGTCATATATTTCCAATAAAATATCTATTACAAAAGGCACCAAACAAGGATGTCCTCTCTCTCCTCTACTATTTACTTTGATCATGGAACCCTGGGCAAATGAAATAAGAAACAATAAAGAAATAGAGGGTTTGGAAATGGATAAAGACAATATAGCCAAAATCCAGCTGTTTGCGGATGATGTTCTTATCACCACAAAGGGAAATGACTCCTCATTCATGTCATTATATGAATCAATTAAAACGTTTCAAATGACGTCCGGTCTATCATTCAATAACAGTAAAACAAAAATTCTACCCATATAGCCTAATAAAAAAATAAAAAAAAGGATGATAGGAAATAATACATATCACATTGCTAACGCAGATCAAATCACATATCTTGGGAATCATGCTTGCCAAAGACATTCAATCAATATTTCAATTAAGCTATAAGAAATGTTTACTAAATATCCAAGTATTCTTTTCAAAATGGAATACAGTAATATTTACTACTGAAGAATGACTAACCATTATAAAAATGATAATTCTACCTAAAATCTTATACATAATACAATCCATTCAAATTCTACCCTCAAAAAAAAGTTTATAAATAAACTAAACACTTTAATACTAAGATTCTTTTGGTCACAAAAAAAACGTAGAATTACTATTAATCAACATACTAACAGCTGGAAGAATGGTGGAATAGCTTTCCCAGATCTAAATCTCTATTCGATTTCTGCTATAATGAGATCAATTTCTCAGCTCTTAGATATAACCTATTTAGCTAAATGGAAATCTTTATGGGAAGTATTAGCCATGGAACTTATTACGAGACCAACAACATATCAACTAGAATTCATAAACACACCTTTTATATGGATCTTAAAAGAATATTTTATCACACATACTAATCCTAATCATACTGCCAGTTACATACATAATATTCTAATTAACTTTAGAAACTTTATAACATGTTAAATATCTACTTTTTTTGTTATTTTCTAGAGCATATACACAATAGACTTTTGTTACCTCAGATATTAGCATAATTTCTCAACTGAAAAACAATGAACTCAAATACTGGTTCCAGCTAACTTATGAATGCAAGACTAGTTCAATGGATCATATTATACAGGAATATACACTTAGTAAGTCCTCATAGTTAGATATACAAACACTTATACTATATCTTGATAATAAGCTGAATCTTGATAATAAGCTGAAACTAGCTTCACCAACTAGCAAACATGACACCAAGATATTATTACAATTTCTTCAATCAACATTATTATACCAGCATACATATTCAGGTAGTCTCTCCTTTTATTTATAGACTTTTAAGAGAAGAAACATTTTCTTGCACACATAACGACTGGAGTTATTTTAGTTTAATTACTCATAATTCCCCAAGTGAGCAAGATAAGGTTAAAATGCTACAATCAGCTGGGAAAACATAATTTTCTCTGAAATGGAAGATTTACACATGGAGATGAATAGATCCTTTTATGCACCACAAATAATGGACAAAATGTAATAAAAAACATAACACCTGTAATAGATGCAAATCTAATGTAGATATTAACTGGGCACGTATGTTTTTTAACTGTACAACTTTACATATCTTTTGGAATAAAGTAAATGACTTTTTACAAGCACTTTTTTCAGAAAACTTCATACTGAATAAATCCTTAATCAAATTTAATACACCTGTTCCACAATGTGTTAGGAAAACCAAGTACTCATTATTATGGACTATATTGACAGTGGCTAGAAAGATCATAACAAAAAAATTAAAATTCAAAACATACTCCTACATTCTCTGAGTTTACTAATTTATTAAAAGAAGTTAGTCATTTACAGACAAGAACCATAACCTCTAGAACATCTAGAAAGACATATGGACATCATTTATGGGTTAACTTACAAAATATGTTGGAAAAAAATGATCATTTTGCATAAAGATAATTGACTTTCCTTGTCATTCATGAGAACAAGTTACAAAAGGAAGGTTGTAGGGTAAATGTATAAATACTCGATGTCTATGTACATACTTTAGTTTGTTTGCTTTGTTATTCGTATATTCATATTTAAATGCTATAAATACATGTTATCAATTTGTAAATCCATAATGTAAATTATCTTATATATGTCTGTCATTTGTTTTCATTATAATCAAAATCAATAAAATTGTTTAAAGAAAAGAAAATGTATGTTAAAACAAACTCAGTTACTTTAGCAACTTTCTAAGTTTATAGAAGCAGTATTCAAAATATTTCCGTATTATTGGCCCTTTGACCCCCTCCCATTTTGTTTGGCTTTTTTGAACATATGTCCCATATTAACCCTTAAGTTTTACTAGTCCGAGGATAACAGTTAGGATGATTGAAATGACAACAGGCACCCAAATAAGCTTAATCTGGTTTCTTAAAAGTTTTTTTTTTTTTTTTTGGTCTGCTAATTTGACATCAGAGAACTTTACCTTCTCCAAGGTTCAGTAATCTGTGAGTTGTGTGCAAGCATTGTGCGTAGGAAGGTGTAGAGAGATGGAGTCAGCCTACAGAAATTGCTTTAAAGGTATAAAGGCAGGTTTTGGAATTTCATGCTTTTGTGTAAATAATGGTTGGTTTGTTTGAAGAGCCAGAATTCACAGGGTCAGATCTCACAATTATAATATGGAATTTGGCTTATTCTCTCACAGAATTACAATCCACATATTCAGTTGTCATCATATAACCTTTTTTTTTTCATAATATGTTCCATCAAGCATATTCAACAGATTATTTGCTAATTTACCATATTGGTGTCTGCGGGCATTTGAGTTACCATACATCATCTAGATGTCAGTAAAACTGACACTGAACTTTATACTTTATGTATCTGTTTATTTGCATGTTATACCTGATAACCTACCAAATGAAATGATGTGGTTCAGGCCAATTTTGTTTTTTTTTTAGTCTGACTTTAAGTAACTTGTTCTACCTGCATTAGTATACAACTTGGTTAGGGACAGAGTGATATGCAAATTACATTAATTTCTTTATAGTGCAGTGTAAAGGTTATTTGTACCACAAATCACAGTGACAATGGTAAAGCACGCTTGCTTAGCTAATCTTTTGCTTGTATTCATGCTTATTTACAGACGTTTGTGTACTATACATGTACTGGTTATCTTCAGAGGTTTATGTACTGTACATGTACTGTTTCAACTTAAGGATATGTGTTTTAGTATCCATTTATTTATTGCGTACTTGTACCAAATGCATCCCGTTTTAAAAACTGCTTGCAAAGTAGTTACAAAGATTATAATAAAGTGTAATACTTGCTGGTAGAGTAATCATCACAACCATCTCCAAAAGATCTTGAGTGGTCCTAGATGACCAGCATCACCACCCATTGCACATCGATGGTCATTGTTAAAGCAGAACAGCCAGTCTTTGTAAGGAGGTTTCGGTCTTTCTTAACCTTAAGAATTTAGCTCGCCGTCCATGCTCATTTCTGCAGATGTAACTTTACTTGGTTACCTTTTCACCTCCGCTTCCCATAATACCCTGAGTTTTATTTTCTATTCTCAAACTTCTTGCTGCAAACACATTTGGTTTGATTCTAAATACCCCAGTCTACTTTTGGGGATTTATCTTATTCTTCTTTCCTTGCGAGTTTTGTGTTTACAGATTGCTGACCTCGTGCATCATTTACTTGGGTCCTGAACATTATCTGGAATCTTGTGAAATTTGTGTAAATATAATGAGGCTGCTGTAAAGGTATATAGAAAACAACTTTAAATTTTTGTTGGAAGATTAGGTTAAAAAGAAGGTGCATCAGGATCTCCCTCGGCCCTTGCTTGCCTGGTTCTGTTGTTTTCAAAGTTAGCTGAAGTGGTCCCACATTTCTTGTTTTGCCTTTCTAATTCACTGCTGAAATCGGGTCCTTTTAGACCTATTCAGTCTAAAACTTTTTTTTAAGATTAAGCTAGACAACTCCATCAAACAGTTAACCCTTAAGGTTAAATATTGTAAGCTAGATAAAATTAAAACATGAGTGCTTCTACAGTAAAAGATGTACAAACTATTGCTATGGTAAATATTACTAGTGCTTCTTCTGAGACTTCAGAAGTCGAGCATTTCTAGCCTTTCCATTCATAACACCCATCCCCCGGCTCTAGGGTTCTTATGTAGTCTTTTTCTAGTCTGGTGGTCTCAAATGGATAAACTTCAACAGGGGCAGACATTTTTCACTCTCTCCACTCTCTCAGGCTTTCAAGAGCCATAAAGGTGGATTTCATGTTAACGCTCAGTTTCTTTCAGAACTGTTTGTGCCTCGGTAATCTTTTTGGAGTCTGTATTTTACCACTCCATGCACTCACATTTGCCTGATGTTCTTCGCATTTCACTGTTGCAGTCATCACACTTGTGTTATCCTGCCAGGGGTAGCCCTCAGTCAGCTCGAATACCAGAGGCTTAGTATTTCTGTATTGGTTGCTGTCGCTCCAGGACTGACGTCAGGTCATCAGTGGTATAAAAACAGGCAGCTGACACCATTACATCAGTCTTTCTTGCTGAGGATCCCGAAGCAGAAGCAGTTCGCACGAGTGCCGGTCGACCGCTACCTGAGTTTTCGCTACTGAATTGAAGTTGAAGTCTTCTAAAGCTAAGTACCCCATTGGGGATCCTTTTTTCTTGCTGTGACCGATGTCAGAAAAAGTTAACAATTGTCTCGCCTGTGGAAAGCAAATACTACACCGAGAATTCCATTCTTACTGCGTCACCCATTTAGGCCCAGACCACGACATCCCTCGCTGTCTCTTTTGTGCTTTGTTCAATGCCAGAACTATATGTTGTCGGGCCCTTATAGTAGCTAAATATTTTTGCTCTCAGTCCTCATATTCTGATATGGCTTCAGTAAGCCATCCAACTACTGATCTTCTGAAAAAACGTAAGGATAAAGACAGAGACAAACTGCACAGGTCCAAAACTGCTGTTAAGCTAGTCAGTTCTCCGGTTCTCAGTGAGGTGATTTTGCAGCCCCTGATGCCCGCTTTTGTGGATTTGCAGGCCGCTACTGAGAACCGTTCGGAGTCCAGAATACCGTGAGACTCTTCTTCGACTAAGGATCCTGTGGATGTCTCTACCTTGGATGGGTCCAGAGCCGCTGAGCAGGCACTGGCTTCAGCGGAAGTTCTTCCCACTACCGATACTCTACACAAACCAATGACTTCTTTCACATCTTCAGTTCTTTCTAAAACTACTGAGTTTCTAAGGCCCAGAGTACGAACTACACCTAAAAAAACGACGACCCAAGCTCGGGCACCTGTTTCCATGCCTCAATCTCAAATGCTTAAAATGGCGGAAGACCTTATTATGCTTATTAGGGGAAGCCTAATAAGAGACTTGTCCCCAATAGTTTTATCTGAACAGGAGTCCGATGACTCAGAGGTTTCTGAATATGAAGACATGCAACCCCTCTCTGCTTATGAGGATTCTGATACAGAGGAATACATTCCTTCTGCCTCTCCTCCCAAGGATTTTTGATTTGGTGAAACCTTACATACTTTAAGGGAGCATTTCCAATGGGAATGTCAGGGCTATCCTCAGTCAAAAAAGAGACACTTGGAATTCTTAGATTTACCACAGCACAGACCCTTAGCCATTCCTCATGTCTTGGATGTTGTGGATGATGTTTTTATGGAATCCAGTTTGACTCCTGACACCCTTCCTCCTGCTCCCAGGAAACCTGACAGGCCCTACAGAGTCCCTTACTCTCACAAATTCATTTTCAGAAATCCTACTGCTGACCCAGAGGTCATCTTCCAAGGACCTAAAGAAATTAAAACAACCTCCGCTAAGAATCCCACCCCCTCAGACAGGAATTCCCGAGCTTTAGACAGATGGGGTAAAAAAGTATACACCTCTGCAACTCTTGCTATTAGAGCACTAAATTGTCAGTTCCACATGCTGAAATATCAGCAGTATACCATGGAACTCCTTAAACAAAAAATATCTTCCTTTCCTGTTTGTGCAGGAAATAAAGAATTACAAGAGCTTATGCATTCTGCAAGCCAAGTTACTAAGCACACCTTTCAATGGGGCTTTGACACCCTAGAAGCATCTTGCAGAGCAGCAGTCACTGGTTCTGTACTTAGAAGGCATGCTTGGCTTACGGAACAGACCTTGCCAGACCATGTCAAATCAAAATTACTGGAGGCACCATTGAGCAAAGACAATTTGTTTGGCACCAAGGCAGAAGAGGTCTTAAAAAGATGGAAGAAAAAGCTAAATCTATGCAGACAGTTAAAGACTTTTTACAGGTCCGTCCTCTGAGGTTCAGTAGGCATTGCCCCTCCAAGCACTGGTCCTTTCCGGGCCCCCTTCAGATCAGCTCAGCCCAGCCAAGGCCCAGGGAAGCAGACCCCCTAGACAGCAGTCCCAGGGAATGCAGAGATCTAAGCAATGGAGTTCCTCCTCTTTAAAAACAGAGACTGCTAAGCCACCCCCTTATGGTAAAAACTCACAGTGACTTTACACCTCCACCCCTTACCTCTGCCCACCTGCTTGTGCCCCTAGGAGGAAAACTCTCTTTCAATGCAAACAACTGGGCCTCTATTACCAACGACCGATGGATCCTCAACAAATTGTCCCAGGGATACAAATTTTATTTCCACACTGTGCCAACCCCAAAAGGGTTCCCAGATCTTCCGCCAAACCAGTGGGCAGAGGCCAGAAAGCAAGTCCATTCCCTGTTCTCCATGAGGGCAATACAGCATTTTCCTGCAGACCAGATAGACCAAGGTTTCTATTCCAGACTCTTCCTGGTACGCAGAAAAGAGGTCACCTGGTGCCCAGTCCTCAATCTGTCCATTCCACTGCTCCCAGATTTTTCACAAAATGTCTGGCTCCAGCCATTGCTTTTTGCAGACAAAGAAATATTCAAATTTACCCCTTCGTAGAGGATTGCCTGATTCAGGCAGACAGTCAGGAAAAGCTGTTACAGCACCTGACCTTTGTAAAGGACCTACTGACCTTCCTGGGGTATACTATCAATGAAAAGAAATCAAAACTAGTCCCCACACAAAACATTGTGATCCTGGGAGCAAGCCTGGACACAGCATCCCAGATGACATTCCTTACTCCAGAAAAACAAGCCTACCTGACAGGCTACTTCTCTCATCTAGCCACCAGAACCCAGCTATCGGCAAGGAAAATCCTTCAAGCTCTAGGGTTCATGGCCTCCTGCATTCTACTCATTCCATATGCCAGACTGCATATAAGGAAACTACAATGCTACCTAAAAAGCCTTTGGTGTTAACACTCTCCTGGAAACGATCATACCTATGATAACCTGTCTAAGGAAAGATTTTCTTTGGTGTGCAGCAGCATGCAACCACAACAAGTGACTTCCCTTCTCATAACCCCACGCTGCCCAGACCCTCACCACAGATGCATCAGACTATGCCTGGGGTGCATACCTGGATGGCAGGTGCATTCAGGGCCACTGAAGCACAAATCAAATAATCTGCACATCAGGCAAAAGAGATGCTAGTTGTTCAGCATGCCCTGACAGCTTTCAGACCACTACTTTCTCCGGGTCCTCTAGTGATCAAAACAAACAACACCACAGTGATGTGGTATATCAACAAGCAGGGAAGGGACTCACTCTTATCCTCTTTGCAGACTCGCCATGACCCTTTGGCACATGGCCTTAGCCATGCAAATACACTTGCTAGCACAACTCCTGCCAGGCTCCCTAAACTCTCTGGCAGACAATTTAAGCAGAAACCTGCTAGACCCACATGAGTGGCAGCTAGACCACAGAACCTTCAACCTTGTAACCCAGAAATGTAGCACCCCGAAGGTGGACCTCTTTGCCTCCCACTCCAATCATCAGCTCAGCAAATTCTGCACCAGGGAACTTCACAGCAAAGCCTGGAAAGTGGATGCTCTATCTTTCCAATGGGTAAACCTCTCGATCCATGCATTTTCCCCTGTACCACTCATTTCAAGGGTACTGCTCAAAATAAGGGAGGAAAAACCAAGGGCAATCTTGATTGCCCCAGACTGGCCACGCCAGCACTGATACCCACTGCTGTGCAGCCTGCCACCCCTGCCACCATGGCACCTACCTCAGATCCCAACACTCCTGACCCAGAAGAATGGAGAATTCATGCATCCACAATTGCAAACCCTGAACCTGGCAGCCTGGCTTATTCCCTGACCTCTCCTCCAGCTGCCAGCCTAAGCAAACAAGTCCTGGATGTTATACGTGAGGCCAGATGCCCCAGCACTAGAAAATCCTATGCTGACAAGTGGAAAAGTTTTTGCGCCTGGATCCAGGCTAAGGGAGCCAGAGCAGCACAGCCCTCCCTACCTCTCATCCTGGATTACCTAGCAGACCTACTACACAGGGGTCTATCTTTCTCTCCTATTAAAATTCATGCCTCTGCCATCTCTGTTCAGTACAGCACAGAGCCACCTCTCTTCTCACACCCTCTCATCAAACAGTTTCTAAGAAGGGCTAACAACTTAAGGCCACCCAGAAGTGCTCCTACCCCCCACTTGGGACCTTATCTTTCTGTTGGAAAAGCTCACCCTACTACCCTTTGAGCCTGCAGCTTCAGCAGAGTTAAAATTCCTCTCTTGGAAAACAACCTTGCTTCTGGCCATCACTTCAGGTAGAAGAGTTTCAGAGCTACAAGCATTCATGGCTGTAGAGCCCTTCAACATTTTCCATGCTGACAGGGTCTCCCTTAGGACTAACCCATCTTTCATGCCTAAAGTAGTGTCGATTGTGGCACTCAACCAATCCATTCATTTGCCCACCTTTTTTTCCTAACCCACAAAACAAGGGGGAAAGGATTCTGCACTCTGTAGATGTGCGCAGACAGCTCAGATTCTATCTGGATAGGACTAAATCTTTTAGAAAAACTGACCAATTGCTAGTCAGCTTCGCAGCAGGAGCAGAGGGCAAGGCCATATCCAAACAAACAATCTCCAATTGGTAGCACACTGCATCCATTTCTGCTACAAACAGCATGGGAAAACATGCCCAAAGGGGATCAGGATGCATTCCACGAGGGCAACCTCCACCTCTGCAGTGGTCCCCATCAGGGACATCCTGGAGGCTGCAATATGGACTTCTGTTCATACCTTCACCAAGCATTACCACCTGCCTATCTTCTCCAAACCTATGGCACGCTTTGCCACCACAGTCTTGCAGGGCATCCTAGCCAGCCCCCAGTCTTCTTGACTGCCTCCACCCTTTTCTTCAGCTTTGGGAATCAACCCAAGTGTGATGACTGCAGCAGTGAAACACAAAGAACATAGTACCGTTGTGTACACTTACCATAAATGTAGATGTTCGAGCGTATTCACTGTTGCAGTCCTGGTTTCCCGCCCTCCATCCCCCATGTCTGTCTCTCTCTGTCTCTCTTCCTCTCTCCTTACAGGGAACTTTTGGTATTTACTTTCTACTGGTGGTGTTCTTCCACCATAACTAAGCTCCCTATTGGGGGGCTGCTGACAGTTGGGGCAAGAAAAACTGATGTAATGGCATCGGCTGCCTGATTTTTATACCACTGACGACCTGACGTCAGTCCTGGAGTGACAGCAACCGAAGCAGAAATACTAAGCCTCTGGTATTCGGGCCGACTGAGGGCTACCCCTGGCAGGATAACCCAGGTGTGATGGCTGCAACAGTGAATACACTCTAACATCTACATTTATGGTAAGTGTACACAATTGTACTTTTTGAATCCTGGCTTCCCAGTGTCAGTTACTTTAGCAATGGATTGGTTAACAGTGGTACCCTCTGTGTTGGGCCATAATTCCTCTAGATGCAATGTGGTTCCATCTTGCCATCAAGTGGACCCCTGCCATCCTGCCCTCGGCAATCTTCTCTGTGTACCCCACTATTAGCTTTCTTCTGGTTTCCAGCTGTATGTTGGTATCTTTTTTCACCAAGCTGTATAGTGAACCCAACACTGGGTTTTAGAGCTACCTAGCCAGTGTTAATACTTCATTGAGTGAGCTACCATGGGGTACCCAGACTGTTGTAGGTTACACAGTGTCAGCTATTCTAGAAGTGGCTACCCCAATGTTGGTATGCCCAGTATAGGAGTCAGCCCCATTCTGGGCTTCTCATGTGGTCCCAGCCAAGTGCCACCTTTTGGTGTGGATCAAGAGCAACAGTTGCCCCTCCCCCACATGGTGCTTATATTCTGATACAGAAGGATACCTAGAGAGACTGAGGAAGGGAACTAAAAAGATTTTCCACATTAGTCCTCTGCCTAGGACAATGATAGTTGGTCTGTATTCCATCTTTCACCTCTAGGGAATCCAAAATTCAGTGACATTTTGTAGACTATGATAGAGAAAAACAGGTGGCTGTCTCTGTCTCTCTCTCTTTCAATCTCTCTCTCTCTCTCTCTTTCTCTCTCTCTCTTCTCTATTTCTCATCTCTCTCTCTCTCTCTCTTCTCTCTCTTTCTCTTCTCTATTTCTCATCTCTCTCCCTCTTTTCCTCATTGCAAAAGACTGCAGGAAGCCTGCAGGACATGTCTAGCATCCTCTTCGGAGGGTCCTTCTTATCTGACCCTATTTCAGATGCAATCAGTATAGCATGGAACAACCCAGACACTGTTTCCATATTTGAGGAAAATAAATGAGATCTTTAGACACCTGCCAGATTGATCATTGTTGTTGGAGATTCCTAGCCCAGATGTGGTTGTATCTACAGCTGTTCTGAGGCAAACTCTTACTCCTCAATCTGCCCATTCCCCTGAGAAGTGAGTTGGGGGTTTTACACAGGCTGGGAAAGCATACTTTTGCACCCTCAAGTTTGTATCTTGGGGTGCTCATTTACGTCGCACACAAATATATTTCCGATGCAGTATTGCATATTGCTGACTACCTGCCTGATGGACAAGTGAAGGAGAAACTTCTCAATTAAGCCTCCATGTCTTCAACAGTCAGCAGCTATATGGTGTATATCCCACAGAGGGAGCTGCAAGAACAGCACTCCTGGTCACACCTTGTCATAGTCACGGAGGGCACTGAGACTGTGACTGTGGGGCATAAAGGAAAAGTGCCATTTCTTTCAGCTACTGTGGTGAAATGTCATTTTCTCTAACTCTTCTTTTCCAGGATGCAGACAGATTGCAGCATCCCCAGCAAAGTGGATCTGGGTCTAGTCAGTCCCAGTAACATTCTTGACCTAATATCTGTGGATAACCTGTTGCCTGAAGGAGGTTGTGCCTTTTTCCCCTCTAAAGGGTTTCATACCACTGTGATGCATCATCCTATTTTCAGAGGGTTCAGACAAGGGAGGAGATGCAACAGCTTCTCCAGAAAGAAAGCTGTCCAATGGACCCCTGTAGTGTAAGTGTAAAGGATATCATGCCATTAGGTTCTTTTTGATGACCAGAAATATTTGTGACTTCATACAAATGTTGGAATTTGGTGACCTAAACAAATTGATCCCCAAAATGTTTTTTTTCATGGTCATGTGTGTCAAGAAGAGGGTGAATGGTGCTATCTTCATGATCACCACAGCATCTAGGATGTTCATCCACCTCTAAAGGAAAGGCCTGACAGTATCAATTTTGGTGCCTGCTGTTTGCTCTCACCTGAGCCTACTGTGTTTGCCAAATGTTTTGCAGTTGTGTATCTTGTCTCCACGTACAAGGCCTCTCATTCTTTTTGTAGTTTGACGTCTGCTTTATGGTGTCACACACCCGGTACAGCCTCACGTGGTACAGGAATCTCCTCCTCCAGTTATTCTACTGGTTGAAGTTCACAGTCAGTCTGATGAAGTCATAGATTAAACCAGACAAGAAATCATACTTAGGGAACAGGAACCACAGTCAATAATGGAACTTGAGTTTATTTAGTTTTAGACAGAACACTGTATAATGGAGATGGATTCACAGAGTATTATGTCTGACAATCTTTGCCTCAAAGCACCAGGGCTTTTGGAACCACAGTAGTCTTTTATTCATTTTGGCAGGATACACCTGAGCCGTACAATGGATGCTTTAGTCCCAGTGGTCTTAGCACTTGAAGCCTTCAAGGCAGTCATGATTTCCATGGCTTGCAGCAGCTGTCTGCTTTGGTGGCTGCAGCTACACAACCTTTCTTAGGGCAGCCTTTTTATTCCCACTTTATCATTTCACTTTGCTCTAGGGTGGGGGACAGTACAACAACCAGATGGTCTAAAAGACGCTGTCTTCCCAGCAGTATTTCTTGCAGCTCAGTGTTCTAAAGAAGAGACTGATGTTGCTGTTTCTCCACTCGCCCTCCTATAGGTCTAGCTGTAGCATCACACAGTATATACCTGTAGTGTAGTTTTTAAACAAATGGGGCAGAACAGCATCCTACCATTTGTGTCAGGAAGGAATGAGAGTTTGGGAATAAGCAATTTTAATCTGTTTTTTTTTGTTGCTGTGCTGCACATAGCCCCAGGGGTGTAAAGTCTCTTGTGAACCGACTTGGTCAATGTCTGTTGATTCTCCATGAGTGGTCCCTCAGTTTGGCTATTGCCCTGACACTTTTTGTTTTGAGGTATAATCCTTGGTCTGTGATTGCTTAGAATTTGTTACTAATCTCAGGTGCTGAAGTCTCTTCTCTTCTTCCTCCACCCCGCTAGACAGTGCAAGGATGAGTTAATTCAGAACTGGCCTTGGGACTTGTATTTCTTTCTCTGTCTCCTCTGATGATCGTACAGAAGTCCATGTTCTACATGGCCCAGATTATGTTTTGTTGCTCTGTAATGGCCTGGACAGGTTTGGTTCCCACTGTTGCTGAAGATTCCTGTGGAATCTTCTGTCTCTTTTCACCAGGGAAGAGACACATGATCCTTCCAGATGCTAACGTTGATAGTTTGGATGCTCCATTTTCACTCATAGCCAGGGATTTTCATATGCGGTTGGAAATATTCTCTCTCCTTTTCTGTAGCCCTTCATCCAGGGGACAAGAAAGGCACATAGAAAAGATTTTCAACATGTAGTACACAACATAAAATAACATAACATAACATTTCCCCTTTCTCAACCTCTGTTTCTACAGTTTTGTAATAACTGATGGGAAGTTTTAATCAATGTGTCATTTTATGTTACATCTGGCTGCTATATCTAATATTCATGCTGGGAAGAACTTGTGTTCTTTTGGATTTTCTTAAGGTCTGCAGGGCCTTCCTCTGGAGTGCATCTTATGTGCATCCTCCCATCAGGTGACCTGTTCCAGTTTGGGATCCGTAGTCTTTTTTTTTTTTTGAAAAGTAATTATTTTTCAAAAACCACTAGGTCAGTTAAGAAAATCGGAGACAGAGCCTGGGACCACTGGCGCAAACCTAAAACCCCCACAGTTAGACAGAAATTCCTAGAATTGTGCAATAGAGTCAAAAAACTAATAAAACAGGACAAAACCCAATACTATCAGTCCACCCTTAACCACTCACGACACAACCCCAAGGAATTCTGGTCCTCCATAAATTCCATTCTCCACCCAGGTAAAGTAGGCACCCCTCCACCTAACACTATTCCCTCATCTGAAAGTATTGCCACCTCATTCAATAAACACTTCACAGAAATTATCCTCTGTCTAGCTAAACAACACAACCCCTCCCATCCCTCCCCACAATGACACCTAATAATCTGGCCACTTTTCATTTACACCAGTTCCTACATCTAACATAAAAAAACTTCTATCTAAACTTAAACCAACTAAACTAGCTGATGACAATCTCCCCTGTGAATACCTACAAATAGTTACCAGTGCCCTAGCCTATCCAGTCTCTATCCTGATTAACCGATCCCTATCAGAATGCTATGTCCCAACTCTGTGGAAAATATCCCACATCATTCCCCTCCACAAAGATGGCCCCTCCACTGAACTCTCCAATTACCGACCCAGAGCCATCCTCTCCACTTTCCAAGATACTGGAGAGATGAATTAATTCTCAAGTCCTAGGTTATCTCCTAGCTTAATAACCTCCTCTCCAGCACACAGCATGGCTTTATACCGTACCATAGCACTACCACCACCTTACTCTGTTTTACTTAACACTATCCTTCAACATAAAAACATTAGCCTGTACTCCTCAGGTATCTTCTTAGATCTATACAAGGCTTTTGACATGGTCTCACACAAACAACTAATCTCTGTTCTCACTAATCTATCATTTTCCCAATCAGCTACTTGCTGGTTTCACAGCTACCTAACAGGCCGCCTACAATCTGTTGTTTGGCATAATGACATATCTCCACAACACCCTGTCTCTCTCGGTGTTCCCCATGGATCCACCCTTGGACCTCTACTTTCTCTCTCTTCACCAATAATTTATTCACTGCCACTAAACACGCCTCTCTCATACATTATGCAGATGATTCCACCATCAGATGGTTCCCTACATGAACTGCATAAGATCACTCAGAATGCCTTTACCTCCATAGAAGCTTGGCTATTCATTGGCAGTCTCCTCATCTTCCAACCCTCAAAACCTAACCTAACCAACTCCCACTTTAATATTACAGCCAATGACAATACCATCATCTCCCCCACAGAGCATACCAAACTACTAGGTGTTGAGATTGACAACAGTCTCAGATTTGACATACACATTTTTCTAACCATAAAAAAAGATCACAAAAAAACTAGGAGCATTGTAAAGAAATAAACAATTCCTCATCAAAACGGCCAGAATCTCAGTTGCTGATTCCCACCTTATCTCCACCCTACTCTATGCCTCTCCCATATTTACCAACTTAAGACTAACTGAGCTAAATAAGCTTGAGTCTTGTTACAATAAAATCTCCAAGTTTGCCACCGGAGCTACCTATCGCAGTCACCACTGTATTTCACTCACTGAACTTAACTGGCTCACACAACCCACAACTTCACCTAAATCAACTCTCCCTTGCTCACAAGTTAGTTAGCTATCCTCTTAAAGTCCCATTCCTCCAAAATCTACTCCAGCCCTACCATACCACCAGACCACTATGCTCCAGCAACAAAAATCAACTCCAAGTAACCAAAACCAAGAACTCAGCTGGGGATGTTCTTCGTGTTTCACTGTTGCAGTCGTCACATTTGGATTATGTACCTGCAGGTAGCCCTCAGTCGGCCTGAATACCAGAGTCTTGGGATTTCTGTGTCGGATGTTGTTGCTTCTTCCATGATGTCAGGTTATCAGGGGTATAAAACATGCAGCCGATGCCATTACATCAGTCTTTCTTTCCGTGCGGTGCCAGAAGCAGAAGCAGTTCGCAAGTGCTGGTCGGCAGCCTCCTGAAATTTTCATTTTTCGACTTTCAGACCTGAAGTCTTCTAAAAGAGTACTCCATTGGGGATCTTTTTTTCTTGCTCTTACCAATGTCAGAAAAAATTAATAATTGTCTTGCCTGTGGAAAGCAAATACCTCAGAGATTTTCATTCTTAATGCGTCACCTGTTTAGGCCCAGACCACGACGTCCCTCACTGTCTGTTTTGTGCCTTGTTCAATGCCCAAACTATTTGTCGTCGGGCAATTTTTGTAGCTAAATTCTTTCGCTGTCTATCTCCGTACTCCAGAATGGCTTTGATAAGCCATCCGACTATCAGTCTTCTGAAAAAACGTAAGGATAAAGGCAGAGACAGACTGCATAGGTCCAAAGCTGCCAATGACGCTACCGTTAAGCTAGTCGCCAGTCCGCCGGAACTCAGTGAGGCTCTTTAGCAGACACTGATACCTGCTTCTACAGATTCGCAGGCCTCTACTGAAACCCATTCGGAGTCCGGTATGCTGCAAGATGCTTCTTCGACTATGGAACCTGTGGATGTCTCTACCCTGGATGAGTCTGGAGCTGCTGTGCAGGCACCGGCTTCTGAGGGTGTATTCAGGCCTTCCGATTTTCATATTAAACCGACAACTTCATTTCAAAGCAAAAATACCAAATTTCTCAGGCCTAACGTTCACACTACGCCTAGGAAACTGATGACAAAGGTGCATTCTCAGGCCTACATTCCTCAAAAACAAATGCTTAGAATGGTTGAAGACCTCATTAATTTAATTAGGGGAAGTCAGCCTTCCGCCTCAAAGAGACCAAGAGCTGATTTTACTTCTGATTCTTCAGATCAGGAATCTGACAACTCTGATCCTTCCTCCTGATTACCAGGAGATACCCTTATCTACCTATGAGGATTCTGATGCAGAAGATTCTATTCCCTCTGCTTCCCCTCCAGAAGATTTTTCTTTTGGTTAAACCCTGCATACCCATGGAGAGCATTTCCGCTGGGAGAGCCAGGACTACTCTCAGTCCAAAAAGAGACTCAGGAAATTTTTAAACTTGCCTCAGCACAGGCCTCTAGCTATTCCTCCTGTTCTAGACATTGTAGATGTCTTTTTGGAATCCACCCTTACCCCTGATACCTTGCCTCCAGCTCCCAGGAAACCTGCCAGGTACTATAGAGTACCTGATTCCCACAAATTCCTCTCTAAGATTCCTACTGCAGATCCAGAGACCATTTCCCAGGGACCTAAAGAGATTAAGGTTACAACTGCCAAACATCAAACCCCTTCAGACAGGGATTCTAGAGCTTTAGACAGATTGGGTAAGAAGGTATACACCTCTGCTACTCTTGCCTTTAGGGCTTTAAATTGCCAGTTTCATATGTTAAAGTACCAGCAGCATATTATGGAGCTAATTAAACAGAAAATTATGTTGATTCCTGATTGTGCAAAACGCAAAAATTTACAAGAGTTAATGCATTCTGCTAACCAAGTTGGTAAACATACTTTGCAATGTGGATTTAATGCCTTAGAAGCATCTTGCAGAGCTGCTGTCACTGGGTCTGTACTTAGAAGGCATACTAAGGAACAAAACTTGCCAGATCATGTCAAAGCAAAATTACTAGATGCACCATTAAACCAAGAGTGTATATTTGGCAATAAAGCAGAAGTCCTCAAAAGGATGGAGGAGAAAGCTAAATATATGCAAACTGTTAAGATTTCTTACAAGTACAGCCACCTAGATTCAGTAGGCATTGGCTTTCTAAAAATTGGTCTTTTCCAGTCCCTTCCAGGCCTTCCCAGTCCAAGCCCAGGGGAAGCAGACCACCAAGACTTCAGTCTCAGGTTATGCACAGATCTAAGCAATGGAGTGCTCCCACTTCCAAAACAGGGAGTAGTAAGCTGCCATCCTATGGTAAAATTGCACAATGACTTATCCTTAACTCTTTCAAGCCTTGCCCAAGTACTTGCACCTTTATCAGGGAAACCTGCCCTGCATGCCAAAAACTGGGAGAACATTACTCGGGACAGATGGGGTCTTAATTGTTTCCAAAGGATACAGATTCCACTTCCACTCACTTCCAACCCTAAGCGGATGGCCAGACCTCCCCCCAAACCAGTGGGGAGAGGCCCAAAAGCAAGTCTTTTCTCTTCTCGGTATCAAGGCTATTCAACCTGTCCCAGCATAACAAAGGGGACAAGGCTTTTATTGCAGACTATTTCTGGTACCCAGAAAAGAAAACTCTTTGCATCCTATCCTGGATCTGTCTATTCTCAACACCTTTCTGGTGGTTCCAAAATTCAAAATGCTACCTCTCCACCAGTTGCTTCCTATGCTAACCAAGAATTTCTGGCTAGCAACCCTATACTTAAAAGAAACTTATCTGCACATTCCCATAAGGGAATCTTACAGGAAATACCTACGCTTCAGAGCAGGCTGTATGCACTATCACTTCTCTGCACTTCCCTTTGGCTTATCTACTGCACCCAGGGTGTTCACAACATGCCTAGCTCCAGCCATTGCATATTGCAGGCAGAGAAGAATTCAAATTTACCCATACTTGGATGATTGCCTGATTCAGGTGGACAGTCAGGAATTGCTACTACAGCACCTGGCATTTGTAAAGAGACTTCTAACTTCTCAGGGGTACACCATCAATGAAAAGAAGTCACAGCTGGTACCCAGCCAACAGATTGTATTCCTGGGAGCAAGCTTGAAAACAACTTCCCAGACGGCATTCCTCACTTCAGAGAAATGAATTTATTTGACAAACTACTTCACTCTACTGGCCACCAAACCCGGCTATCTGCAAGAAAAATACTACAAACCCTAGGGTTCATGGCCTCTTGCATTCTACTAATTCCGTATGCAAGACTGCACTGCATATGAGGAAATTTCAATGGTATGTAAAAATTCTCTGGTGTCAACATTCTCAGGACCTGGAAACAATGATTCCTATCATTCCTTGCCTAAGAACAGAGTTCCTTTGGTAGGCAGAGGCCTGCAACCACAACAAGGGACTCCCTTTCACTCTACCCCCTGCCGCGCAAACCCTAACAACAGACGCATCAGACTATGCATGGGGGGCTCACATGGCAGGGCAGTGCATTCAGGGCAAATGGAGCCCAAAGCAAAGGCACCTGCATATCAATCAAAAAGAAATGTTAGCTGTATAGAATGCTCTGACAGCCTTCAAAGACCTTATTCTTCCAGGACAACTACTGGTAAAGATTGACAACACCACAGTTATGTGGTACATAAACAAGCAGGGGGGAAGCCATTCTTACCCACTCTGCAGATTAGCTATGGCTCTGTGGAACACAGCCTTGAGCAGCCAAGTGCATCTGCCAGCTCAATTCCTGCCAGGCAAACTAAATTCACTGGCAGACGACTTAAGCAGAAATCTCATGGCCCACACGAGTGGAAACTGGAACCCAAAATATTCAAGCTTTTGAGGAACAGATGGGGTCAACAGAGGTGGAACTTTTTGCTTCCCCTCAGAACTATCAATTGAGCAAATATTGCACCATAACTCCCCACAGCCAAGCTTGGAAAGTGGATGCATTGTCCTTCACCTGGGAAAGCCTCTCAATCTATGCCTTTCTCCCTCTGCCCCTCCTCTCAAAGGTTCTACTAAAGATCAAACAGGACAAGCCAAGGACAGTCCTGATTGCACCAGACTGGCCACGCCAGCACTGGTACCCTCTTTTGCGCAGTCTGACAGTGCTGCCACCGTGGCACCTGCCTCAGACTCCTTCCCTGCTGTCCCAGCAGGCGGGCCAGATTCTGCACCCTCAGCTACAGACCCTGAACCTATCAGCCTGGCTCATCCACTGAATTCTTTACCAGCAACTCTTAGTAAGCAGATGGTGGATGTCATTCTTGAGGCAAGGAGGCCTAGTACTAGAAAATCCTATTTGGAAAAGTGGAAAAGATACTGCTCCTGGACCCAGTCTCAGGGAATGGACACAACTGTGCCCAACTTACCTCATATACTAGACTACTTAACAGAAATGCTCCACAAAGGCCTAGCCTTCTCTTCAATTAAGATTCATTCCTCTACCATCTCAGCTCATTATAATACTGAGCCATCCCTTTTCTCTCATCCTCTGATCAAACAGTTCCTGAGAGGAGCCAACAATTTAAGACCCCCTAGGAGAGCTCCCACTCCTGCCTGGGAACTTAACTTTGTATTGGAAAAGCTCACGCTTCTGCCCTTTGAACCTGCTGCCACAGCAGAGTTAAAATTCCTCTCATGGAAGACGGCTGTACTTCTTGCCATCACTTCAGCAAGAAGAGTGCCTGAATTGCAGGCCCTTATGGCTGTGGAACCCTTCATTATCTTCCATGCGGACAGGGCTTCCCTCAGAACTAACCCATCATTTATGCCCAAGGTGGTATCTAATGTGGCTTTAAACCCATCCATTAATTTGCCAACTTTTTTCCCTAATCCTCAGAATAAAGGGGAAATGATCCTGCACTCCCTGGGCATGCACAAGCAGCTCAGGTTCTATCTGTACAGGACTAAGCCTCTCAGAAAATCTGACCAGCTGCTAGTCAGCTTTGCTGCAGGGGCAGAGGGCAAGGCTATTTCAAAGCAAACCATTTCCAAGTGGATAGCACACTGCATCCATTTCTGCTACAAGCAACATGGGAAACCTACCCCACAGGGGATCAGAACACATTCCACTAGGGCTACATCAACCTCTACAGCATTTCTCAGGGGAGACCCTGGAAGCTGCCACCTGGAGCTCGGTACACACTTTCACCAAGCATTACCACTTACCTATAATCCAGAGCTGGATTTACCACAGCACTCTTACAGAGCCTGATTGCCAGCCCTAATGCTTCTTAACTACCTCCACCCTTCCTTAGCTTTGAGAATCAACCCAAGCTGATGACTGCAACAGTGACACATGAAGAACATAGTACAGTTGTGTACACTTACCATAAATGTAGATGTTCGAGTGTATTCACTGTTGCAGTCCTGGTTAACCTCCCTCCAGCCCCCTTACTTCTCTTTACTTCTACCTACCTTTTTTGTTTGGTATATCTTATATCATGTGTATTTGATTTTTGCTGGGGGTGTTCCATACTGTGTAATTGCTTCCTATTTTGGGGGCACCTGACATCTGGGGCAAGAAAAACTGATGTAATGGCATTGGCTGCATGTTTTATACCCCTGACGACCTGACATCATGGAAGAAGCAACAGCATCTGACGCAGAAATCCCAAGACTCTGGTATTCAGGCTGACTGAGGGCTACCTGCAGGCAGACAACTCAAATGTGATGACTGCAGCAGTGAATACATTTGAACATCTACATTTATGGTAAGTGTACACAACTGTACTTTCCTCTTTTCTCCTTTATTATATCCAAATTATGGAAATACTGCCCCTTGCTCTATAACCTCTATACATTCATGCTCTCACTTCAAAGCTGCACTAAAAACTCACTTAAAAAAAATCACTGGTTATGCCCTTGCTCCAAGCCAGACTGAGTCCCTCCTTCTCTATTTCCCCCTCCCCCATCCACTGAGACACCCTGCATGGCTCCCTTCCACCACCTGCTCCATCTATACTACCTACTCCTTTATTCTTCCCCTACTACTTCCTCCCTAATCCCTGATCCTGTCTACCCCTCCATCTCATCAAACACAGCTCTATGTCTGACTTGGTGTACAGCCATAACTGTTATGTCTAATAATCTTATGACTACATCACTACTGTCACTCTCACTGTTCTGTTGTCAATATGTACCATCACAGATGTACCCAATACTCCTATTTGTATATGAATGTATATTACACCTATATCCAGTGTCCTCATGTATATGTGTTACTCCTATTTTATGTTTCTGCCTTATGCTAGCATTGTTAAATTGCATTTATATCAATTTTTTTACTTTGTATTATTATTAATTCTGTACTTGTGTCATCATGTGGAGCTTTATTCCCCGGGCCGCTGCTGAAAAAGGACCTGTGTCCATTCGGACTTTCCCTGTAAACAAATGTAAAATAAAATAAAAATTATTTTGCCTTTCAAACACATTTACTACTGATTTACAATCTGTGACTTCGAAAACACTCTCACTGGTTGCTGTAACTTCCATCAGGAGGATATCTGAATTTACAGGCATGAATCCACTCCCCGTATCTATTTTTCTTAAAGGCTATATTTGAGGGCTAACATTTTTGTTTTATGCAAACAGTGGCGGTGTATTCTAACCTTGATCTGTTCATTGCAAAGAGATTATTCTGACTCGTGAACTATTGCTACATTTGACAGATGTCCACACACAACATAGATGTTCTGTGGCCAGGACTAATAAAGCTGGAACCTGTTTTCTTCTTGTTCCCTTTGTTCTACAGAAAGTTTATGCATTTTTGTTTGTTTATGCTTTTATTGACCGGGCTAGTTCTACTAAGCCTGTGTCCTCTTTTCCGTGGAGAAACTTAATAGTGTTTATACTAACAAAGGGAAAATAGTCATGGACTGTGAAAATTCCCTTATTCTTTTTGAAAGGTAGTGTACGACCACCATCTTGGACATATGAGACACTAGTTTGATGTTCTATGCTAATGATGGAAGTCGCAACAAAAGGTGACAAAATTCTGTGTGACTTATTGGTTGCTGGGTTGTATTTCCTTTGTCCATCAGAAATATGAAAAGGACGTGCATTGTACAACACAGAGGGATGTGGCACGATGGATAAGACTAAGGAGGATAAGCAGCAGGTTGTTCAGCAGGGTCAGTCCCAGACCAGTACCCCATACTGTGTTACATGAATGCACACACGCAATGGAACAGAGAACAGAATCAGCCTCTTCATTAATGATACAAAGTTAGGGCAACAGTAGAAGACTGGGGGAAGAGTATGAAGAAAACAACCTAAAGGCAGATCCAGTTAATTAAATGGTGGCAGTTAAGGCTCAGTGTAGACAAATGTACATTACTGCATCAGAATCAGGTGACTGATGGCAGTACTGTAGGGAAAGGAGCCATACCTCCTTCGGAGAGAGGAATGTATAATCTTGGTATACATTGAGTTTTATATCATTTTTAATAAGCGTGAAGCAGTTTTCTTGTTTTCCTGTCCAACTGATCCAGTATGTTTTTGGGCCAGTCTGTCACCCCAAAACTTTAAGTTAAAATGGGAAAAGTAAATTGATTTATAGCTTGGTCTTTATTCCTAAATGTCAAGGCAGTTTTCTATATCGGTTTTAGTCTTATGAAGTATTCTGCTCTGAGTTTTATTCTCATTTGTTCGTGTTTCAGTGTTGATTCTTCACCTCTTCCCACTTCCTCAAATATTTATACATTCTCTCATGATCCAAGTGCTTTTATGTCGCATTCCTGTCTTGGGTTGATATTTTCTTGGTGCTGCAGATTTTCTGTTTTAAATGTTGCTTTCACACTTTTATTAAAACCACATTTTTTAACCATTTGTAGTTGTACTTTCAACTCCTTACCTGATGAATATACAGTTTTATGTCATCCACAAAAAGCTGACAGGATGTCTTCTAAATTAGAACTTAATGAAGCAATTAGTTGTCCTTAAGGGGACAAACTCTGGATAATACTTTTAAAAATTCATGTAAACATCATACAATAATATTTATTAAAACAATGTTACCATATTCAAGTATTGTTTCTAATGATGCTTTATAAATATATTCCCAGAGATGTTCTCAAGTATTTCTAGAAAACCTAATTATGAACTAAAATTGCAATTAAAAATGATGAAGTACAGGGAATGCAACCAAAAAATTCTAGTGGTTTAGTGTTGTACTGGCAATATATTTACAATCTGGCTGCCCTTAGCTTCAAAACAGGGGCAATAGAAATGTAAATATACTTGTAACTACTTATGGTTGTCAAGTATTGGTTCCCATGTTCTGATGAAGTCCCTTGTAGTTGTGGGAAGAAAGTGCTAAACTATGTTTTATCTCCTTATGAAAAGTGTGGATTATGAGGAAAAGTTGAGAAAAGAAGTGATGTCTTGCTGTAGTTGATGAAAGTTGCTCTGTAGATAGGCTTATAGTGTTTATCATGTTATTTTGTGCGGTTATCCATGGATACAGTCATCTGCATTCAATATGTAATAAGGGCTGTGAAGGTTAACTGTAACTTCTCTAGAAGGTGCAAATATACTTGAAATGTGCAAAAAAACACTTAGATCAGTTGCAGAATCCGAAGGCAAGGCTGTCAGTTCTTGCTTATTTAGCTGTCTTCAGCTCTTTTGTTAGTGGTAAAAGCTAGAGTGTTCAAACTTCCCTCAATTCTGATAAATGTCTTTGCTAGCAGTAGATTGTAATTCTTGGGTTAGTGCGGATTGTCATTTGTTTGTCATTAATCATGCTCTCGAGTACAAGGAATAGCAAAATGAAGTATTTTATTTGGACTGTCTGATCTAAAGTTGTTTTGCTGCCCACTTAACATGTTATGACAGCCAAGATGTGGTAATTAATTCGATCAACCGAAAATTTAAGTCTCAAAGACTGCAGTGGTGGTGCTGCAGTAGTGTTGTGGCCTCACAGTTAGATGCTGCCCGTTCGATTCTCAGTTAGAGCGTCTTCTGTGTGTCGACATGCGTGAATGGGCGTTCCTTCGTTGATGGTTATGCGACATGCGTGAATGGGCGTTCCTTCGTTGATGGTTATGCGTTAGGCCCGGCAAGCCAGCACGTAAAAATCTACTGCCAATCATTAGCGGACCGGAGTTCCGCTGTGGCGACCAAAAGCCGAAAGACACAAACAATAGCAGTGTAGTCATTTTGAATACAAGGTCGCATGGATTCAGGCAGTTTTTCAGAACTACCAGGTTTTAAATGGGTGCGCGCTGCTTTAAGAACTGGAAACAAACTACTGAAGTGAGTCAGACATGAAGTTCTGAAGTTTTGTCTCATGAGCTTCTTGCATTCGTATGCAGCATTTTTTTAATGAAAACAGAACCTGAGGAGTTCCTGTTTCTGTTGTCATGACAGTTAAACAAACAAAAAAAAAACACCATTTGACAGCTGAAGAAGAAAAAGCTTATAACAGCATGTTTTAAAACATAATGAATAGAAAATGGAGGGTGTCTCTGGGCAAAGAGTGTCAAACCCCATGGAGAAGATCTCGGTGTAAGCAGCAGCAACAATGAATGCTGTTGTTGTTGTTGTTGTGTCTTTCGGCTTTTTTCGGTTATGGGTCGCCACAGCGGAACTCCGGTCCGCTAATGATTGGCAGTTGATTTTTACGTGCTGAGTTGCCAGCCCTAACGCACAACCTTCAACGAAGGTATGCCCATTTACGCATGTCTCCACGCAGAAAACGCTCTAGCTGAGAGTCGAACCGAACAGCGCAACGCAGCACCACCACCACCACCGCGAATCCAATCTAAATGACAGGAAGATCATCGTTTGAGGATGCAGAGTGCATTGTGGAAAACAAAGCTTAGGAAAGTAAATTAAATTAATACATTTAAAAAGTCGCATGACCAAGCCCACTGTCAAGTCATTGAAGGTTAGAAACAAAAATAAGTATTAGTAATAACTGCTGGAAGCTTTGTAGTGTAGCATACCAATATAAGATAGAGATGTGTTTTTCATTTTGTGACCTTTGTGTTCCTTTAAGTGAGATTATCCCTGTTTGGGAGAGCAGGAGGGATAAAGCTATACAACGACCACTCAGTAGTTCTGTATTAAATCTCAAGTTCAGTCTTTGACCTGGGGCTGTCCTGAACTACTGGAGCAAGGCAGCTTGTGGTATGTGTTACTGTCAGATCAGCTTATCTTAGGTTGTTAATGTGCGCTGATAAAGAGCAGACAAGAATTAAATTCATAGCAGTCAATTGTTTTGCGAGTTTTATTTACTTATGTTAGGTGCTCACTAGATATGCCTTTACTAGCCGAAATGAAAATCACTTTTCTTGCTCAACGGTAATGGATGCTTCACGTCTTGTTTGCAAAGACTGAATTACTTCAGTACCTCCTTTTTCCTAGGTGCAAGCTGTGAGGGTATTTCAAAGAGCACGTAGCAGTTAGAGATCCAAGTGGACAGCTTTGTTCCTCATGCTGGACATCAGTCCAAGCCAGTGCTGACTATTTTTTAACATCAGTCAGTAATAGTAAAGCAACAATTTCATGACTAGGAGCAGTGCCTTAACTAATGACTCTGTGCAGTAAGGAGTTGTGCTTAGACTTAATGTTGTACAGTTATTTTAGCGCAATTAAGAGAGCTTTGAAACATGTATGTGACTTCTAATTAAATAATTTTTTATCAGGTACAGTTAGGGTTGCCACCTTTTCAAATGGCCAAAGTGGGACATTTTTGGTACAAACATCAGATTTTACAGGCCGACACATACCCATGGTCAGTACAAAAGTTAGAACTTAAATTTTTTTGCCTAAATAAAAGCTTATTCTTGTAGCATTTTAGTTGCTTATTCTGTTTATTATAACATTTAGGTATTTTAGATGCAGAATAACTGTTTTATGCAACTATTACATAAAATATAGGAAATAATTTTGTCCTAAAATCTCAGGACATTTTGTCAGGACACAACTGCCCAAAGAGTGACTGTCCCTCGCAAAGTGGGACAGGTGGTAACCCTAGGTACAGTGCTTTCATCCCAGCAGTTGCAAAACAGCTTTTGAGAACTTTTCAGAAATCTGCACTTTTGAAAGGAAACAAGCTACCTGAGTACACTGAGCAAAGTGCTGAATGGAGCCCACAGAATATTTCTTAAGGAAGCAGTTTTACTTTGTTGAATATTCAACTGTTTTGCCTTTGCAACTTTCATATTAGTGAATGATGCTTTTCTAAGTGCATGTTTTTTAAAGAGTTAGAAATGTGTAAAATGGTGCTTGTACAGCAGGGATTTATCACTGCATTATCCACTGGGGATACTTTTTACACAATAGAATGCTTGGAGCTGCAGCCTGTTTTAAACTGATCTATTTTTAGACCTGCTTCAGATGAAGCAGCACACGAGCATAGAATTTCTTGCCGTTATCACAAGGTTTGGCGCTGTACTCTACTGTGTGACTTTTGCTGTCTGGTGATGGTGTCACAGATAATTTGAACCAGGCCATCCACATGGAAATGTTGGCATATATGGCACAGTCATTGGCAATGGTTACAGTATTCTACCTTGAATCTGAAAGCATGTCTCCTGCCCCCTTGAGTACAGGAGTTCCTATTATGTTATTGAATCACTAAATGCAGATCTGCCAATTACTCGAAACGGCCATTCATCGAAGTGTGTTTTGAGAGGTCGCGGTACAGTGGGAAACTGAATGTTTGCCCTTTCCCCACTGTAGTGCGACCTCGGAGTTGATATATATAATTAGCGGAGGATGTGGGGGGGGGTGCAGCCCCCCACAGCAAATGATTCGATGAACAGCCGTTTCGAGTATTTAGCCATTCAGCATTTAGTGATTCGATAACGTAATATAGACCAGAGTACAGAAGTGCTGTAAGTAAGGATTCAAGGAGAAAATAGTTTTGTGCAACCTTATGATGGAAGCAAGTGTTTTTGCTAGGGGAGTAAGCACCTTTGCTTGCCCTAAATACAGGGCAGGCTTAACCCCTCAACCATGTCTCCATTAGTTTCACTCTGTTGCAACTTGGCTAATGAATCTTCATTTAAAAAAAGAAAGTCCCTCTGTTTTAGGAATATGAGTCTGTTTTAGGAATATGAGTCTGTTTCTATGTGCTTGTCAAATATAATCCCGCAAACTTACCTATATCTCTACAAAGCAGCGGGTAGTCAGACACACACAGTACATTATCAAGCAGCCAAGCTTGAGCAAAAAAAGAGAGATTTAGGATCGAGCACCTAAAGGAACTCCTAGGATCATAGACTAATGGCAAGAGTGCTCCAGTAATAGTGTGCTTTATTTTTTTAATTCTTTATTTGCATTAACCACAACTTCCAATATGCATGTCTTAGCCCTGCCGTACAAGTTTGGGACTGCCCTGGTTATTGACTGGGCAAGTATCCCATTCTTAACTGTGCTTTAAATACCATATGTATGCTAAATTATCTTGAGTTAAACTGTAACGTTAATTTGCATCTCTCTTTACTTGTGCAGTTGTACTTAGATGGCACTGTAATAAATGTATCAAGCTGTTTTATTTCATTCAAACAGATCATTGTGTACATCTGGGTCAGAAGTTACAACAGCTAGGTTTACAGTTACTAGGTTAACAATTATCTGATATTAGTTCTGCTGGGCATTCCTCTCAGTTATCCCGATTTTTGCAGAATGTAAAGAGTTTTGCTTCACATTTTTAGTTAGTTCCTCATGAAATGTGTGGATTTCTGTCAAATCACTAAGGATGGAAGTCACTAAGTGACATACATTTGATCTTTAGGCTTCATGTACTTCAGAAAATGCATGCTAGCACAAATCCTGTTGTTGTAGCAGCCGTGTAACTTTATAAGAGCAATATTTAAAATCTGTTCCTATTTTTGGCATTTGTCCCCCATTGTTTTAGGTTTTGTCCGCATAGTGAGGCAGTAGAGCCAAGGTATACAGCACAACAACAGCGCACTAGCTTTCCTTAAACTCTTGTCCTGTAGCACTGATTAATGCACTTGCCACATGCTTTCTTTCTGGATTTCTGTTGATGGATATTTGTTGGGCTTTAACACTGACACAAACCTGAATGTTGCTGGGTACTTTATAGCTTTAGCACAGCTTAAAATGGGCCTATCTTATCCGTATGTTGTATTGCCCTTTATATCTTTTAAGGGCCTATTGTGCTACATTTACAAATTTGTCACTAATCTGTATCCCTAGCAGTAACATTACAGTATCCCTGATAATGCTAAGCATGTAACATACATTCCAGTAGGTCAGCACACTTGCCTGTCTAGCACTTGTGCACTTTGGATGGAAAGGAGCAGTTGTTCTTAGTACTGGCTTAATATATTTGCAGCATACCTCTAGGCTGTGTAGATGTTTGCAGAGCATTTCAGATTTTTGCCTTATGTTTTTGCTCAGTACCTCATAATATTTTTGATTTTCTGGTTTATCACTGAAGATTATGGTCTGTCAGTAATACCAGACATTAGATATGCATACCTGTTAGAAAGTAGATGCTGATGCAAAGCCTGTTTTATTAACTTTTAAAGTGAGTGAGAGTAGTAATACAAATTGTCCCTAATTTTTGGCCTTTGTCCCCCATTATTTTTAGCTTTGTCTAGAATTACTTGGCAAAGAAGTTAAGAGGTATGATTTACAGATTATTGGTATATTTTCATTCCTTATACAAACACATTTGTTAAGTACATTAGTCTGAAGAAGCTTTACAGGCATGACTCTGACCATAAAACAATGCAAAAGAAATTAAGATTTGTGGCATTGTTTTGTCAATTTTTTGTCACAAGTTGTAGAACATGATACATAATGTGTGTATAATGAAACCTAATACTTGCCAAAGTCAGCAGACCTAAGATTATATAAGAAGCATTTACTCAGGCTTACCTCACTGCATTTGTCTTGAGATTTGATAATTTGATCGATGCATTGCATTTGCAGCCTGATCTTCACCACTAGGCCCCTTATAAGCCTAGCCCTGCACCCAGTGCTAGGCTTGTAAGGGCTAGCCTACCCCTGGGTTCAGGGCTAGGCTTGTAAGGGGCCTAGTCCTGCACCCCAAACCGTTTGGGTCCCAAGTATCATGGGGAACATGTTAGTAGACATGTAGCTAAGGACTGGTAAGGGGGAGGGGTGTTAGGATAATATTTTTCTTATTGACTGTCTCTGTCTATAAGGCACATAGGGGCAGACTGGGGGCAGGGGTTAAATTTATAATTTTCCATCCATTTGTCAAGGTTTTGTTTGAACAGGGACAGGGACGAACATTGTTTTACATAGATGGGGAGCGTATTCCTTAGTTTGGGGATCCTTTGGGATACATACCTGTCTCTCCAGCACATGCTGTTTCTCACAGTTGAAGTTTAGATCCCTGGATCTAGTGTTTCTGGTGTTTGTTTTGCACATGTGCAACAGATCCATCAGGGCTGGGTCTGAGGAAGCCCTATAAGTCAGGCAGTTATAAAAATTCTGTCTAAGGGAATACGCTCCCAATTTTGAAAAGGCTGTTAAAGTTAATAGTGCTACGAGGTAAACCTTAAGTGTCTAATGTTAAAATACTGTGTGTGCTTGCAGTCATTGGGCTTGCATCTTTCAAAAAGAGCTGCATTTTTGAAGGCTGAGACTGCTAATGCTATAAATCTCTTGTTATAATCATCTGGTCATAAAGTTATGCTTCACAGTCTTCCTTAAATGAAGTACAGTTCATACACGTCACAAAAATCTCATTACTATGACAATCAGTATTCTAATGAGATTAGACTATGGCAGATATTTGCAGTTGTGTTGAGAGTACCAAGTAAATATTTGTTTTACTTTTAGTCCGAACCATGTTTTCATAATAACAGCAGGCTGTACATGTGCTTGCTTGTGCTTTTCAATTTTTGCTTATGATGCATAACCTGCTTATCTCTCTGTTTTGCAGAACGTCAAGATGAACATGGAAAATCTCACCAAGCGTGAGCTGCTGATGCTCTTTAGTATCCTTGAAGGAGAGTTAGAAGCGAGGGATCTTGTTATAGAATCCTTACAGGTAATGAAAAGCTTCAGTACTATGTAAAGCAGTTGGGGAAACTTATCTTTATTATAGCTTTATACCTTTTTCTGGAATATGCGTAGACATTTGAATGCTGGCAAATGTTACCATTAATATATTTGTGTAAATTAATTGTGAAAAAAATAAGGGGGTACAAGTCGAGAAGAGAAATTTCTGTTTATTTTTTTCCAAAAGTGCGCACACATGCATTTTTTTTCAATTTTCTTTGGTGTTTCTCTAGACTTTATTTGGGTATAGACCATCAGGGCAGTCGTCTACTTTGCCATTGCAACCAGGATTTGTTTTGTCTTTTTGGCTTTTCCTGGTTAGGGGTCACCACAGCGGAACTCTAGTTCGCTAATGTTTGGCAGTAGATTTTTATGGTGCCGAGTTGCCAGCCCGACACCCAACCTTCAACGAAGGCAGACCCATTCACGCATGTCTTTCGGAGGCCACTCTACCGCAGGGAGGACATGGAGACTCCACATACAAGGCACTCTAGCTGAGAATCGAACAGGAGAACCTCTTGCTGTGAGGCAACAACGCTACCCGCTGTACCACCGCGGCTTTGCAACCAGGGTGCTTTTCCAAGTTTATTTATTTCAAAAGTAACAAAAGCATTTGTCTGTTAAAGTTGCTTTGGACATGCAGTCCTGTTCAAACTTCTCCTTATGTGCTGAACACCTGACCACTATATGTACTTTTGACATTTTTTGGGGCTTTCTTAGTCATTCATTTCCACTCACGACTGAGACAATCAATCAAGGCCACAAAGAGTAGAAAATCAGTGTTTTTATAAACATAAATTAAGTGGTGTGCAGAGCCAGAAGAGAAGTGTCCTTCTGTCAGAATCAGGTCCTAGAATTAAAAGTTCTCTGGACTTTCTGGATGGTGGTAGCAACAGTCACACTCTGACACACTAGCCAGATATATTTGCTATTTTTTATTTATTTATTTTTTTGAACCTAGCAAGAAACTAGATGACAATTAAGGGCAATGGACCAATAACAGTATGCAGTGTCTAAAACAAGATGTTCTTCGTGTTTCACTGCCCGTGGGTTATACCTGCTGTGGTAGCCCTCGGTCGGCCCGAATACCAGAGTCAGTGTTTTTCTGTGTTAGCTGCTGTCGCTTGCTGTCTGACATCAGGTAGTCAGTGATATAAAGGAAGGCAGCCGATGCCATTACATCAGTCTTTCTTGTCGTAGAGCCAGTAGCAGAAGCAGTTCGCAAGTGTGCTGGTCGGTCGCTGTCAGAGTTTGAATTACAGCTGAAAATGTCTAAAGCTAAGTACCCCGTTGGGATCCTTTTTTCTTGCACTAACCGATGTCTGAAAAAGTTAACAATTGTCTTGTCTGTGGAAAGCAAATACCACACCAAGACTTCGATTCTTACAGCATCACTTGTTTAGGCCCAGGCTATGATGTCTCCCGTTGCCGGTTCTCTGCCCTCGTTAATGCGAGAACCATTTGTCACAAAGCTCTTATTGTAGCCAGGTATTTTTGTCTTCCATCTTCGCATTCTGAAATGGTGTCCTTCAGCCTACAATCTGTAGACATTCCAAAAAAATGTAAGGGTAAAGATAGAAACAGACCACACAAGGCTAAGCATTCCAACGACTTTAAGCAGGTCGTCAGTTCTTTGGAATTCAGTGAGGCACCTTCGCAGCCCCTGATGCCCAGTTTGGTACCTTCACAGGCCTCTACTGAGACCCTTTCGGAGTCCATTATGCCGCAGAAATCTTCTTAGTCTTCCAAACCTTTGTTGTCTCTGCCTTGGTTGGGTCCGGAGCCATGACGCAGCACTGACTTCCGAGGAGGTCTTCCGCACTACCGATTCTAGTAAAAAAAAAAAAAAAAGACGTCTTCTCCTCTGACTACCATTTCTCTCAGACTGATGAATACTCTTAGGCCTAGAGTCAAGGCCAGTCCTAAGAAAACTACCTCTAGCCACCATTTTACTCCTGCTCCACCATCCCAGGCTCAGATGCTTAAAATGGTGGAGGACCTTATCACCCTTATCAGGGTAGTCAGGCCACTTCTTCTAAAAGGAAAAGAGACCTTTCTCCTGAAACACTGACAAAACAGGATTCTGAGGAGTCTGATTATTCAGATTTTGAAGGGTAACAACAACCTCTGACTGCTTATGAGGATTCAGATGCAGAGGAATCCATTCCTTCTGTCTCCCCTCCAGAAGATCTTTCCTTTGGGGAAACCCTTCACAACCTCGGGGAACATTTTCACTGGGAATCCCAAGACTTCCCTCAGTCAAAGAAAAGACTCTAGACCTGCCCCAGCACAGAACCTTGGCCATCCCTCCAGTCTTAGAGGTGCTTGATGAAGTATTTCATGAATCCAGTTTAGCTTCTGACGTCCTCCCACCTGCTCCCAGCAAACCAGGCGGGTATTACAGAGTTCCAGATTCTCACTAATACCTGTACAGAAGTCCTGCTGCAGACCCAGAGGTCGGTACACAGGGACCAAAAGGAGCTAAGGCTAGTTCTGCAAAGAATCCTACTCCATCTGACAAGGACTCCCGAGCTCTGGACAGATGGGGGTAAAAAAGTATACACCTCTGCAACCTTTGCTGTCGTAGCACTCAACTGTCAGTTTCACATGTTAAAATATCAACAACACACTTTGGAACTATTAAAGCAAAAAATTTCAACCTTTCCTGACTGTGCCAATTCGAAAGAGTTAGCAGATTTACTGCACTCTACTTGTCAAGTGGCTGTACTCATTACAATGTGGATATGATGCCCTAAAAGCCTCAAGCAGGGCAGCAGTGTCAGGATCTGTTATTAGGAGACATGCATGGTTGAAGGAACAACCTCTCCCTGATCATGTTAGATCTAAGTTACTTGATGCACCCATGGATAAGGACAGCTTATTTGGAGCAAAAGCAGAAGAGGTGCTTAAAAAGATGGAAGACAAAGCAAAATCTATGCAAACAGTAAAAGATTTCTTTCAGGTACAACCTCCTAGGTTCAGCAGGAATTTTCCCTCAAAACACTGGTCCTTTCCTGCACCTAGCAGACGGGAGCAAGGTCCACCCAGACTCCTATCCCAGGGACAGTGGAGAACCAAACAGTGGATCTCTTCCACTCTAAAGGCAGGGAGTTCCAAGCCATTCCTCTATGGCAAAAACTCTCAATGACCCCTGCTCTGCCTTCTTTTCACTCACCAAAAACTAGGAGGAAGGCTCTCCCATTGCAAAGAAAATTGGCTTTCTGTAACAAAGGACCAATGGGTCTTAAAGATTATTTTTCAGGAATACAAATTCTCCTTCAACGAACTCCCATTTCCAAGAGGGTACCCAGACTTACCTCCAAATCAGTGGGCAGATGCACTGAAACAAGTCCAAACTCTCATTTCCCAAGGGGCAGTAGAACCTGTCCCCTCAGATCAAACAGGCCAAAGCTTTTATTCCAGGCTATTCCTTGTTCCCAGAAAAGAGGGCACTTGGTGCCCCATCCTGGATTTATCCATTCTGAACACCTTCCTGGTGGTCCCCAAAATCAAAATGCTAACTTTGCAACAGCTGCTGCCGTGCTGACAAAAAATGCATGGTTAGTTACCCTAGATCTGAAATATGCCTACCTCCACATTCCCATAAGGGAATCCCGCAGGAAATTCCTTCACTTCAGGGCAGGCTCACAACACTTTCAGTTCTCTGTGCTACCCTTTGGCTTATTTACTGCTCCCAGGGTTTTCACCAAATGCTTAGCACCGTCCATAGCCTTTTGCAGGCAGAAAAATATACAAATTTACCCTTATCTGGACGACTGCCTCATTCAGGCAGATTGCAAAGAAAAGCTCCTCAAGGACCTCCTCATTGTCAAAACCCTTATAACCTCCTTAGGGTGCGCCATCAACAAGAAGAAATCAAGACAAACACCCTCCAGGAAGATCATTTTCTTGGGAGCACTGCTGGACTCAGCATTCCAAATGGCCTCCCTGTCCACAGAAAAGCAGAGCTTCCTGCCTCTCTACTTTACACAGCTGGCTTCCAGAAGTCACCTCACTGCAAGTAAGTTCCTGGAAGCCTTGGGGTACATAGCATCTTGCATCCCTCTAATTATTTTGGCTAGGCTGTACATGAGAAAACTTCAGTGGTGCCTAAAGAACCTTTGGTGTCAGCACTCACAACCTCTAGAGACCTCTCTACCCCTAATCCCCTGTGTAAGGGCTGAGTTTCTGTGGTGTGCAAGGGCCTGTGCCCGGAACAAGGGTTTTTCCTTCACCCTCCGCCCAACTGGGTAGACCATTACCACCGACACCTCAGACATAGCTTGGGGTGCTCACCTAGAAGGCAGGTGCACCCAGTGACTTTGGGATACCCAGCACCTTCCCTTATACATCAACCAGAAGGAAATTATGGCAGTACAAAAGGCTCTAACATCCTTTAAACCCCATCTCAAGCCAGGGGTTCTCCTTATCAAAACAGACAATACCCACAGTAATGTGATATATCAGAAAACAGGGAGGGACCCAGTCTTACTCTCTGTGCAGGCTAGCCATGAACCTGCAGCTGACAGCCTCTTCATGTGACTACACCTGATAGCCCAATACCTGCCAGGGATCAACAACACCCTGGCAGACCACTTAAGCAGAAACTTACTGGACCCCCATGAATAGCAACTCCACAGAAAAATATTTTTACAAATCCCTCAGGCATGGGAGACCCCAGAGGTGGATCTCTCTGCTTTGCATCTCAACCATCAGCTGAAAAAATTCTGTAGCGGGGAGTGCCACCACCTAGTGTGTAAGGTGGATGCCTTGACCTTCCCCTGGAACACCCTCTTTGTGTATGCATTCCCTCTTCTGCCTCTTATTCCCAAGGTAGTCATCAAAGTAAGGGAGGAGAGACCAAAGGCCATCCTCATTGGTCCAAAGTGGCCCAGACAACATTGGTACCCCTTACTGCCCAGCCTGACCTTACAACCTCCTTGGCGGCTTCCCCAATCTCAAACTTCTTAATTCAGGTGGGGGGGATGCTGTACCCAGATTTACAGACTCTCAGACTATCAGCATGGCTAATGCTCTCAAGGCAAACAAGGGCCCCCTGTTAAGCAAACAGGTCCTAGATATTATCACAGAGGCCAGAAGGCCCAGCACCAGAAAATCTTACACAGGAAAATGGAAAAGATTCTGCTCATGGAGCCAGTCCAGAGGGGGCAATACTTCACAACCTTCCATCCCTCTTATCCTGGACTACCTAGCGGAGCTACTTAATAGTGGCCTGTCCTTCTCCTCTATTAAAATCCCCACCTCAGCCATTTCAGTTCATTTTTGTTATCCCATCCTTTGATTAAACAATTCCTCAGAGGGGCTTCTAATGTCAGACCTCCCAGAAGGCCACCCACTCCAGCCTGGGATCTGAATTATGTTTTGGAAAAACTTACTTTACCACCCTTTGAACCTGCTGCTTCAGCAGAACTAAGATACCTCTCCTGGAAGACTGCTTTTCTTCTAGCTATCACCTCAGCCAGAAGGGTTTCAGAACTTCAGGCAGTGATGGCCATTGAGCCTTTCATCATCTTCCATGCAGACAGGGTCTCCCTGAGGACTAATCCCTCCTTTATGCCCAAGGTGGTATTGAATGCAACTTTCAACCAGGCCATACATCTACCCACCTTCTTTATTAACCCTCAAAACAAGGCAGAAAGAATTCTGCACTCACTGGATGTGCACAGACAGCTCAGATACTATCTGGACCATACTAAACCCTTCAGGAAAACAGACCAACTGCTTGTCAGCTTTGCCCCAGGGACAGAGGGGAAGCCAATTTCTAAACAAACCATTTCCAAATGGATATAACACTGTATCCATTTCTGCTGCAGATTGCATGGGAACCCCCCCCCCCAAGTCTTTTTGAACCCATTCCACTAGGACAGCCTCCACTTAACACAGCATTCCTCAGAGGAGTTCCCACCAGGGACATCCTGGAAGCTGCCACCTAGACTTCTGTCCATACCTTTACCAAGCATTACTACCTACTTCTATTTTCTAAGGCTAGGGCAGGGTTTACCTCTGCAGTTCTGCAGGGCATGCTGACCCATTCCTAGGTCTCATGCTAATCCTACCACCCCTCTCCTCAACTTTGGGAATCTTTCCACAGGTGATGACTGCAGCAGTGAAACACGAAGAACATAGTACAGTTGTGTACACTTACCATAAATGTAGATGTTTAAGTGTATTCACTGTTGCAGTCCTGGTTTCCCACCCTCCTTCCCCCTTATATCTTCTTTCTTTAGGGAGACATAAGTTGCTAACGGTAACTTTTGGCCAACAGGACCACTTTACCATATTTACTGGGGCCGCTGACCGGTTAGGGCAAGAAAAACTGATGTAATGGCATCAGCTGCCTTTCTTTATAGCACTGATGACCTAATGTCAGACAGCAAACAACAGCAGCCTTTGCAGAAAAACATTGACTCTGGTATTCGGGCTGACCGAGTGCTACCACAGCAGGATAACCCACAGGTGATGACTGCAACAGTGAATACACTCAAACATATACATTTATGGTAAGTGTACACAACTGTACTTTCTCAGTTTTTTTTTTTTTTTTAAATGGTGATTGTGGTGGTGGTATATTGCAGTAGTAGCAAGTATAGTACATTACTTTGACATTATATCTGCTGCTGCTTATCGATCTGACATCAGAGCTGATCACCAGAAGTGGCTGATTGTTTGTGGAAGTTCTGTGGATGGAAACAAAAGGACACTTTTATGATTCTGTGATTTCTTGTGGCTTGCTGGGGGTTGGGGACAGTGAGGTCATTATTTCTTTAAATATGTGTGTGTGTGTGTGTGTGTGTGTGTGTGTGTGTGTGTGTGTGTGTGTGTGTGTGTGTGTGTGTGTTTCTCGTGTCTGCAAGCCGAAATGCATTTCCATGGTTATGACTTTAGTTTTCTTAAGTGTGACATCAAAAGAGTATATAATTTGGCTGGTCTGGGTATCTGAGAGCAAAGTTGAAGGAAATGCCTTTGATTTCTGAGGACTCTTGTCTTAGCCTCCTGTAACACAGGTGTAATCACAACAAACATGCACATTTAATGGGGGTGAAAGTGTAGCTAATACAAGCAAATTATATTTATGATTTTGAGGATATTTTCTAGCATCTGAAATATTACAGAGCAAAAAAGAAAAAAAGGGAAGGCATTGTGGGAATTGTGACTTGGCACTCCAATGTTCAGTTCTGGTGTAGTTACACTTAAAACCCATGGTTTATAACTGAATATCCAGAGTTGTTAGCTGCAGGTTATTGCATGGGGACCTTTTTTAAGACTGTTTTAATGAAATGAAGACCTCAGTGTAACTTACTAAGTCCATACGTCAGAAAGTGTGGTAGGCAGTACGTCTCTGATTTGAAACTTGAAAGTGCCTGCCATGCATACTGTGCAGGCTTGCATCCTGTCTTTATTTGGCTTATCTTTAAAGGTTCCATGAGACTATTGCTGCTGCTGTCAGAATCATAGTAGCACCTTAATAGCCAGACACAATTTGCTACTCATTTATTTATATTTTTATGTGTATTTGTTTTGTTGACTGGATTATTTTTCTGAGTTTGAAGCCTATATATTTGGTGATATTCATCCCATATTGTTTATCGTACAGTATGTTGATTGTATCCTAAGTTTTAGATATTTCCTTCCCTTATTAGCCATTTGAGTACCCTTGTTTAATTTGCTTTGGTTGTATCATTGCAAGTTTAGTGCATTATTGTTTTTTTGGTATATTTCTGTTGTATGCATTGCCTTTTTCACCTTACCATGATTTTAGCTGAAAAAGTTCCTTTGGGCTAGCTTTTTTTAGCTGGTTAGACAAATGAATGAATGAATAAAAGAATGACAAAAGGAAGAATCGTTTGTTCTCCCTTGGTGTAGTGATCGTTTTGTAAAAGGGGAACATTATACCGAGTTCCTCAGCAGGCTTGTCTTGGATAAAGGCCAGGATTGCATTAGGCACAGGCTCACTAATATGGGTTATGAGATGGAGTGGCACGTAGAGATGTTATCATTAACAGTGGACATCCTTTAGTCGTGTAAATTACTGTTCTACGCTGATGTCATTGCATATCTTCACTTCTACTTTAGAAAAGCAGGTAGCCCAAAAACAGAAGGACATGAGGCCAAAACAAAGATGTAGATGAGTTAGTAGAGAGGGCCAGATGGAGAATAGGAAAACGCTGTCTCTCTTCATGGTTGGTCTGAACACTTCTCCTTTAGTTAAGTGACTTGCTCAGAGTTGCACAGCATGGGAGTAAGAGATTATTTGCTTAGACTCAGATTAGCAGGGTGCTGCATTTACATACTGCCACTTTTGCCCAGTAAAATCTTCTGTCTCCTTGGTGTCATTAATGAGTATTGTGTATTGTCTTCAGATAATTAAATTTACATTTAGCACTGCCCATTACTTTACTGCTCTTGCACTGATGTTCTTCGTGTTTCACTGTTGCAGTCATGACGTTTGGGTAATCTGCTGGCAGGTTGCCCTCAGTCGGCAAGTCTTGGGTCCTGCATTAGTTGCTGTCTTCTCTTCCATGGTGTCAGGTTATCAGGGGTATAAAACATGCAGCCGACGCCATTTTCTTTAGTCTTTCTTGCCACACGGTGCCCAAAGCAGAAGCATTTCACAAGTGCCGGTCGGCTGACTACTGAAAAACATGCAGCCGACACCATTTTCTTTAGTCTTTCTTGCCACACGGTGTCCAAAGCAGAAGCATTTCACAAGTGCCGGTCGGCTGACTACTGAAATATTCGCGTTTGAGTTTCAGAACCGAAGTCTTCAATAAAGCAAAGTACCCCATTGGGGAAACTTTTTTCTTGCTTTTTACCAATGTCAGAAAAAGTTAATAATTGTATTACTTGTGGAAAGCAAATACCTCATAAGGATTTCCATTTATACTGTATTCCTTGCCTAGGCCCTGATCACAATGTGCCTGGCTGTCAGTTTTGTGCTAGATTTAACCAACGCACTATTAAGCGTCTGTATATTTTTGCATCGAAGTATTTTGGAAACAGATTTAACTACCCAGAGATGTTGTCTGATAGCAATCCGACTACCGGAGTACATAAAAAAATGCAAAGAAAAGGACAGAGAAAGGCAGTCGAGATCCAAAACTGACGACGAAGCTTCTCCTAAGCCAGTTGCCGGTTCACCGGTACTCAGTGAGGCACGTTTGCAGTCCCTGATACCCACTACCTTCTAGTCGCAGGCCTCTACCGACACCCACGTGGAGTTCGGCATGCCGCAAGATACTCAAGGTATTGGACCGGATGTATCTCCCTCGGATGGGTCCGGAGCCGCTGAGCAGGCACTGGCTTCTGAGGGTGTATTCAGACCTCAACATTTTTATATCAAACTGAAAGCTGCAAAACCAAAGGTAAAGACACCTTCTAAAACTAAAAAAACTACGCCTGAGCCACATGCACAGGCCTCTATGCCTAAAAAACAGATGAGCAAAATGGCTGAAGACCTTATTACCTTGATCAGGGGTACCCATCCCCCTCCAGATAAGAGGCCTAGGCAAGACACTGACTATGAATCTTCAGATCAAGTTTCTATTTCTTCTGATTCCTCTTTTGATCAGGAATTATCTTTACCTCCCTATGAGGATTCTGATGCTGAGGAGTCTATTCCATCTGCATCTCCTCCTGAGGATTATTCATTTGGAGAAACCTTGCATACTTTGAGGGAACATTTTCACTGGGAGACTCAAGACTTTTCAGAATCAAAAAAGAGGCTCAGGGATTTCCTCCTTCTCCGTCAGCACAAGCCTTTAGCCATTCCCCCTGTGTTAGACATTGTGGATGATGTTTTTTCGGAGTCAGCCTGACCCCTGACTCTTTACCTCCAGCTCCCAGTAAGCCTGACAGGTAACCGGGTCCCCGACTCTCATAAATTTTTATTTAGAAACCCTACTGCTGATCCTGAAACTATTTCACAGGGTCCAAAGGGAATTAAGGCCTCAACAGCAAAAAACCCTACCCCCTCCGACAAAGATTCAAGGGCACCGGACAGATGGTGAAAAAAGGTTTATACATCTGCAACCTTGGCAATCGGGGCCTAAAACTGTAAACTTCATATGCTTAAGTACCAACAACATGTTATGGGATTGCTGAAACAGAAAATGATGTTGATTTCAGAATGTGCAGAAAATAAGGAATTGCAGGAATTATTGCATGCAGCTGAACAAGTTGGAAAGCATACTTTGCAGTGTGGTTTTGATTCTTTAGAGGTCTCCTGCAGGGCCGCAGTTACTGGATCTGTGATTAGGAGGCCTGCCTGGTTAAAGGAACAAAATTTGCCTGATCATGTTAAAGCTAAATTGCTAAATGCACCTTTATAGCATGATTCTCTGTTTGTTTGGTATTGAGGCAGAAGAGGTTTTAAAGAAAATGGAAGACAAAGCTAAGTCTATGCAAACTGTTAAAGACTTCTTACAAGTGCAGCCACTTTGATTCAGTAGACACTGGCCAACAAAAAATTGGTCCTTTCCTGTGTCAGACAAAGCTCAAAGGGGCAAGTCCAGATGCCCTAAGGGTTCCAGGTACCAGGCTCAAGACTCATACAGGTCAAAGCAATGGGGTGCATCCACCTCCAAATCTGGAGGAGATGAAGCGCAAACCTACAGAAAGCAATCCCAGTGACTTCCCTCTGCCTACACCAAGCACTTATCTTTTGGCAGCACCCATAGGGGGAAAATTAGCACTTTTTGCTCAAAATTGGCAGTTAATAACCCAGGACATTTAATAACCCAGGACAAGTGGGTACTGAACATCGTATCACAGGGATACAGATTCCATTTCCACAGTCTGCCAATGACAAATGGTTGGCCAGACTGCCAAAAAACCAATGGGCAGAGGCACAGAAACAGGTTATGTCCCCCATGGATATGGGGGCCATTCAGACAGTACCAGAACAGGAAAAAGGACAAGGTTTTTACTTAAGACTGTTCTTGATACCCAGAAAGGACAAGGCCTGGCGTCCAATACTGGATTTATCGATTTTGAACACATACCTGGACATTCCAAAATTCTCACTTTGCAACAGCTTCTGCCCATGCTGGGCAAGAATGCTTGGCTGGTGACTTTAGACTTAAAAGAGGCATACCTGCATGTGCCAATAAGACAGTCGTGCAGAAGATACCTCAGATTCAAGGCTGGCTTAATGCATTACCAATTCTCTGCACTGACCTTTGGCTTATCTACTGTGCCCAGGGTCTTCACAAAGTGCCTGACAGCAGTAATTGCATTTTGCAGACAAAGAAGTATTCAAATATATCTTACTTGGACGACTGTCTCATTCAAGCAGAGAACAAGGTCACTCTTCTACGGCACCTGGCATTTGTGAAAAGGCTTCTAGCATGCCTAGAGTACACAATAAACGAAAATAAATCACAACTGGTACCCCCTCAAAAGATAACATTCCTGGGTGCAAGCTTGCATACAACTGCCCAGATGGCTTCCCTCACGCCAGACAAACAAAGGCAACTGACTACTTACTTCATAACTGATGGCAACAAAAACCCAGTCTTCTGCAAGACAAATTCTGCAGGCTGTGGGCTTCATGTCATCCTGCATCCTACTAATTCCATATGCAAGACTGCATATGAGGAAACTTCAGTGGTATCTAAAAAGTTTATGCAGTCGATATTCACACAGTCTGGAAACAATGATTCCTCTCATCCCCTGCCTGCAACAGGAGTTTCTATGGTGGGCAAAGGCCTGTCACCAAAACATGGGACGGCCCTTCACTCTACCCCCTGCCAGCCAAACCTTAACAACAGACTCATCAGATTATGCCTGGGGGGCCCACATGGCAGGAAGATGCATTCAGGGCATATGGGCACCAAATCAAATGCATCTACATATCAACCAGAAAGAGATGCTAGCTGTTCAAAATGCCCTAACAGCCTTCAAGGACTTGCTTCATCCAGGACAACTACTGATAGATGGACAACACCACAGTCATGTGGTATATAAACAAGCAAGGGGGCACACACTCATACCCCCTTTGCAGATTAGTGACCCTACTTTACTGCTTTTTCTACACTGATTTCCTCCTTCCTCTGTTCATGAAGTTATGACTGCAGGGTTCTTAAGCCGCTGATTCAGTCTGTCGAACAGATTAATGCCTGACCACATTGTTTATGTATTTGATTGTCCTTTTACATTTTTCTTTTTGGAGGGAGTGCTGGGGAGTTTCAATATTTCACATTTTGAGGCCATGGAGCTTGCAGTCCTACAGGCTGTATCTTTGTAGTGTTGATGGTGGCCACTAAATAACTTTGTAACTTAGAGACTCCATCCAGACACTGAGAGCATCATTCATAAAGAATGTCAGTAGAAAGGCTGTGCTTTGACAGATGCTGCATAAGCTATGCTATGCAGGCTGGTGTTTTACTGTAAGCTGTCTTGTTATATCAATGCTTTTCTTTCTGGTGGCCTTCTTTTCTACTGTCTGTGTATTTTTTGCTGTACTTTTTTTTTCTTGAAGTGGAACATTGAGATTTTTTGTTTTTTTAACATCTCAGTCTTGCCCATTCACGTCATCATACCTGTCTTTTCTTACAGTTTGATAGTATGCATCAGCGTTTTCTGTCATATTTCCGCTCCAAAATGTGACTGTGTGGCACTTAGCTTACTACTTGCATTGTTGCAACACAGTTGCTGTCACTTGTTGCCTTGTAGATAGCTTTTCTAATAGTGTTTCCTGCAGCTAGCAAGCCATATTACTCTGTCTTCAATGGATTGTGCATATTTACTATCCTAATATCAGTTTGACTGAAAACTCTGGCTCAAATACCAGTTGTTGTGATTGATCCACAGCATTTGAATTCCTGAAGTCACATTTATCTTTACTGTAATGTAGATCTTTATAACAAGGAGGGGATGTTTCCATTCCTGGGAGTGTATGACTGCTGGCAATGGTGGATGGGGAAGATGAGGGCTTGAGTGCTGTAGTAGTGACGTGGTCATGAAAGTTTCATGAAGAGAAAAAGATACCTGGATCAGATGGAATGTGTAACCTCTGATAGGTATGGTGGGTTAATCCTCTGAGAGAACACTTCAGGATGTTTTTTTTTTGGGGATTGGGAAGTCTGAGGATCAGATGCATGCACTAGTGACACTCCTCTATAAAGTGGAGTAAGGTGTAGCCTAAAGAGCTGCTGGATGATAAGATGACTTTACAGTGACGGACACCATTCCAAGTTTACAGATTACAAGGTCCTTAGAGCAAAACGGGCTTCTCAGTGAATGTCAGCACTGGTTCACAGAATGTATAACCTGTGACTATTGTGCTTCATTTCTTTGAATGGGTTACTGTCAAGGTGGACAGCAGTAATCCTTCAGAGTTGATCTGGACATCATCAAAGCCTATTACTCAGTCCCATTCTGCGGGTTTCTTATAGGGATTTACGGATGGATAGTGTTGATGGGTGAAGTAGTATTTAAACAGTCAGTACTGATAGTTGGTAGTTATGGGAGGAGCTATCAAAAGTTAAAACTAAGAAATGGTGCCCCACAGGACTGGTTCCGGGTCGAGCACTTTTTTGCTGTATTCATTTCTAATTTAACACACGACATAGAAAATAAGGAGCAGGGGACATCATCAGACAGGTCAGGGGCAAACATTAGAGAGAGAACTTTGTGAGGGACATGGTCATGGAAGTAACAGTTTCAGTTTATCCCTTCCATGTTACACACTTGAGCTATATGGTAGGAAATCAAACTGAAAATTTTAAGCAAGAGAAGTTAGTGGTGGTTATTTTCAGAAAGCCTAAGTAGATGTTCTTCGTGTTTCACTGTTGCAGTCATCGCATTTGGGTTATCTGCTTGCAGTAGCCCTCAGTCGGCCTGATTAACAAAGTCTTGGGTCCTGTGTCGGTTGCTGTCCCTTCTTCTGTGACATCAGGTCATCAGGGGTATAAAACATGCAGCCGACGTCATTACCCCAGTCTTCCTTGCCATGCGGTGTCCGAAGCAGAAGCAGTTCGCAAGTGCCGGTCGGCCGACACCTGAAACTTTCATTTTCGAGTTTCAAAACCAAAGTCTTCAACTAAAAGCTAAGTACCCCGTTGGGGAAACTTTTTCTTGCTCTAAGCCGATGTCAGTAAAAGTAAATAATTGCATTACTTGTGGAAAGCAAATGCCTCATAAAGATTTTCATTCGTACTGTATTCCTTGCCTAGGCTCTGACCACGACGTACCTCACTGTCGGTTTTGTGCCTTATTTAAACCACAGACTATCTGTCAGTATATTTTCGCTTCTAAATATTTTGGTGCTCGGTTCCATTATCCTGATATGTCTTCGGTAAGCCATCCGACTACCGACATTCCAAAAAAACGCAAAGATAAAGACAGAGACAGGCCGTCTAGGTCCAAAGCTGCCAACAATGCTTCTCCTAAGCTAGTCGCCAGTTCACCGGTACTCGGTGAGGCACTTTCGCAGCCCCTGATACCCGCTACTTCAGATTCCCAGGCCTCTACTGAGACCCATTTGGAGTCCGGTATGCCGCAAGATGCTTCAACTGTGGAACCTGCAGATGTCTGTACCTTGGATGGGTCCAAAGCCACTGTGCAGGCATCGGCATCTTAGGGTGTATTCAGGCCTACTGACTTGCGTATTAAGCCGACACTATCTTCTTGTTCAAGGCCTAAAACTCGAACCATGCCAAGAAAACTGATGCCCAGACCACATGGTCAGGCCTCTATGCCTAAAAAAAAACAAATGATAAGAATGGCTGAAGACCTTCTTACCTTAGTCAGGGAAGCCAGCCTTCCCCCTCTAAGAGACCTAGGACTGAGTTTGCTTATGATACTTATGACCAGGATTCTGAATTTTCTGTTTCCTCTGATGACCAGGATTTTCCCTTATCTACCTATGAGGATTCTGATGCTGAGGGCTCTGTTCCCTCTGCTTCCCCCTCCAGAGGATTTCTCTTTTGGTGAAACCTTGCATACTGTCAGAGAGCATTTTCATTGGGAAAGTCAGGATTTCTCTGATTCTAAAAAGAGGCTTAGGGATTTCTTACTCCTGCCCCAGCACAGGCCTTTAGCCATACCTCCTGTACTAGACATTGTTGATGATGCCTTTTTTTTTTTTTAAACTTCCAAGCACTTCTCAACTGACTGCCCCTTTGGGGGGAAAGATTGCTCTTCATGCAAAGAACTGGGAATTCATTACCCAGGACAAATGGGTTTTAAATGTAGTGTCCCAGGGATATAGATTTCACTTCCACACGTTACCAACACCAAGCAGGTGGCCATATCTACCCCCAAATCAGTGGGCAGAGGCCCAAACACAAGTACTTTCTCTCTTAAGCATGGGGGCTATTCAGTTGGTACCAGAAGAGGAAAAGGGGCAAGGTTTCTACTTGAGACTTTTCCTGGTACCCAGGAAAGACAATTCATAGCGTCCTATCCTGGACCTGTCTACTCTAAACACCTTTTTAGTGATTCCAAAATTCAAGATGCTGACTCTTCACCAGTTGCTGCCTATGCTAGGCAAAGATGCCTGGTTGGCAACACTAGATTTAAAGGAAGCATACCTGCACATCCTAATCAGGGAATCTTGCAGAAGATACCTATGCTTCAAAGCAGGCTACACACACTCTCAGTTCTCTGCACTGCCCTTTGGGCTATCTACTGCACTCAGGGTTTTCACAAAGTGCCTAGCTCCAGTCATTGCATTTTGCAGGCAAAGAAGTATTTAAATATACCCATACCTGGACGATTGTCTAATTCAGGCAGAAAGCCAGGATATACTTTTGAATTATCTGGCCTTTGTATAAAGGGTGCTAATTTGTCTGGGGTACCCTGTCAACAAATTATATTACTGGGAGCAAGCTTGAATACAACTTCCCAGATGGCTTTCCTCACGCCAGAGAAAAGCCTATGGTGTTAACATTCTCAGGATCTAGAAGCAATGATTCCTATCATAGGTTCATAGGTAAGTACTAGGCTATCTGCCCATGGGCATTTATAAGCCTAGCCACAGAGTGATGGCTTTTGCCTCCCCATTAGATTAGTAACCTGGGCCTCTGTCAACAGGGCTCCTGAAGTGATCCCAGGGTAGAACTTACGATTACCCATCCACTCATCAAGATTTCTCTTGAAAAGGGTCAGAGAGGAGCTCTGTCGAATATGGATTGGGATTCTATTCCAGAGTGAGGGGAGTCGCTGGGACAAGAATCTGTCCCTCCAGCATGTCCTGTTTATTGTTGTACATAGGTTCAAGTCGCTAGAACGAGTGATTCTGAGGGATCTCGTTTTTTTTGAGGTGAAGCATGTCCATTAGTTCAGGGTTTGACATGGCCCTATAGGTCAGACATAGGTCACCTCTGCAAAGACGGTAAGCGACTGAGAAGTGCTGGAGCTTTATTAGTCGTGCTTCATAGGGTAATTGTTTAAGGCCCTTAATCCTCTTAGTGAGGTACTTCTGTGGTCTTTCTAGTTGTTGTAGGTGTCTAATGAGGTACATCCCAAATGGGGCATTGTACTCTATTATGAGCCTAATGAGTGAGGAGTAAAGGGGCACAATGACCTCCTTGGATCTGGATGACTTTGTGATCAGTTGTGCCACATAGAAGGATTTCCTGACTGTTTTGGCTATGTGGTTATCAAAGGAGAGCATGCTATCTACTTTGCTACCCAGGTCCCTAATTACTTCTTCTGTACTTGGTGGATTCCCATCTATGTGGTAGTTTGTAGGTACTTTGTTTTTCCCAAATGGGATTACTATGCATTTTTTGGCATTTAGCTTGAGGCCGTGACTTTGACACCAGGTGTTTGTCTCTGTGAGACCCTTTTGCAGGATGTCTGTGTCAGCTGGAGAGTCAATTATTGCACCCAATTTACAGTCATCTGTGAACTTGGTTAGCCACAGTCCCTCCACCATTGCCTGTACTTTGGAGAAATATATACCGAACAGGAGGGGTCCCAGGACTGAGCCCTGTGGGACTCTGCTTGTGACTGGTTTAGAGTCAGACATGGCACCTGCCACTCTTACCATGTGGGTTCTGTCTGAGAGCCAATTGGCAACCCATCTCGTGACATAGGGGTTAATATTTAAGCTGGTGAGTTTGTCTATGATTCCTGAGTGTGAGATGGTGTCAAACACCTTAGCGAGGTCCAGATATGCTGTGTGGACAACCTTCCCTTCATCTATGGCCTTGGTGACTGTTTTGAAGAAGTCAACCAAGTTCAGGAGGCAAGATCTGCCTTTCCAAAGCTGAACTGGGTGGGGTCCAGTGTCTGGAGGTTCCCAATGTCTCTGTTAATGAGCTCCATGATAATGCGTTCCATGGCTTTGCAGACCAAGCTAGTCAAGCTTATAGGGCGATAGTTCCCAGGGTCAGTTGTGGCACCACCTTTGTGGAGTGGTACGACTGTTGCTGTACGCCATTCTTTGGGTACATAGCCTGTAGAGAGGCTGAGTTTGAATAGTGATTTGAGATGGGGGGCCTTGCCTATGCCTAGATTTCCTTTGGTGGGCAGAGACCTGCCACCAATACAAGGGACTGCCATTCACACTACCCCCTGCTGCCCATACCCTAACAGATGCATCCGAGTATGCATGGGGGGGCTCACCTGGCAGGGAAGTGCATTCAGGGCAAATGGAACACAAGTCAAATGCACCACCATGTCAATCAAAAAGAAATGTTAGCTGTACAGAATGCTCTGCCAGCCTTCAAGGACCACATTCTTCCAGGACAATTAATGGTAGACGGACAACACCCCTGTAATGTGGTACATAAGCAGGGGGTACACATTCTTACCCCCTCAGCAGACTAGTCATGGCATTGTGGAACACAGCCCTGAGTTACCAAGTGCATCTACAATCTCAATTCCTGCCAGGAAAACTAAACACACTGGCAGACGAACTAAGCAGAAACCTCATGGACCCACATGAGTGGAAACTGGAACCAAGGATTTTCAACATGTTGACAAGCAAATGGGGGAGCCCAGCTATAGACCTGTTTGCCTCCCCCCAGAACTATCAATTGGACACATTTTGCACAAGAACTCAACACAAACAAGCTTGGAATGTGGATGCTGTGTCCTTCAGCTGGAAAAACCTATCAGTTTATGCCTTTCCTCCTCTGCCTCTGCACTCCAAAGTACTACTAAAGATCAAACAAGACAAACCAAGGACAATTTTGATTGCACCAGACTGGCCACGCCAACACTGGTACCCCCTCTTGCGCAGTGTCACTGTTGGCCCCATGGCACCTGCCTCAAACTCCTACCCTATTGTCTCAGCAGGAGAACCAGATTCTGCACCCTCAACTTCAAACCCTGAACCTAGCAGCCTGGCTAATTACCTAATCTCTTCTTTACCATTCCTCAGTAAACCAGTGATGAATATCTTTTTAGAGGCAAGGAGACCTCGTACTAGAAAATCTTATGCTGAAAAATGGAAAAGATTCTGTGCCTGGAACCAGTTTCAAAGGATGAACACAGCAGTGGCCAATTTATCTCAGATTTTACAATACTTAACTGAGATGCTTCACAAGGGCCTGTCATTCTCCTCCATCAAAATTCATGCCTCAGCCATTTCAGCTCATTATAACACAGAACCTCCCCTCTTCTCTCATCCACTGCTTAAGCAGTTCCTCAGAGGGGCCATGAATTTATGACCAACCAGGAGAGCTCCAACTCCAGCCTGGAACCTTAACTTTGTATTGGAAAAACTCATTCTTCCTCCTTTCGTGCCAGCTGCTACTGCAGACTTAAAATTCCTTTCTTGGAAAACAGCTTTCCTTTTAGCAATCACTTCAGCAAGAAGGTTATCTGAATTACAGGCCCTTATGGCAGTGGAGCCTTTCATCATCTTAAGTGCAGACAGGGTGTCCCTCAGGACCAATCCCTCCTTCATGCCCAAGGTGGTATCCAGTTTGGCTCTTAATCAGTCCATTCATTTGCCAACCTTCTTTCCTAATCCACTGAAAAAAGAGGAACGGATACTGCACTCCTTAGATGTGCACAGACAACTTAGATTTTACTTGGACAGGACTAAACCTCAAAAGAAATCTGAACAACTGCTGGTGGCATTTGTTGCAGGGGCAGAGGGGAAGGCTATTTCAAAGCAAACCATTTCCAAATTGATAGGCTATTGCATCCATTTCTGTTACAAGCACCATGGCAAACCTATCCCACAGGGGATCAAACCCCACTCAACCAGGGCTGCATCTACCTCTTCAGCCTTTCTCAGAGGACATCCTAGAAACTGCTACCTGGAGTTCTGTACATACTTTCACCAAGCAGTACCATCTACCAATTTTCTCTAAATCCAGAGCTGGCTTTGCCACTGCAGTCTTGCAGGGCCTTATAGCTGGTCCTAATGCTATCTAAATTCCTCCTCCCACCCTTAGCTTTGGGAATCTACCCAAATGTGATGACTGCAACAGTGAAACATGAAGAACATAGTACAGTTGTGTACACTTACCATAAATGTAGATGTTCGAGTGTATTCACTATTGCAGTCCTGGTTACCCTCCCTCCAGCCCCCTTTCTTCTTTTGGCTGTACCTCTACTCTCCTTTACTATGCTCAAAAGCTTTTTGGTGTATTTGCTTTTTTGTTGGAAGTATAACCTTGTTTAGTTATAGATTTAATTGCTTCCCATTAGGGGGGTACCTGACATCTTGGGCAAGAAAAACTGATGTAATGGCATCGGCTGCATGTTTTATACCCCTGATGACCTGACGTCACAGAAGAAGGGACAGCAACCGATGCAGAACCCAAGACTTTGTTAATCAGGCCGACTGAGGGCTACTGCAAGCAGATAACCAAATGTGATGACTGCAACAGTGAATACACTCAAACATCTACATTTTACACAACTGTACTTTATGTGTACACTAAAAGAACAATTTGAAGTGGAAGTATTGGGGCAGGAACAAATAGCGTTGTGCAGTTATTTGGGTCTGTGTCTAGAGTTATGAAGGTGATGATAATCCTCTTTCAGGTAATTGTAAAGCCACATTTGAAATACTGTATGCAGTTCTGAGTGCCATATATGGAGAAGGAGGTTATAGTGCTGGAAAGGTAATGGGCATAAAAGGAATGACATATGAAGAGGAAGTCTGTCTTTGCCCATTCGAAATGAAGAACACCAGGTAAGGTATGGTTTGGTTATGAAAAGCATTGAGAGAGAAATGCAATAATATTGCATTGAAGTGAAAAACAGGGGCAGGGAGGAGGGACCATGACAACAGATCAATGGGGCCACAATTAAACATAGATACAAGAAAGGACTTTTTTCATAGAACGAGAGAGAGTCGAGTGGGAAACATGCCAGAATGGTTTATAAAGTATAAAACACGACTAAGAGCTCTGATTAAAAACTGAAAGTCAGTAAGTTCCACTACCTTTCGAAGTTTGAAACAGACCACTCAGTCTGTGTTCCCTCAATTTGCTATAGCTTGCCATCTCCAGCGGAAAGGCTAACTGAGAACTTTTTAAGTGTCATACGCATCCTAAAATACTGCTACATTTAGCTTTGCTAAGTGCGGATCTTGCTAGATGTTTGAAGAGGGGCGGTGAAGACACCTGTGAGAAATGAAGTAATATTCCTCCAGTTGCAGCAAGCTTATGACAAAACTCAGAAGGATGCTACCAGCTACAGACAGCACCTGGCTGTAACAATACAGTATGCAGCAGTGTGACAAACTAAAGGAAGAGGCAAAACCCTATCAGGTGTAACTGGATGTGTGCTGATCTAGTAAATGTTCTGATGGTGTCTTTCTGAACAGTGTGGTGAAACTGAGTACTGATAAAAGAATAAAAGCTTTCTATCTGACCCTTGTGCCCTCGAACCATAATTCCATGAAATTCATTGGTTGCTCATGTAAGAGAAAAAACAAAAATTTCCTTGATATTGTATTGTACTGTTTATTGGGAGTTTCTCATTTTGTCAGTGTTTTGCAGCTGTTACATTTGTGTGTGTATGTGTGTGTGTGTGTGTGTGTGTGTGCGTGCGCGTGCTCTTGTTCGCATATGTATGTATGTGTATATATATATATATATATATATATATATATATATATATGTATAAAAACACGACGGATATATGCGTTGATAAGCATGTATGTATATATTGTTTAGGGGGTATGGTGAGCAAGGGACAAAAAATGTTCTCAGTATGTGCCATTGCTTTGAGTGACAGATGTTTAGATAATGTCATGTGATTTCTGAGTGATCACATTTCAAAGTGTTATAGTGAAAGCATGCTCTTCAGAAGAAAAGATGCGTATTTTTTCTCAAAGTAAAAGCTTGTACTTTATATTTTAGTAGTTCAGTACAGGCTGTTGACTACAGTAAAATGCTCGGTTTGTTGAAGTTTAGTAGTACAAAGCATAGTTTTAAAAGTGCTGCCGAATGCAATAGGGATCAGTAAAATACTGCCAGATGTTGGATGATGCTGCCAGCTGGAATGAGGCCCTGACGAGTCTGCAATAATTTGCTGCTGTGACTGCAGCTAGGTTCTGACAAAAGTAAAGTGACATGCTACCGCAACTGCAGCAGGATTAAAAACTGATAAACAAAATAAACCATAGCTGAAAATGTAGCAAAACTGAATAGAGACAGTTCTGCTAGCTAGTATTCTGAAAATCATAGTGAAATGCATTGCATAGTCTCTGCTAGGCTATATTTAAATGTGGACTTTACTGTGATAATGCAGTTGGCTCTGGGGATACACAGCTGCAGCTGACAGGGGTGATAGCACCCCTGCTAATGAAGTATCCGACCATCCCATACTGTCACTTTGGACACATTCTGTGTGCATTGCATTGAAATGAATAGTGTTTTTATAGGTGAGAATGTACATACACAGCAAAGGTTAAAGTAAGGAGGACAATAGGAAGCCAGCACCATCTTCGCTGACATTGATGTATGGTTATGGATTTTGGATCCTGTGAGTTAAGAATGGAGAGACTATTAAACAGCAGAGTGGGAATCCCAGCATACACCTGTTCCCTGGTTAAAGATGCATGGGCAGTAACTACGTCAGAAACTTCTGTTACAGATTATTAATCGGTAATAACATACACATTTTAAATGTGCATTTATTATAATTGTATGCTGCTGAAATTGTAGTGCAGTTACAATTACTTCCCTTTTTAAAATTTTAGTCAAAACTCTAAGGTTCTTTCCACCTTGATTTGAGAGAGAACTCCTTCACCACTTAGGATGACTCTTTTCTCTGAAAATATTTTGCACTCCTGTTTTTTCTAGCTTTCACTTCTTGTCTTCAGCATTTCATTGACTTTTTAGCATGGCACAGTTCTGAAAATGTTTAAGTAGTGTACACAGATGGTAGTGTTTCATGTTTGAATGTGAAGTTTGGTTCCTGCACTTTAGGAGTACGCTTTGCATGTGTAGCTCTGTTTACTAGCTCTGCTTATGAGATGCTATGTAGTGTTTTGGGTGAGTGTCTGGGTCAAAAGGAACGTGTGTGTGTGTGTGTGTGTGTGTGTGTGTGTGTGTGTGTGTGTGTGTGTGTATATGTATGTATGTATGTATGTGTGTGTGTGTGTGTGTGTGTGTATATATATATATATAAAATGTATGTAGGGAAAGACGCTGTCCTTTTTTTTAGGCAGTTGGAGTGAATTCCTGTTTAAGATGCCATTTTCTGACTCTGTTCCACCTTCTGGTGTTTTGTCAACCTTTGATGGAACCAGTGACCTCCTCACACCACCATATGATTCATTACCTTCTGTGGCTTGCCATGATTAGGTCACTTGATTTTAGAAACTGACAATTTTTTTACCATAAGTATCATGGGCCCATCCTGAATTAGCTCCTCGAAGATTATGCTGCAGATAATATGATGCAGGTACATGCCTATAACTGAGCTTTTTCCTGCGTTCTTGATCAGCTTGTGTGTGTGTGTGTGTGTGTGTGTGTGTGTGTGTGTGTGTGTGTGTGTGTGTGTATATATGTCCGGTTTTTGACCTAAGTTGTGAGGGCTGTTATCATTAGCTTTGTGAGTTGTGCAAAATGGTGAAATGCTTGTGGAAAAAGTCACTTATTGGAAGACAAATGTTAGGTTGATGGTGCATTATGCACTCTACAAATCTCATGTACCAGGGTGGCATCTGTTTGGTGACACCTTTGTAGCAGCTAACCATGCTGACATGCTTTTTCGGAGCATGGAGAGGGTTCATAGTAACACTGTGTAAAGGCAGCATGCTTTTTCAAAAAAAAAAAAAAAACAAAAACAAAAGTTGCCCACATCAGACATGCTTTTTCTGTGGTTGCTTCTATAGCAGATGACTGAGGGTGTATAGTGGTTCTTCTTGACTTGTGAATTTAATGATGTCATCAGTGAAGAACTATGATAACAGCCTCCATTAAATCAACATACTGCTTGTGGACTGTGGTCCTTCAGTGCTTGCTGATGACTTGTTATTTGTCCATGGCATACCTGTCAACCTCGTAGAGCAAGACATCTGGACAAAGCCATAAATAAAAGTAGGACAAATGCCCAAAATAGGGACATAAATATTGCTGTTACAAACTCAAAGTTGACAGAGTAACAGGTTTAGCATTATCATGAATTTTCTGAAGGATATGAAGTCTGAAACTCAAATGCCTGTCATTATTTTCAAACTTTAGTCTTAGTTTTACCACTAATTTGTCAGAAAACCACAAATTTATAAAAAATGGATATAAAATGAGGCCAAAATCTAGACTTTCTGCAGAAATCTGTACAGTTGAGAGGTATGTCCTATGGCAATGGACCCAGCTGTTTTTATGTCATGTGATCATCTCTGTGGGTGGAGATTTACTATCCAGATAGTGGAGGCTGTTATAACATCTGCCTTCCACGTGACCTGTAAAATTATTGTCCAGTGTCTTAACCTTCCATTTATTGAGAAGGTTATTGAGAATGCAGTACTTTTTTTAGCTGGAGTTTAATCTTTGTTCTCTTGGGTATTTGGTATACATCAGTTTGGCATAATATCTGGCACAGTTATGAGACTCCTCATTAGAGTGGTTAATGACCTCCTGATAGTGAAGAAGCAAAAGTGGGAACCATTGTACGCAGTCAGTAAAGGACCAGGTGGCAGCTCTGGCAAAGTCGTTTTTCTTTCATCGGTGAAAAAGCTGTACAATTAAACATTGTATTCCACTTGATGACACTACAATGGTTGATGCACATTTTGGTCTCTTATACGTTGTAATTTACTGTAATCCCCTTCACCTTGAGCTTGCATGATTGTTTGTGTTAATATACTGTTTTATTGTCTCAAGTAAATGAACCTACTTGTGCAGTTCACTTTAGGTGCACCTGAACAAGTCCCTTTTACAGGAGCTGTCAGCATTAAAACATTACCTAGGCAGTACATTTGTTAGCAAAAAATTGCAAAAGCTAAACAATATTCACACTAAAGTCTCTTAAGTTCCCCCTCACCAGTAGTGGGATGCACACAGAGGACAGCTGTTACCAACACTATTTTTAGTATTGCAGCTGAGAACTGCCCCTCTTTATTTTATGTAGCCCTCTCAATTTTACTTGTCACAGATCTCTGTTCATAACCCCTCCTCCTCTTACTTTGCACAAAAGTAAATCCAAGAACCCACTTTGAGTTTAACAAGTCTGACCATCCTACATGATAGAGTTTAAGCCCACTACATATTTTTCATCAACCATAGATTACTACTGTTTTCACACACAAGCCCCTCCCACAAATGTACTGTATGTATAAAAGCAGGTATGATAACTTATAACACTGTGCGATGGGTATCCTTAGACAAAAGGGCTCATCCAACAAATAATCAAGCATTTTGTAACCTTGGGAAACTTGCCTTAGTCCTCTTGAAAAGAGGGCTTAGCACATAGAAGAACTATGGGGTTATGTGGTAAAAGTCATCTTGACAAGAAAACTGAGTCTGTCTCCCCCGCTTTGATATATAGCTTTACTCTGTACAGGGTATTTGTCATTCGTCTTCCCTTATTAATGTGACCTTCTTCCTTGTCCTTCATCACCTGCCTCCCTCTACCTTTACTTAGATTCTTGCTGTGTCGGACTAAACATGCTCATCTAATTACTAATCTCCACCTCCTTTGTATTGCCAAACTTGCCCCTGAGCTGGGTTGTTTTGTCCGGGCACAACATTAGGCTTCCTCAGTATTGGCTATACTTGGTATTTACGTAGGCGTGCAAGTTTGTGTGGTCTTGTTTACTAGAACTATACTCTATCAAGTCACAAAAATTCGAAGCACTGAAATTCAAAGAACATCAAAACTTGTAAACTGCACAACTTCACTGGTTAAAGAAAGGTATTTTTTGTTGGAAGACAAGTAGCCTGCACACCCCACGTCCTGCGAACTTTTGTATAACAACTCTGAGATTGCTGAATCATGGGGAAAGGGCAAATTCCCATTCCATGCCTCATTGTGATCTTCCACAAACACACAGCGGCATTTCTGATCACTTTTACCCTGGGCCAGTTAGTTTGACCTACTGAGCATTTGTTTACCTGAAAGCAGTCTATATGGAAAAAGAGCGAACTTCTCCTGCCCCTAAATAAAACACTATCCATTGCTCCCATTTCATTTCTTAGTTTGCAAATTTAATCTTGCGGGCACCACCATAGCTTCCCTCCTTGCCTTCCTGCTGAGTTGATCATTGTTTCTACCCCCATGCACAAATGTACACTACTTCTCCCAGTTCCGAAGCTGCTTCTGATGTTCTCTACACCTGAGGTCTTTTGCATGCATTGTTCATTTTCCAAAAACATTTAGTGTCATCTGTGCCGACTTCCATTAGAGTGCAATCACACTCTACATGCACACTGGCATCTTTGCTACTTTTGCTGTTTCTACCCAAGTTCACCAGTTGTTGTCCTTTGCTATTCCACACAGGAAAAAAAAGATCACTTTTGAATGAGCTGCAGATCATGTAATTCTCCCAAAACTGCTTGTACAGGTTCCCTGTGTCATCTTCCTGACAGTTGTCATTCTCATTTAACCATAATGTAGTTGGCATATGATACCCAGAATGTATTGAATGGACATGCATGCAGTGTAGCAACCCTATTAGTATATTTTGCCTACATTACCAGATGGGTAGCCAACTTGCTCACCGACAGGACACATACTGTCAAAGTGGGTGACTTCATCTCTAGCAAATGACCAGTCACTGGTGGCATACTATAGGGCTCTGTGCTGGACTCCTTACTGTTCTGAATTTATTTCTTAGAAGTCCAGGCAAACTTGGATGGCCTGTGGCTGACCAAGTTCGCTGGCTATTGCAAATTGGGAGCAAACACTGAGTCCCCTAACAATGTTATAACCAACGTTAATGTACTGCAGACAGGGTTAACACAGAGAAATGATTGGTGCCAAAGCCACGAATTAAAAGCTAAATGCAAAAAAATGCATTATTGTTTCCTTTGGGAAAGCTGACATCCCTGCTAATTACATTCTGACAGCAGCACCCCCCCCCCCCAAGTATAGACCCAGTTGTACATGAGCTGGGTACTCAATTGATACCATTCTGAACTTTGACCATCACATATCCACTGTAGTAATGAAATCCTATGTGGCATGGCTTATAAGTAAAGGCATCGCATCTAGGTCTGAGGACATTATAGTTCCATTATACTCTGCCCTCATCAGACCAATAATTCAATAAAATGCTTACTTTTGCATGTACCTCACAAGACACCTGCAATAACTGCAGAAACCACAAGAGGTTTCTCACCAAGAAATTGCAAGGTACACAAAACAAGTCTTACATGGAAAGACTGAAAGCCCTGTCACTGTATTCTGTCTCCTACAGGTTGCTAAGGGATGACTTGTGTCTGGCTTACAGGGATGTCTCTGACCCAGCCATGATGGAAATGCTGAACATTCGTAAATCAAACTGCACGAGGGTAACTCGTTTCTGGGGTCTAAACCTAGCCTCTGATATGAATAGGTCATGCTGGAGAGATAGCTACATCTCCCAGAGACTGCCACTTCTCTGGAACAAGCTTCCATTTCACATGAAACAAAGCCCCTCTCTGACCCTGTTCAAAATGCAACCTTGATCAATGGATGGGTGACCGCAAATTCACTCCTGGGGTGGTGCCCATGTCCCTCCTGGACATAGGAAGTCTGTATTAACTAACATAGACCCTTACCATTCACCTAACCACTGACAGTTTGGTCAACTCAGAATAAATATGGCTAAGCTTGTAAGGGTTCTATGACCGTTAGCCTAGTAACCTTCTATGAACCCATGTGCAACTTTAACTTACTTCTGTATCTGAGCAGAGTGATAAGTACTACTTTGGAGTGTGTATCCAAAATTTAGTGACCATAAGCACTGCAATTCTCCGAGTAAGGCATTGGTTTATCCATATAGTGAGGGTTTTCAAATCATTTGCTGGTGTAATTCCGAACTGACACACCTTACTGAAGTCACTGACATTGGTGGTCAGGAATCCAAGATCAAGTTCTCATATGACCCACTTAATTCTATTTCATTTGCATTGCATCTGTCCATATCTGATTGTTCATTTCCATGATATCCTTCCATAAGGCTTCATAGGTTGGTACTAGGCTATCGGCCCTAGGGCCTATACAAGCGTAGCCAGAACAATTCCCTGGCTATTTCTTCCCACACTGTTTACTTCCTGGACCCCTGTCAAGCAGGGTGACTGACATGACCCCCGGGGTGAATTTCCTTTCTCCCATCCAATCATCCAAGGTTCCTTTTGAAGAGGGCCAAAGAGGCGCTCTGCTTGACATGTATGGGCAGTCTATTCCAGAGTCTGGGTAGTCTCTGGGTCAGGAACCTATCCCTCCAGCATGTTTTGTTTATTGTGATGAAAAGGTTTATATCCCTGGAGTGTGTGGCTCTGAGGGATTAGAATTTCTTTAAGTGTGGCATGTCCAACAGCTCTGGGTTTGACCTGGCCTTGGATGTTAAGCAGAGATCACCTCGGAGTAGACAACATGCGACAGAGTATAGCTGGAGTTTTTTAAGGCGGTCAGCATAGGGTATCTGCTTTAGGCCTGTGATTCTTTTAGTGAGATATTTCAGCTGCCTTTCCAGTTGTTTCAGATGTCTTGAGAGGTACATACCAAATGGGGTGTTGTATTCTATAATGGGTCTAATGAGGGATGAGTACAGTGGGACAATGACCTCCTTTTTTCTGGATGAAAAGCCCTTAGTGATGAGGTGTGCCACATAGAAGGATTTCCTGACTGTTGTGGCGATGTGGTTATTGAAGGTGAGACCACTATCCACCTGTGTCCCTAAGTCTCATCACACTTTCGGTGTTTAGTGTACTGCCACCTATGTGGTAATTCATGGGAACATGTTTTTTCCCAAAGGGGATAACTATACATTTCTTGGCATTGAGCTTGAGCCCATGGCTCTGACACCAAGCATCTGTTTCTGTAAGGCCTTTTTGTAGAGTATCCACATCATTTGGAGATTCAATAATGGCTCCCAGTTTGTAGTCATCTGAGAACTTTGTTAGCCAGAGTCCCTTAGTGTTGGCCTGTACTTCAGAGAAGTAGATGCCAAAGAAGAGAGGCCCCAGGACTGAACCCTGCTGTACTCCACTTGTCACTTGTCTGGACCTGGATTTGGAGTCAGCTACTTTTACAGTATGGGTTCTGTCAGTAAGCCAGTTGGCAACCCATCAAGTGACGTAGGGATTAATGCCCAGCTTAGTAAGTTTATCTATGATTCTAGAGTGGGGGATGATGTCAAAGGTCTTGGTGAGGTATAGATAGGCTGTGTGGACTGCCTTACCCTTGTCCACGGCTCTGGAGATTGATTTGAAGAAGTCAGTCAGGTTCAGGAGATAAGATCGGCCCGTCATGAACCCAAACTGGGTGGGGTCCAGTGTTTTAAGGTTGCCAATGTCTTTGTTTATAAGTTCCATGATAATGCATTCCATGGCCTTGCAGATCAGGCTCATCAGACTGATGGGGCGATAGTTCCCAGGATCCAAGGTGGATCCCCCCTTGTGGAGTGGGATAAATGTAGCTGTGCGCCATTCAGTGGGCACGAAGCCTGAGGTGAGGGTATCATTAAACATGACACTTGAGTGAGGTGCCATTTCATTTTGTAGTTCATGTAGTACACAGCCCGGGATGTCATCTGGTCCCACAAATGCTGTATTCTTAGCTTTGGAGAGAATGTTTTTACCTGTGTGGCCATTATTACCGGAATTTGGCAATCTTCCAGTATTGAGATGGACCATTTAGGGGGTGAGAGGGGGGTGAAGTTGGCACTTAGATGAAGTTGGCTTTCTTTCTTTATTTTTTGTTGACATTTTTGTTTGAGGGCGGTTTTTATTTTAGGGCAAAGCACAATTAACCCCTTAAGCTTGCACTCCAAGACATTCCGTTTTTTTATGGGTAATATACTGCTGTATACCCCAGGCCCTCCATTGTTGATCTCACATTCATTTGCTGTATTAATCTTTACTTCAGTAAAGACAGGTGGCTGCCATCTCAGTATAGGTATCATCCTTTGAAGGTGGTGGTAACATTTTGTAATCTGAACAAGAGTATTCAGTTTCTGCATCAACACTTGTGGGCCTTTTGAAGCTTTAGATCCCTTTACTGTTTATCATCTATATATCTTAAAGTGTAACATGGAAGGGCCTGACATACAAATGTCAACCAGTGATTTGTTTCATGCTTGCTGCCCTTAAGCTGTTTTCTAGTTTTTAATGTTGGTTGTCATGGTCCTACTTAAGTGTGGTGGGACTCTGGTGCACACTTGCTTACACAGATGGGTCTGTTTTAGAAAAGATGGAGTATTGTAGTGGTCTGTCTGTTGGCATTCTATCAGGGAGAACATTTTGGCATATTCCTTTTATGAGTGAAGCATTCTTGGGAGCACAGATGAAATCCTAACCATTTTGAGCATGCCCTTCTTTGAGATGAATAAATCTGTCAAATATTTAGCCTAGTTTTTGTTAGTTGTGGTATCTATACTTCGATTAGGACATCCTATATTACTAGGTTACATGCAAAGTTTTGTGTTAGATGTCCTTGTGACTGGATTCCCTGCTATCAACTTTGAGACCATTTTATTCTACTTGGTTCCAGGAATCCAACGTGTTTGGATCTCTTTGTCTATTGGTGCTTTGTCATTAGGAGAGATTCTTAGTCCTCAGTATAGGGGCAGTTTTATTTCTAATGGAATCTTACCTTCTTGGATGGGTCTGTGGGCTAGCAGTCCTCATAATTTGAGATGTTTGGTGAACTTCAAAGGCTTTTGATGCATTTTTTTCTGCAACTATAACTTATCTGCTTGGCTGTTAAGCTTAGGTTCTTCATCTTGAGTGCCCCCAGCTGATGTGTTAATGCAGTGTAGACAAGATAGTCACCATTTATTGCCTTTGTAACTGGGCTGAGTCACTTTTTCTGTTTTTGAAGGTTTTCATATTTATTACAACCCTGTGGTTCAACCTGCAGTTTGGACTAATTTTCATTTGTGCATGTGCATCTGACCAAATAAGATTCTTTCAGATATTTTGACAATTTTCATGCATGATTGTTCAGTTCTGTTCTGTAGTAAGATACTGATCGGTTTTCTGTTCATTTTTGTTACTGTTTGTCATGTGCATATTTCCCTTGCCACAGGGAATATTGTAATGTGATTCTGTGCTTGTTTCGTGTCACTAGTAAGTACAGAATAAGAAAGTATTGTGAAGCTTCTTACATTTCATACCCCAGAGGGTGATACTGTTATTTGAGATCTTGGCATCTTGGTTACTTTCTTTATTTCAGTATCAGAGTAACAAGAGGGACAAGCTGTGGTTAATCTTGGTGGAAGCTGATTGATTACCTCAAGTGTACTATGAAGTTTTTGTACATTTCTAATCACACAAGCACACTCGGTATGACTCCCTCATACTTTTTTTTTTTTTTTTGGGTGGGGGGGGGGTAGTGGTATTTGGACCATTTGATATGCTGTCAAGTTGTTTTATTCGTATAGTAAGAGTAACAACAATTTGGGGCTTTCTGATAATGTCATTGGAGTTTACAACCTGGGAGAAAAGCACACAGCATACCTGTCAACCTCTAAGTGCAAGAAATCTGAGCAAAGCCAAAAATAATGGGGGACAAAGGCCCAAAACCAGGGACAGAGTTTAAATATTGCTCCTACAAACTCAACTACTAGAGTAACAGGTTTTGCCTCCGCATGCATTTTCTTCTAAAGGATATGAAATCTGAAACTCAAAATTTATGCAGTTATTTAGTGATTTCAATTTTCAGTGATCTCTTAGAAGAACACAACTTCTATGAGGAACAGACCAAAAATTTGAGGCAAAAATTTGGACATTCTGCAAAATTCTAAGACAGTTGAGGCAAATAGAATGGTGGGCCTTAAAACTGTAATTTTCATGATCTGTGTTACATTGGCTTAGTTATCAGTAATATCCAATGAAAACTTTTCTAAAATATATTACGGAGTGTTACTGAGGAAATGGGTACATATACACATCTGCAAGTTATAGATGGGAAATGGTGGCTTTTTTCATGTATACATTTGAGGGATGCTGGTAATCATGGGTTTCAAGTTTCATTTTGTTCATTAGAAAACTGCATAATGTGCTTTTGCTAACTTTCTTACTCTATCTTTTGCTACAACTTCTCATGGTTATTATATGATAAAACTTGTGTAAGAGTTGCAAGTAAGAAAGAATTGAGACCAAGGTCAGCACACAAAAATGAGTAAAGTACAATAATTTAAAGAGACTGGAAAGCTTCAAGTCACAGAAACAGAAATTCTGCAAGGATGAAAGTGAATGGGCAACATCAATGAAAGTGAGCATACAGAACTGCAAAGTGAAAGAAGATACAACCTTATAGTATAAGAAAGGAAAACAGAGGACACCTCTTTAAACACTCGTGACCTGGAATGTTAAGTACAGCAGTACAACTCTGTGTCAGAACAGTATCAAAAGAAAAGTTTTTCAAGGCAATGAAGAACCATACAGAGGCACATTTTAGGTAGATGTAAAACATCAAATCCTTTCATTTGTCTCTTTTAATGTGAATTGGGATTAAAGGCAAGAACAAACTATTGTCGTAGATGACAGCCCTGCAGCATCAGGAAAATTATGTAGTATGCTGTTCACGAAATAGAGAGCATTTTTGATGTCCTTTATTGTGTTCAGAGTATGCCTTTGGTCATACAGGATTTAAGCAGGACTTTCTTAGATTTACTTGGCAAGTCATGTTCATAGATTGGCATGAAGGTTAAAGCTAAAATTCCACACCTAATGCCAAAGTACATGGTACACACCCTACTTTTCTTTGTCAGATTTTGTGTGTGTGTGTGTGTGTGTGTGTGTGTGTGTGTGTGTGTGTGTGTGTGTGTGTGTGTGTGAGTGTAAGAGCGAGAGAGAGAGAGGGAGATTAACACAATAACATCAATATTCTGAAATTAAGTAAAAGTAAACACATTTTGCCCTTGTGAAGACCACTGAAGTTTGAAACTGATGAATAAACACAACAATTTAAAAATGCTTATTTCAGGTGTCCATTTAATATTTCTGCATTAATTGCCAGTCCCTTATTTTATTAATGTATGTTCATTGCATATTACTTCTCTTCTGCATTTCTTTATATACTTCTATTCTTGAACAGTTCCATACTGTTCATAAAGTTGGCATTGTGGATTTACAAGGGTAGGTCTTAATTTATGAAAGAAAGTGAACTATAAAGCTATATGTATACTGAAGATAATTAAAATTGAAAGCATAAGAAAGCTGTTAGTGAGCTCATCAGAAAGGTGTGTCGGCCATAAAAAATATTTTGTACCTATAATGTGACTCATAGTAAAATGACTGAGTGTGCTGTTTTTATCATTAGAGACTTCTTGTCCTAGTTAATGTCTGCATAAGCTGAAGTTTTATGGAAATTTACTCACTTAAAAATAAAGAACCCTCACTACCACAGGGGTTTTCCTGTTTTATTTACAGAAAGCATCTTGTGGCAAGTGGAGAAATTCCTTTCTGACACAGACATGTATATAGTGAAACCAGAAACTCTTGTTTTTAATAAACCAAGCATTCGAATATTGGGCTACAAGGCATGCATGTATGTTTTTGATTGTGTTTAATCTGCTTATTATGTTGGAGTGTGCCAAAGTGTATGTTGTGTCAGCTTAATATTTGTTTTACAATGAGATATAGCCTGTCCCTGATCTGATGCGTGTTCTCAGATTTTTAATGTACTTTAAGGCAGCATTACATCAGAATTGAAATAACTGAATTGTTTACTTTCAGTAAAAAAAAAAAAAAAAAAAAAAAAAAAATCATTCCATTGTGCCATCCTGTTTGAAGGTTTCACTCCTGCAGTCCCCATATCTGAATAGTTAATTCCATGTTTGCACAATTGCAGAGAAAGGGCAAAGACCATCTACATCAAAACTCTGTTCCACCTCCTGTCTGCAGAGTTGAGATCCTTAAAACTCAGAAGCTGCAGTTCAAGCAAGTCTTCCTTTAAAAAATCCCTCAGACTTCATTTCTTCTCACACTGGGTTTGCACCTGCACCCTGACAGTTAACCACAAAACTTGACCCTCCCTCTAAATCCTACTCTTCTCCACTCGTCTGTCTTCCCCTTCTCTCTACCAGACTAACTCCTTCTGTTGTCACTGTACCATGCTTTATCCCTACCTTAGATCTCTGCCTCCTTCACTTTCCCCATTAAGTTAAATTCTTCACACGGTTAATGCTATTACTTACATATTTATACTTTTCTATTCCTATACTCAGATCATGACTGTAAAACTATTTGACACTGTAGTTATTAAATGTATTCCATATTATCATCAAAATTATAATGTGTTAATTATTTTATTACTACTGTTTTATATACTCTGTATTATTGTGTAACCTCTCCTGTATGTAATTAAATGTGGAGCTTTTCTCCCCGGGCCTCCACTGAAAATGGGCTCATTTCAGGCCCAGTGGACTTACCTGGTAAACAAATGCAATAAATAAATAAAATAAATAAGTCATGAACTTTCTAAACTAAGCCATCACAAAAATATGATTCAAATGATGCTCAACAAAAACACTGGAATTGGATAATTTGGATAAACACTGGATAAAATTGGAGTTCAAGGACTACAGATGTGTTGGTAATGTTCTTTTTGGCCTTTAAATCATCTGTTGAGGTGTTTATGCAAAATTTGGTTTACGTTCTTTGGATACTAGTTAAACATACTTTTTGCAAGGACTATACAACAAGTGATTGAAAAAATGCGATGGAAAAACTATTTTTTTGGCAGTCTGACTTTGAGTGTCTTTAAAGATGTTTGGATTTGACTCAATTGTTAAGATGTTTTTCAAACTCCCTTTATGCTCCTCAGTCATCATCGCGTTTTTCAAAAATTTAATTTAAAGACACATCTTAAAGAAACAAGTGAAAGACTGCTACTTATAAGTACTGGCAACACATGATTTGCATTACTTTTACTAAATGCAATTTATCGTCATCTGGAAAAGGTAACATTTAGGTAGTCAGTTTTAGAAAATTGCACTGACTATCATATTATGTGGCTGGCAATATGAGTGGTTTGTTGTCGGTATAAGAACTAGAGCCAAACTGATAATTTCTTTACAGTAAATCAGTTTTGTATTCCATTTTATCTTTGGAATCGTATTGTCAAACTCATTAAGATACTTGCCAGTTTAATTGCATTTCTTGACAGGGAGAGCCCAACAGGATATAGCCCCTTTTCAGCTGAGCCTGGGGAGAAATACTCCACAAATGTTACAATCAGAATATGAGAAATACTGATATTCTTACTCTGTTGCACTAATCAGTAGACATGTTAACCTGTGACTCAGATTTTCCTGTCGGTAACTTGTGAAGTTTGTGATGTCCACAAAGTACCAATCCTCAGGAAACAGCCACAGACAACGAAAGCCCAGGACTTATGTGCACTTTAATAACTAAAAAAAAACATGAAAATGAAAAATAAAAAAATGTAATACAAATAAGATTGTGCTTTTGTCCGTCAGTCCAGACTTCATCAGAATCATTAAACTGTCTTAATTCATTCATTTAAATATCCCACCACAAAAGTCACATGATCGTGCAATGAATCCAAAACCTCCATATATTAAAAAGAAAGCCAGTTATTTCACACAATGTGTGGTTTTAACCTCAAAATGCATCCGATAGAAATATGATCATTCAAACCGGGGGGTTCACCGTGGCATTTAACCTAAGTTGCCACTGCAGCTCACTAGCATCAGTCAGATCTTTCCAAGGTCCTCCCCTGGGATTAATCATGATGTGATTTAAACCAGAGAATAGACAGTTATGTTCAGGGTGACTGATACTATGTTTGGTCAGGAAATTTGTAAGGTTTTTCTTCCTTATATCCAAAGAATGTTCATATATTCTTTCTCAACTTTCTTTGAGTTAGCTCTGTAAAGCTCATTACATTTTATGACAAGCAGCCAGGTAAACTACCCCCTGAGTATTACAATTACAGTGGAACTTGGCTAATTCTATTGACCATGACCTGGTCACCAATCAAAATGTACTTACAGTGGCTACAAACAAAAACACATTTAAAGGTGCCAAGTTTTTTATTCCTAATAAAATCACCCACATCACTATTATGTTCCAAAATATTTTTCGTAGTTCTACCCCTTTGGTAAACAAAAGTTGTCCTTTCCCCAACCTTTTCCATAATACCATTGAAGCAGGAAAAGCCATATCAATTCTTATGCAACATCTTCCTAATATGTAAGTCTTCTAACCAATGTTTCGTAATAAAAGCCAAATGATGGTTACTTTTTGAGGTGGAGGTATGTTCAGATATTTCACTCACTGAATTATAAGAAGTTTTTAATGAGGGCAAAATGTCCCCCTTCTCTCTCTTACTTGCAACTTCAGACCTGACTGTGGAAACTGATTGGGGTACCCACGTACCATAAACATATCTGCCAGTTGTTGACTTTCTAACATAAAATGATTATCCCCCCAAATCATTCTGGTCAAGCATATGTATTCCCCTTTCACTATACCCCATTTTTGAGGTTCAGGGTGGTTACTCTTATAATGTAGCAAGCTGATACAGTATGTACGTTTCCTATAAATAGTACTGAGAGAGCACTGTTCCAAATCCATTTTTTGAAAGTTTAATAATCAAATAATTGATAACATCATGATCAAATGTAAAAGTAAACTTGAAAAATGATGTGGTAGAATTTAAATAGTCAATGAAGCCATTGATCTCGCTACTGGGCCTGTCACATCCAATAAATGTATCATCCAAATATCTAAGGTATAACTTCCAAGGCTTTGTGGGAAAAACCATCAAACAAAAATTGCTTCTCTCACTGAATAAGGACAATGTTGGCAAAAATGGGGGCACAAGAGGCCCCCATAGCTACACCCTTTACCTGGTGAAAATATTGTCCCTCCAAAACACAAAATTATTTTTAAGCACTATTTATATGCAAGTGTCCAGGATGTTAATTTCATTGTTTTTCAGGTCAGTGAATTCACATAGAAAGTCATGAAACCAAGCCAATCCAGTGGAATTACAGATGACATTAAATAGCTCCACATCATCTACCGTAAGAAAAACATAATTTGTGGAATAAATCAAGTTTTTAATCTTCCACAAAAAGTCCCAGGAATACTAACGTAAGTGATTAAAAGAAGCCAGCCATTTTTTTCAATTTTAAATCAATGTGTTTTACATGGGGGTGAATTTTGGATTTCCTAGCATTGACTATGGGTCTCATTGGTAGGTAGAGCATCATGATTAATATGGGGGGGGGGGCCTTGGAAAGATTTGATTGAAGCTAGTGAGCTGCGCTTAAAACTTGGGTTAAATGCCAAGGCCCCCCCCCCCCCGTTTGAATGCTTATATTTCTGTTGGATGCATTTTGAGGTTAAAACCATGCATTGTGTGAAATAACTAGCTTTCTTTTTAATATATGGAGATTTTAGATTCACTGAACATGGTCATGTGACTTTTGTGGTGGGATATTTAAATGAATTAATTAGTTTAATGATTCTTATGATATCTGGACTGACAGACGAAAGCTCTTAATTGTATTTGTATTACATTTTTTATTTTACATTTTTATGGTTTTTAGTTATTATTAGTTAGTTATTGAAATATACATAAGTGCTGAGCTTTCTTTGTGACTGTTACCTGAGGATCAGTACTTTGTGGATTTTGCTAAATTTGTGATATCATCTAAGTAGTTTGCACCTTTTTATTACATTAAAATGCTTCTGACATCTCTTCTCTGATGGCCAGATGTCTATAGTAGAGATCACAAGGAATATTCTAATCCTTAACTTCTTTTCGGTTTCTAGGTGTGTCTCAGTTGCTGCTTCCTTCTCTCCTATGATCTAATAATTTACAGGTGGGTTTCCTGGCTAAGGACAGCCTTTTGTGCATGGTGCTCATTTAATCTTTAGTATTCCCATGAGGAATGTAAATAAACATGGCAGTCTGTATAAGGAGAACCAGCATAAAATCCCAAGCTTTAGTCACTCTCTCTGTCACTCTCTCATTCACTGTGGTAATCAAAGGAAATATATGCAGCCTTCTGCTGTATCATATAAGACAGGAAAGGTAATGATTGTACTATGCAGTGTATTATGAATGAACTGTAGACAAGTGCTGGTGTCTTTGTTTACTTACTGCTTATTAATAGTGAGGTTCTACAGCTCTTTCTTAGGTATATATTTTAGGTAGATAGAGCTTCTCAAGCTTCTTACAGGATCGGGTAAAATTAATTGTATTTGATTTGTTTGTTTTAGATGAGGTTATCTGATGGTGTACTCTGTAGTAGTTTTAAAGAACAATGAGTGGATAATGGTTTGAGTGTTTGAGATGTCCTTCAAGAATGCAACTGCAGTCATAACATGTGGGTTGTCCTGCCTCAGGCAGCCCTTGGTCGGCCGGATTCCAAAGTCTGGGTCCGACGTCGGCTGATGTCGCATTTCTCTCTGACATCAGAGCGGCTGGAGAACATAAGCATCAGCCGGCGCCATTTTCTTCAGTCTTTCTTGCCGCGCGGTGCCCGAAGCAGAAGCAGTTCGCAAGTGCCGGTCGGTCAGCTCCTGTATTCTACGATACCGAAGTCATCAAAAAAGCTAAGTACCCCGTTGGGGACCTTTTCTTGCCTCAGCCGATGTCAGAAATTACTGAAAAAGTTAACAATTGTCTTTTTTGTGGTAAACAAATACCTCATAAGGATTTCCACTCTTACTGCCTCCCTTGCCTGGGCCCAGACCATGATCTCGGCCTGTGTAGCCTGTGCTCGCTTCAACAAGCGCACTCTCAGGCGCCGGGCGGAGTTCGCTGAAGATTTTTTCGGCGATAAATTTGCTTACACCATGCCGTCGGATCTTCCGACATCGCAAACTCCCAAAAAGCGAAAAGACCGGGACCGACATCCTCGGCCCGTGTCTACCACCGACTCCACGCCAAAACCTAGTGCGAGTGCTCCGGTTCCCTCTGAGACGGTCTCTCCACCGCTCCGAACCGAAGACACCGCATTACCGACGACTCCGATTCCAGACATTACTCCGACGCCAGTTATAGACTTTCCTCCGGATACCGAAACCGAGGAAATGCCCGAGACCATTGCTGTAGACAAGGTCACTCCTGCACGTGGAGCTGCCAGGCCTCCTATGGCCATGTCTATTAAGGCCTACACTAGGGCTAAGGCAGCCAGCAAAACAAAACATATTACTTCTAAATCCTTACCTCAGCCGACTCCGGAGACACAAATTATGTCCATGGCTGCTGATTTAATTTCCATGATTAGAGGTTCACAGGCCCATCCTGAGAGAGCATCCCAGCCTCCTCCTGATAAAAGGCCCCGGGTTGAACCCTCTGACCCTACTCCTTCAGATGAAGACTCTGAGGGCTCTGTCCACTCTGATAGCCAGGAAGAGCTCTTCCAGACCTATGAGGACTCGGATGCAGAAGATTCCATCCCTTCGGCCTCCCCTCCCGAGGATATTTCTTTTGGGGAAGTTCTGCACACCATGAGGGAACATTTCAAGTGGCAGGGTCAGGAATATTCTGATTCTAGGAAACGCCTTAGGACTTTCCTTAAGAAGCCTCAGCACAGGCCCTTAGCTATTCCTCCTGTACTTGATGTTCTGGATGATTTGTATTCTGACTCTAGTGCTACCCCTGATTCACTTCCTCCTGCTCCAGCCAAGCCAGACAGGTATTACAGGGTCCCAGAAACTCATTCCCATTTATTCAGGGCCCATACTGCTGATGTGGAAACTATTTCACAGGGGCCTAAAGGAGTTTCAGCCTCCACCTCAAAAAATCCTTTGCCCTCCAACAGGGAAGCAAGGTCATTAGAGATGGGGCAAAAAGGTTTACACATCCACTACCTTATCTATGAGAGCTTTAAATTGCCTTTTTCATATGTTACAATATCAGGATTATCTCTTAGAAGATTTACAAAAAACATTAGCTTCTCCTGATCCTTTAGACAGGAAGACTTTGCAGGAAGCTGTACACAACACTCAGCAAGTAAGCAATCACTTCCTGCAGTGTGGATATGATGCACTGGAAGCTTCATGTAGGGCAGCTATGACAGGGCAGTGATTCATAGACATGCTTGGTTAAAAGATCAACCTCTACCAGATCATGTAAAAGCAAAGCTTCTGGATGCACCTTTGGAAAAGAACAAGCTTTTTGGTGCAAATGCTAAGGATGTGTTAAAGACCATCGAAGAAAAAGCAAAATCAGTTCAGACTGTGAAAGATTTCCTCCAGGTTCAATCCCCCAGATTCAGTAGGAATTGGCCTTCAAGAAACTGGTCCTTTCCTAATCCAGAAAAGTTTCAAAGGGGTAAGAACAGACGTGGCCGAGGAAGAGGCCAATACAGAGGCCCTTACAGGGGACGACAATGGCAGCCAGGAAACCAAAGAAGTGACGCAGGGGTTTCACCTGCCCAACAACCACAAACTCAATGACTTTCCTCTACTACCACCTACCAGGGAACAACTAGAAGCTCCCTTGGGAAATTATCTCTGTTTGCAGAAATCTGGCACAGACTGACAAAGGACAAATGGATTTTGGACATTATAGACCGAGGGTACAGGTTTCATTTTCATACCTTACCAAGAAAACAAGGCATGCCAAACCTACCACAAAATCAAAGGGCAGAGGCTATCAAGCAAATCACTCTGCTGACTCGAATGAAAGCAATAGAAAGAGTTCCACAACAAGAACAAGAACAGGGTTTTACTCAAGACTGTTCCTTGTTCCAAGAAAAGAATCTCAATGGAGACCAATACTGGACTTGTCCGCATTAAACACCTTTCTCATAGTACCAAAGTTCAAAATGCTGACTCTACAGCAACTCCTTCCCATGCTGGGCAAGGAGTCATGGCTGATTACTCTGGACCTCAAGGAGGCATACCTGCATGTCCCTATCAGACACAGCTGCAGAAGATACCTCAGATTTCTTGCAGGGCCAGAGCATTATCAATTCTCAGCATTGCCATTTGGCTTATCTACTGCGCCCAGAGTATTTACAAAATGCCTGGCTTCAGTAATTGCTCATTGCAGGCTCCAGGGTATACAAATTTACACGCACCTGGACGACTGCCTCATACAAGCGGACGACAAATTGATGTTGACAAAAACCTGGATTATGTCATACGATTACTTCAAGCTCTGGGATACACAGTCAACTTCCAAAAGTCAAGAATGCAGCCATCCCAGCAAATAATCTTCTTAGGAGCCAAACTAGACACAGCCTCTCAGATGGCTTACCTGACAGAAGACAAGCAAGAGAAGTTAACTCATTACTTCAAAGGTTTAGCAAAACTCACCCAGATGACTGCAAGGAGATTCCTACAGGCCCTGGGTTACATGGCATCCTGCATTCTACTGGTTCCATTAGCAAAACTACACATGAGAAAGCTTCAATGGTACCTAAAAGCATTTGGTCTCAACACAGCAACAACTTGGAGACAATCATACCACTCATTCCATGCCTACAAAAGGAATTCCTATGGTGGGCCTCGTGAGCCAGGAAAACACAGGTATGTCATTCAAAACCACAGATAACACAGACCATGACTACAGACGCCTCAGACCTTGGATGGGGGCACATGGAAGGCAGGTGTATACAAGGACAATGGTCTCCAAAGGAAACACATCTGTATATAAACCAAAAGGAAATGCTGGCAGTAATGCATGCCATTGAGGCTTTTCAACACCAACTCCAGCAAGGCCATTTAATGATACGGACAGACAACACCACTGTGATGTGGTACATAAACAAGCAGGGGGGCACCCACTCTTACCCCCTTTGCAGACTGACAATGCAGCTTTGGGAGAAATCACTGAGCCTAAACATCCAGTTACAATCCCAGTTTGTTCCAGGAAAAGACAATGTGTTGGCGGACAGCCTAAGCAGGAATTTCACAGATCCACACGAGTGGAGGTTACATCTGAAGGCCTTCAGACAACTCATTTCGACATGGGGCAAGAAGTGGACCTATTTGCCTCTCACCTCAACCATCGTCTACCAACATTTTGCACAAGGACATACCATCCAAAAGCTTGGAAAATAGATGCCCTCTCTTTCAACTGGAACTCCCTAGCAATCTATGCATTCCCACCTCTGCCACTGATGACCTCAGTATTACTAAAGATCAAAGCAGAGAAGCCCAAGGGAATCATAATAGCTCCGGATTGGCCAAGACAACACTGGTACCCACTACTACGGAGCATATGTCACACCAGGAGGTGGGCCCTCCCTCAGTGGCCTCTACTTTTGACTCAACACAATTTCGAAACACTGCATCCAAACCTTCAGACACTGCAGCTAACAGCCTGGGAGATCCCATAAATAACTTCAGCTTATCTCTCTCCAAGGAAGTTCAGCAGATACTAACAGAGGCTCACAGACCATCCACCAGAAAGGTTTACTTAGCAAAGTGGAAAAGATTCAGCAATTGGAATACCAGCAAGGGACATGATGCATCATTGCTGAACATCCCACTTATCTTGGAATATTTGGCAGATATGTTAAAGAACGGCCTCTCATATTCTTCCATAAAGATACATGCATCTGCTATTTCAGCTAGATACAACACTGATCCTCCTGTTTTCTCTCACCCCTTACTAAGACAATTCCTCAGGGGAATCAAGAACATTAAGCCACCAAGAAAGGCCCCAGTGCCAGCCTGGGACCTCAATTTTGTCTTAGAAAAACTGACTCTACCTCCTTTTGAACCAGCAGCTTCAGTTGACTTGCAATTTCTCTCATGGAAGACAGCTTTCCTGTTGGCAATTACCTCAGCAAGAAGGGTTTCGGAGCTACAGGCCCTAATGGCAATACCACCCTTTATTATTTTCCACAGAGACAGGGTTTCATTAAGGACCAACCCTACTTTTATGCCAAAGGTGGTATCTAGGGTTTCTCTAAATCAAGCCATTCATCTGCCTGCTTTCTTCCCCAATCCTGAGAATAAGGGGGAAAGACTTTTGCATACCTTGGATATTCACAGACAACTTCGATACTACCTGGACAGAACCAAGGCCAGTAGGAAGTCTGAACAACTTTTGTAGCTTACGCCCCTGCAGTCCAAGGAAAAGCAATTTCAAAACAGACTATTTCTAAATGGATTGGACATTGCATCAGATTCTGTTATTCCTTTCATGGAAAGACTGTTCCAGCCAATGTCAGACCACATTCCACCAGAGCTACAGCCACCTCTACAGCATTTTTAAGAGGGGTGCCTACCAAGGACATTCTAGAAGCTGCTACATGGAGCTCCATGCATACATTCTCCAAACACTACAATCTCCCTCTATATTCCAGATCCAGAGCAGGCTTTGCTTCGGCAGTCCTGCAGGGTTTGATTGCCACACCATCTCTTTCCTAGAGCATACCTCCTCCCCCAGCTAAGCTATGGTATTCTACCCACATGTTATGACTGCAGTTGCATTCTTGAAGGACATAGTACAGTTTTGTACCTACCATAAATGTAGATGTCCGATAGACATGCAACTGCAGTCGGATTTTCCCTCCCTCCATACCCCTCTATGCCTAGGGTCCTCTCCTATCCCTGTTACTCTTAGCTGGGAATATCTGTTATGGTGTATTTGTTTTATTGCTCATTTATTTGTTTGGAATCCTGTTTTTGTCTTCCAATTTGATTACAGCCTTCCTTGGAGAGCACCTGGCATCTGGGGCAAGAAACACTGAAGAAAATGGCGTCGGCTGATGCTTATGTACTCCAGCCGCTCTGACGTCGGAGAGAAATGCGACATCAGCCGACGTCAGACTCAGACTTTGGAATCCGGCCGACCGAGGGCTGCCTGAGGCAGGACAACCCACATGTTATGACTGCAGTTGCATGTCTATCGGACATCTACATTTATGGTAGGTATAAAACTGTACTTTTTGTAGGCTCTGACATCATATAAACACTAAAGTATGAAAACTATTAAGTATTTTAAGTAAAATTGTGTAAAAAGATAAATTTGGTTCTCTATAGAAACATTAACAAAATTGCAATATTACAAATAGTAAATGTTGAAGTACTGTCTAACCTGGGAGACTATCTTACTCTGTTTAGTAGAGTTGATCATGACATTTGTTTGGACTGTTAGTGAAGCTTTAGATACCATCTGTTCAGTGCACTTTTCAGCACTGTATGGAAACAGCACTGCAGAATTTGTGTTTTTTGTTAGTTTACTAATTATGTTTCGTTAGGGATTGTGTGGTCCCTGTGTCAGAACTGTAAGACCTGCCGCTGTGAATCCTTCCACTGCAGAAAATAAACAGCAATTCAGTTTCAGAAATAGCAAATTGCAAAGCCTGATGCAACTTTCATGGATTTTTTTTTTTAGTATAAGGGAGGTAGGTTTACTACTTTGTATCCTTTTAACATTGGGGGGGGGGTTATGACATCCACAGCATTCTGGTCTGTGGGGGAAGGGATATTCCGATGCTATATTCTTGGATGTAATAGCATCTCCACCATCTGGATATGTACACCTACACTACTAAAGGCTGTAAATGACTGACTACCTGTAGACTTTGAAAAGCACCCTGTTCTGTCTTGCATACTTGCAGGTTTATATCCATTAAGACTGCGTTTTCAAGGAATGCATTCCAATATATGCACAGTCTTCCTATGTGTGCGTATCATGTCACAGGTAAGAGGTGGAAATACTACACTGTCCATACAAGTCCTCAAAAAAAGTCACTCTGCATGTATTGGTCCATCTGAACCCATCAGTTTTGTGGTTACTGTAACAAGAACAAGTTAAGTGCAGTTTTGTGGTTACTGTAGTGTAGTTATGTGTGACAACAAGCTAAGTGCAGTTTTGTGGTTACTGTAGTGTATTTATTTCTGACAACAAGCTAAGTGCAGTTTTGTGGTTACTGTAGTGCAGTTGTTTGTAACTGCAAGCTAAGTGTACCACATCTTGTCCCATGTGTGAAGATGCAGTAAGTCTTAGGTGATGGACTACAGAATATAGAGGAAGTGCTGTTAATAGTACTTGTTCTTGTTATGGATGCCTGGCACATGTTAAACCCAGTTAATTGAATTTAATTGAATTTGGAAGACTGAAAAAGAAGTCATCTGAGGGAACAATAGCTTACTTTGCAATTTAGTGATTGTAGAATTATTTATTAGTTTGGAGAGGGAAATGCTTACAACATTTCTGCATGTGGGTTTTCATTAAATTGGTCTTGAGAACTGCCATTCTGTACAAGCCCTCTCTATATCCAGCAATGCTGGCAATTGACCTCCTTCTCTGTCCTTCCTTTTTATAGGTAAGCTTGTTGAGAGTACAGTATGTATCCATCTGTGTCTTATATAATGTATGTAGCCTGTTTGATCCATGTTAGTGTGACGCAGGCACAGCCCTTGTTTGAGTTTTAAGTGACATCTTTAATGGTACTGAATCTGTGATTGTACTCCGTATTGATCCTCCATGAGCTCTCATCAGAGTTTGACACGATGGACTATGTTGTTGTGATTGAGTGACTGGCAGCATTGTAGTCGTAACGGCATCATAGTCAAAGGATTTCTCTTACCTTTTGGAAATCTGTCAGCAAGTGGTTTCTGAGGCTACTTTATCCAGTAATCTCTAACTCCACCTTTTTAACTTTTGTTGTTTACATTGCATATCCTGACATCCAGGGAAGTCCTACAAGGCAGAAGCAATTATTATTCTTACGCTGATGATGATCAGCTTTACCTGAGTTTTAGTAAGGAGTCTGTCTGGCCTTTACCTCTCCTGAAGACTGTTTGGAGTCCATTCTTCACTAGTTATCTGAAAGTCAACTGAAGCTCAACCTGGCAAAGAATAAAGCAATGTTGGCCCCTTCATTCCCTCACATTTTCATCTACTTTTGTTTATATTTATGGGGAGAATGGGTTTGAGTTAATCAGGGTTCATGGTCTAGGCATGATGTCTGTTGACAGATTCCTTTTCCAGGACTAGAAAATGACCTTGTATTTTCACCTGAAAAATATTGGCAGGACTTAGAATCTTATGTCCTTACTGGACCTCTGCAGTGATTCATGATACTATAGTCATGTTTAGGCTGTTGTAGTTTTCCTTATATTGGGCTATCAGGCATGCGCCTGGCACAGTTGCAAGGGGTGTTGTTTCTTCGTGAGCCTTTCAAAGGGGGCATCTACTGAACTGTGCATTACTCCTGTACTGAAGAGCTTTTACTAGCTGTAAGTCACTGCTAGGTCTGTCTTTAAAATTTCTAGTTTGACCTTTGAGGTCTTATGCAACCGTGCCCATTTCCTTGAAAGCGTTCTCAATGCCCTATTTTCCTGCAAGAGTCCTGAGGTCAGCAACTGAAAGCTGCTAGCTGTTCCAAGGACTCAGCTAGAAGCATTTGACAGGTTGTCATTTGCTTATCTTGCCCTGCTTTTCTGCCACTTCATGTCACCCTGGTGGGCCACAATATATTCCTCTTACAAGTGTGCACTTCCTTATACCTGTGGGTGGCTTGGTGAGCCTAACTCTTGCCCTCAGGCTGCCCCTCATTTCACCTTTCCTCCTCTTGAGGACTGTGGCAGTGTGTGTGGCTGGCTCTGCTTCTCCACCCCCCCCCCATTTTGTGTGCCAACACAGTCAAGCTGCCAAGGCTCTCATTAAACATAGGTCACCTGTGCCGTAGTCAGAGCTATATCCCTGTATGCTGCTGTCACTAGTGCGCTTCATTTAGCTTCCTGTCTTAGGATTGTAACCTATACCATGCTGTTTTTTTTTTGGGGGGGGGGGCAGTGATGTGGTAGGGATAGCCACCTAATGGTGTGAACACTGGTTCTAGCTGCTAGTCACTGTTGATGTGACACTCCAACCCTATGTGCAAAAATGGGGAAAAGGGGTTATGTATGCATGTGTGGCTGTATGCTTTTAATTTAATAACGTCAATATGCCGTCTCAGAAGATGGCAGTAGTGTAATACCCAAGTAACTGCAGATGTCTAGAAGGTTCTCAAATATAGTCATGCTGTCCCATAATTTATCGCTCATAATGTTTGAGTCTTAAGGTGCATCTCATTTTAACAAAGGGTCTGCTGGAGTTCTACAGCATTTGTGATGCTTCCTTTCATTCCTGAAGCCATGATTTTTGGGTATGTAAGAAGGGAAAGGGCTTCACATGCGCATATGAATGAGCTCATTTAAAAGGTGACAATGAGAAGCCTTGGTAGATGTAGAAAAACATTGTGGGCTACTGCTACAGATGACTGATTCCTCAATGTGATATTGGTAATTTGGGCTTGATAAGAAGTCTGAGCTGACTTTGGGGAAAAGGGTTAACCATCCATGGAGCAAGATGACTTTGTTAGTAGGCAGGAACTTTGTTATAGCTTGATATGGCACAGAGGAGTACTGTACGCAACATCTGGCATTTTTAACATGGCGCGCACACTAATTGTGCATGAAGTCTTTGGTTTGTCAATGTCTGCATTGTGTGTAACATGGATAATGAGCCCCCATTCCATTGAGATGAAGACTACAGTGCCATGTTCTGCCAGTTCTTGTAAATGTACTAAGCACCCAGTTCTGTGACATGCTACCTGGTGTCTGGCAAAACCAATGTTTTCCAGAAGGTGTTTCTTATTAGAAGATGAATACAGATTCAAACATAATTATACCAAATCAGTAGGTGAGGATGGCACTTAAAACTGGCAGCAGATAATGTGGGATGAACATCTGATGCTAGTAGGAAGTTATGATGCTTAAAGGGAAGTCCATTTTAGGGCGACGTAAAATTGTGTGTCTAAAATACAGGTGAAAGAGAAAAATTACCCCTTGTTGCTCATGCCTTAGGATTGTCATAGGGTGTGGTGTGGTAAAAAAAAAAAAAAGTCAGTCAAATCTATAGCTTAATGCATTTATGTTGTAGTGAGTAGATTACTATACTTTACAATTTAATAACCTGACCAAATTGCTACTCCTGTTTATTCTAGCTGGTACTTATTCTCTATTATTCGTACACTTCTTGCTTAATTTTAGAAAAAAATACATCTGCTTCCTCTTCACAAATCTTCACAAGCCATGTTAACATTTAGTAGAACATTAAGTAAGCAAGCAACCTGTAGTCTGTAAACTCCAGTGAAGAAACGTGTGAGCATTTACTTCAAATAAGCAAGGCTGTAAATATATAGCATCAGCTGTGAAATGTAACTTGCACTTAAAATGAGAACAAAGTCATAAAAAGGTTCCGTTCAGTTTGGGGCACATCTCTCCTGACAGGATGCTGGTCTTCATTAGCTGTGTCACTTTAGTTCTTTGGTGTTCACCAGGAGACTGATAGTGTGTCCATCATTAAGTTGTAGAAAATGCACACTAAGCAAGTCTAACTGTAACAGAGATCTTGGTGACAGTAACTAATAGAGAGAAGCTGTAATTCTGACTGTTCAAGTAAAGGTGAATGAGGGGCCAGAGTGGTCTAAACACACATTATCTCTCCCACTTTCCCCTCTGTCTTCACTTTTGTTTTGTATAAAAATTGAGAGAAGTCAGGACTGTAAGCACCTACACACACACACACACACACACACACACACACACACACACACACACACACACACACACTGCTAGTATCTCATGTAAAGTGCTGCTGGGAAGTGTAGTTCAGATACTAATTACAGTCTATTAGTTTAGCCAGGGTAGTGACCCATTTACTGTGTTACACGGTCTGTGAATGTGGGGAGATGTTCAAACTTTACTATGTCCTCCCAGCATTGCTGAGTTTGTAGCTGGAAACTGATTGATTATCTGATAATACCAAAGTATTGAAGTTCATTGAACCTCAGAAATTGATTTTGCATCATGGACTGAGCTTGTTAAACCACCCTGACAACGGCTGCATTCATGATTATTCATCTTGGAGTTGGTTAAGAGCTCGTCTTTGATATGCATTTTATACACAGGCTGCAGAAAGGACCCAGCCATAATTCCTCTGTGATCATACAAAAATGTACCTAACCACTGATGATGTAATAGGTGCAGCCCAAGCGCAGTGCTAAACAAACCCAGGAAGTCTTTCAGGAGTAACATATGCATCAAGCCACAGCACAACAGCTAGTTAGTTTTGGTACCTTGTCCATAACTAGAATACATTAGCTAGCTAGGTAGACTGACAGAACCTTCCGTATGAATTAATTTTTACTCTTCTAGTGTTAACCCCAAAACGCATTTCTTTATTGTCCTCATTGTGCAGCCCTCACTAGAATCTTAACTTGATAGTTTTAAAGGGATTTTACAGAGTGTGACAGGATGTGCCGTAAAAATATGAACTTGTTTTTCAACTACTTCTGTTCCTTCTATCTTTGGAATGTACTTCTCTCTGCTCTTTGATTATTTTGCCTTAAGAAGTTCTTGGGACTGTTTAATTGCTTGACATCCCTGTGTCTTACTGACCTCTGGTATTATAACTGAGGCTTTACTTAATGAGAAGGCACAGTCTGCACTACGCATTTGGTATCTGCTACAAATATCACTGCCTGTGCTGTGAATAAACACATCATTTCCTATGTAGTGCAGAGCCCCTGTTCACTATTCCAGCTAGCCCTGCTGATTAGAATGAGTCATGAAGCTGTATCTGCATAGCATAGTGCCAGGCAAGCATTGCATCCTCTCTAATGTCCAGGGTCTCCCCACCTCATCTCCGTAATATTTTATGTTGTGCTCATTGTGCAGAGTTGTTCTCTTCTAACCTGTCAAGTCTTATTGGCCAGAGTCTCACTCTTTCCCTTATGTTTATTGATATAATACTCTTGTACAACGTTCCCTATTCCTTGTAGTATAAATGACAGTGCCGATTGTTGGGGCCCCCACTTGTGTCCTTTGTCACCCAGATGCAGCTTTAGGCATCAGCCACTTTGGTACACCACAGCAAAATGTGGCATACAGGAGTGATGAATAGATACTCTGCTTATTCCGCTGTTTAACAGGTGATTTCCATGCTCCTGAGTTGCCATAGCAGTGAATTTGAACAACTGTGTACGAATAATGTTTAGATGACGTAATGCAGGATTGTTAGGCCAATTGGTGAGGAAATCTTTTAGGTACACTTGCTCCCATCACTGCCACACCTCTTGTGTGCCACTGTGGATTGGAGAAGAGCCACACTCCTGCTTTGGTTTGCACTGTTGTAGTCCATGATGTGCTATAGTGTTAAGCACCACCTGCCTTTAAGGATCAGAAGTAGTTCGGTACAGCATAGAACATTCATCGGCAGTGAAATCATAAGGACCAGAATTGTGATCTTTAAAAGTACAGAACACAATTTCAGAGTTTTGCCCTTATTCTGAGGCAAATCGATCTTAGAATTAGCATATGTAACCAGACGGGGCACAGGAGGCAAAGCACCCATATAAGGCATTGAAGGGGACTTGTGTAAATGCTTAAAAGGTCTAACATTGAGATTGTTTGTTGTTATACTGCTCGAATCACAGTTTTTCAACATGTCAAAACTTGCACTGTATGATGTTGCACTCGTAGCTGGTTTTAGGCACCAGCGAACCCTGTGGTCACTGGGGGCCCTTATTCCCTAGGTGCCCCCAACTACAGCAAGTTATCTTCTCCTGATATTTTGTCACATGTTTGTAAAACCAACAGAAGCTAGTACAGCAGTCTTGTATACTTAATAAACCATGAGGGTAATATCTCTTATTTATATCTCCCTTAAAATTCAAAGATATTTCTGGTTGTAGTAACAGTGTTTTGTCAAGTAACGTCTTCAGAATTCCATTAAATATTTTACCACTGACATAGTGCTCCTGGCTTAGTTAAACCCTGCTTTTTTTTCCACTAAAACTAACTACATAGCCAACTTTAGGTCCTTGCAAAACCATGGCTGCAGGGTGCCCCCTTAATTATCTTTGACTGTGCGGGGCCTCACAAAAGCTGTGGCTGGCTGGGGAAAAATGAGGAAGAAAAAATGTATTAATTTTCTGATTATGCTCTTTAACCTAAACAGGGCTGTGATATGACACTGTTAGGATACAACTGACAATGAACATGAGCAAGATAAGCACTAGAGAGAGCAGCAGCCCAGAGTGACTTATCTCAGTGCAAATTTTGGATTTACGAAGTGCTGATACTTCCAATCATCAAGGATGATTTTCTCTTTCAGGGAGTTTTATAAATACAAGCAGAACAGCAGATACTATAACTCTCCATTTCTTTGCTTAAGAATTCAGTGCAATCCCAAAAATAATAGAATAAAGGCTCAGAATCAGGAATATGTTTAAATATTACTCTAATTCATTTAAAAAGTTAACAGAATAACACCTTTTTCATCAACACATATTTTTGGAGAATAATTATAAAACTCAGATGTCTGGATTGATTGGTTTGTAATCCTGAACGATTTACCAGCAAATCAAACTTTTTACGAAGGAAAAAGCAAAGGTATGAACAAAATCAGGAAGGGTCTGTGAAACCAGGACAATAACAGGTATGTATTACTCCTCAATGAGGGAAATAAGTGACTTACCCCTGCTGCTGATTGACTGTTAAACAGTTACTGATCTGGTGTGGCAGTACCAGTGTTGCACGATGTATTGCTGTTTGCTGAAATAAGTACAAAACTAGTACTGCTGGGGCTTGTGTGTGTGTGCGTGTGTAAAAAAATATCACTGATTTTTTATCAGTGCATGCACCCAATAATGCCAGGACACAGACATTTTTCTGTGTATCTGTAAAAAAAATGTACCTAACAAGTAATTATAGTTCGAAAGTAAGACATAATATATATCACAGAACATTCAGACACTTAGATATTCTGGTGGCCCCACTCACCAGACAGTCTAAATGGATAATGGGGACTCCCTTAATCATCCTTGACTCTGTGGGAGCCTCCACAAAAGCTGTTGCTGTTTGGAGAAAAATGTATCAATTTTCTGAATACACTGTTTAACCTGAATGGTGCTGAGATACGACCCTTTTAGGATAAAGCTGATAATAGCCTCTGTTTACAAGCACACCCATTCTAAAACCAGCCTTGCTCAAATGTGTGTGTACAGAAAGCTGCTACAGGTTATGAGGGTCTAGAGATTGTATGGATGTTCTTAGTGTTTCACTGTTGCAATCATTACATTTGGGTAATCTGCTTGCAGGTTGCCCACAGTTGACCTGATTAACAAAGTCTTGGGTCCTGCATCAGTTGCTGTCCCTTCTTCTATGACGTCAGGTCATCAGGGGTATAAAACATGCAGCCGACGCCATTACATCAGTCTTTTTTGCCGTGCAGTGCCCAAAGCAAAAGCAGTTCGCAAGTGCCGGTCATCCGACTCCTGAAATTTTCATTTTCGAGTTTCAGAACTGAAGTCTTCAACTAAAAGCTAAGTACCCCATTGGGGAAACTTTTTCTTGCTCCTTACCGATGTCAGTAAAAGTTAATAATTGCATTACTTGTGGAAAGCAAATACCTCATAAAGATTTTCAGTCATACTGTATTCCGTGCCTAGGCCCTGACCATGACTTACCTTGCTGTCAGTTTTGTGCTTTATTTAATCAGCGCACTATCCATCGCCGGTATATTTTTGCCTCTAAATATTTCGGTTCTCTATTTAATTAGGTTCATAGGTGTGTACTAGGCTAATGGCCCTGGAGCTTTTACAAGCCTAGCCCATAGGATTACTCTGGCATTCTGTCAAGCAGAGCCACTGGAGTGATCTCAGGCGTGAATTTTCTTTTTCCCCTTCACTCATCAAGATTTCTCTTAGAGGGCCAGTGAGGTGCTCTGCTTGACATGTATGGGAAGTCTATTCCATAGCATGGGCAGTCTGTGGGTTATGAACCTGTCCCTCCAGCATGTTCTGTTGATTGTGGTAATGAGGTTGTGGTCTCTGGAGCGTGTGGTGCAGAGAAATTGGGATGTCTTTAGATGTAGCATTTCTAACCGAGCTAGGTCAGACATGGCTTTGTAAGTCAAGCAGAGATTGCCTCTAAGCAGGCGATATGAGACAGAGAATAGTTGGAGTTTTTTTTTTTTGTCTGTCCATATAGGACAAGTGTTTAAGGCCTAGGATCATCTTTGTGAGGTACTTTTGCAGCCTCCAGTTGTTGCAGGTGCCTAGTGAGGTACATGCCAAATGGGGCATTGTACTCAATGATTGACCTAATGAGGGAGGAGTAGAGGGAGACAATGACCTCTTTCTTCCTGGATGCAAAACCCTTAGTAATGAGATGTGCCACATAGAAGGACTTTCTGAACACAGTGGCAATGTGGTGGTCAAGAGAGAGGTTGCTGTTAACCTGTGTTCCCAGATCTCTTATAATGCCTTCTGTATTTAGTGGACTACCATCAATGTGGTAATTCAAGGGAACCGTTTTTTTCCAAAGGGGATAAAGACACATTTTTTGGCATTGAGCTTAAGGCCATGGTTCTGACACCAGTCTTTGGTATCACTGAGGCCTTTCTGCAGGATGTCAACATCACTCGTGGAGTTAATAATAGCTCCCAACTTGCAAGCACCTACAAACTTTGTCAGCCAGTGTACCTTTGTGTTGGCCTGGACTTCAGAGTAGATACCAAACAGGAGAGGACCCAGGACCAAACCCTGTGGGTCTCCACTCATGACTGGTTGGTAGTCTGACTTGGAGTCCGCTACTTTCACACTGTAGGTTCTGTGAGCCAGTTTGCAACCCACCTAGTGATATAGGAGTTGATGCCTAGCTTAGTAAGTTTTTCTATGATTCCTGAGTGGGGAATGGTATCAAAGGCCTTGGCCAGATCAGTGTAGGCTGCATGAACAACTTTACCTTCATCCACAGCTCTGGTTACTGAGTCAAAGAAGTTGACCAAGTTGAGCAGGCATGATCTACCTTTCACAAAACCAAACTGTGTAGGATCCAGAGTTTGGAGAGTCCCTATATCCTTGTTTATTAGGTCCAGGATGATGTGTTCCATAGCTTTGCATTATCAGACTCATCAGGCTAATGGGGCGATAGTTCCTGGGGTCTGTAGTCATTCCTCCTTTGTGGAGAGTGATGACTGTAGCAGTGCACCATTCGGTAGGGACAAAAGCCTGAGGTGAGGCTGTGACTGAACAGGGCACACAGGTGAGATGCCAGTTCACTCTGTAGTTCATGTAGAACACAGCCAGGAATACTGTCAGGTCCCATAGAAGCTGTATTCTTGGCTTTGGACAGTGCTGTTTTAACCTGTGCAGCAGTAATACTGAGTGCCTGGCAATCTACTGGTATTGTGATTGGTCCTTGGGGGGGGGGGGGTAAAGTTAGCACTGAATCTGTCTGCCATTATATCTGCAATATCTGTTGGCTCGGTACAGGAAGTATCATTGTGCAGTAGCTCAGAGCAAATCTGGGTACTGCCATGGAGATTCTTTACATAATTATAGAAGGCCTTGTGGTTGTCTTTACTATCTGCTGCAATTCTGTTTTCATAGCTAGCTTTAGAGGATTTGATGAGGGATCTCAACCTTTTGTTGAGGCTGATTAGGGAGTTTTTTCCAGTCTTGGGACTTCCTTATTCTGCATCAGTTTCCTCTTTCTGTTGTAGAGTTTGTTTTTTTTTTTGTTTTTTTTTCCTGAGGAGAGCGTCTTAGTTCTATTGGGTATGGCAAGATCCATGCATTAGTGTACATGTTTTTACAGTGCATTGGTGTATGATTTGGCGGTCATGCAACTATTCTCCATTTGCATGGGTGTCCAGAAGTTAGCCACCTCTGTTTTTAGGAGCCCAAATATTTCTGTTTATATTTCCTTTGAATTAAAACTCTGGTGTTTATTGTAAATAGATAAAAAAACAGAAAACATAAAAATGATGAATATTTGTTATTAAATATATTTATACCTGTCATTGTGGCAGGTCTTTAAGAAAATATTTTAACCTTTGAGAGTAACTGCATTTATTTGGTGGCACTGCGTCTTCATGCACCTGAAAGTCTTGCTGTTTGGGTTGGAAACAATACAGTTTGTACAAATATTAACTTTACTAAGAGTACTTTGGTACCCTGGTAAGAGCCTTAAAGTAGAGCACTGATTTCTGCAGAGAGAAAGGTAGAGTCTTATTTGGGGCCTGGAGCGGAAGTCCAGCCCCAGAACTGGAGGGTGCTCCCTGTGTGCTCTTAACAGAAACTGAAATTGTGCTCAGTGCAGAGAGCTACATCTGAAAATACTTTGTGTATCTATTGTTGTTCTAAGTGAATGTTCCCCACCGGGTCAGTGGTGAGGATTGAGGCTCCTTGATTACTGGCCCACAGGAGGGACATCACAACCTAAATGAAATCTCTGTTTATAAGCTGCACCACATAGTTTAAGACAGTGGAAACATGCTGGTCAAAAGTTAGGTCACTGTCCACATACAAGTTCTCAAATCACAAACAAATGGGTCAACTCTTAGGGGCACATTGTCAATATGGTAGTTCTCTGGGTTAGGCGACTTCCAGAGGATATGATAATGCATTTTTTTGGCACTGAATTGCAGTCCATGATTCTGGCACAATCTTGCAGGATGGCCACGTCATCTGGGAATTCAAGGACTTCTCACAGCTTGCAGTCACCTGCAAACAGTCAGCCAAACCCTTTTGGTATTGGCTTTACTTCAGTGAAATGTCATCGGTTAGCCATCCGACTACCGGGATTCCAAAAAAATGTAAAGATAAAGACAGAGACAGGCCACCGAGGTCCAAAACTATGGATGACGCTTCTCACAAGCCAGTCGCCAGTTCTCTGGTACTCAGTGAGGCACTTTTGCAGCCCCTGATACCCGCTACTTCTGATTTGCAGGCCTCTACTGAGACCCATTCACAGTCCGGTATGCCGCATGATGCTTCAACTATGGAACCCGTGGATGTGTCTACCTTGGATGGGTTTGGAGCCGCTGTGCAGGCACCGGCTTCTGAGGGTGTATTCAGGCCTACGGACTTGCATATTAAATCGATGCCTCCTTCATTACTAAGGCCTAAATCTCAATCCAGGTCTAAAAAAAAGATGCTCAGGCCTCTATGCCTAAAAAACAAATGATAAAAGTGGCTGAAGATCTAATACCTCTGATCATGATCAGGGGTAGCCAACCCCCCCCCACCCCCTTCTAAGAGGCCTAGGGCTGAGCTTGATTATGAATTTTCTGATCAGGATTCTGTTTTTTCTGACTTCTGATGACCTGGATTTGTCCTTATCTACTTATGATGATTCTGATGCAGAGGACTCTATTCCATCTGCTTCCCCTCCTGAGGATTTTTCTTTTGGGGAAACCTCACATACTCTAAGGGAGCATTTTCACTGGGAAAGCCAGGGATTTTCTGATTCAAAAAGAGGCTTAGGGATTTTCTTCTCCTACCTCAGCATAGGCCTTTGGCTATTCCTCCTGTACTAGACATTGTTGATGATGCTTTCTCAGAATCCAGTTTGGCCCCTGATTCCCTGCCTCCTGCTCCCAGTAAATCTGGCAGATACTACAAGGTCCCCGAGTCCCACAAGTTCCTTTTTATAAATCCTATTGCAGATCCAGAGACTATTTCACAGGGGCCCAAGGGCATTAAGGCTTCTACTGCTAAAAATCCTAACCCTTCTGATAGAGCCTCCAGGGCACTGGATAGATGGGGTAAAAAGGTTTACACTTCAGCAACCTTGGCCATTAGAGCTTTAAACTGCCAATTTCATATGTTAAAATATCAGCAACATGTTTTTGGACTGCTTAAACAGAAAAATATGTCTATTCCTGACTGTGTGGAAAATAAAGACTTACAGGTTTTAATGCATTATGCTGAACAAGTTGGAAAACATACTTTGCAATGTGGTTTTGATTCTTTAGAGGCCTCTTGCAGGGCTGCTGTTACTGGATCTGTGCTTTGAAGGCATGCTTGGCTTAAGGAGCAATCTTTGCCTGATCATGTTAAAGCTAAATTGTTGGATGTTCCTTTAAATCAGGCCCACCTGTTTGGCAAAAAGGCTGAAGAAGTTCTTAAAAAGATGGAAGATAAAGCTAAATCTATGCAAACTGTTAAAAGATTTTTTACAAGTTCAGCCTCCTAGATTTAGTGTGCACTGGCCATCTAAGAATTGGTCCTTTCCAGCCCCTTCCAGGTCTTCTCAAGCCAAACGCAGACACAGCAGAAACCCCAGATTTCAGTCCCAGGGGACTCGCAGAACTAAGCAGTGGGGGGCCTCCACTTCCAAGTCTGGGAGTAACAAGCCTCCCCCCCTATGGTAAACTGTCTCAATGACTTCCTTTTAAAATTTCCAAGCACTTATCTTCTGACTGCCCATTTGGGGGGAAAGATTGCTCTTCATGCAAAGAACTGGGAACTCGTTACCCAGGACAAATGGGTTTTAAACATAGTATCCCAGGGATACAGATTTCACTTCCACATGTTGCCAATGCCAAGTGGGTGGCTGGACCTACCCCAAATCAGTGGGCAGAGGCTCAAAAACAAGTACTTTCTCTCTTAAGCATGGGGGCTATTCAACTGGTACCAGAAGAGGAAAAGGGACAAGGTTTCTACTCGAGACTTTTCCTGGTATCCAGAATAGACAAGTCATGGCGCCCTATCCTGGACCTGTCTACTCTAAACACCTTTCTAGAGATTCCAAAAGTCAAGATGCTGACTCTTCACCAATTACTTCCTATGCTAGGCAAAGACACCTGGTTGGCAACACTAGATTTAAAAGAAGCACACCTGCACATCCCAATCAGGTATTCTTGCAGAAGATACCTACACTTCAAAACAGGCTACACGCACTATCGGTTCTTTGCACTGCCCTTTGGCTTATCTACTGTGCCCAGGGTATTCACAAAGTGCCTAGCTCCAGTTATTGCATTTCGCAGGAAAAGAAGTATTCAAATATACCCATACCTGGACAATTGTCTAATCCAAGCAGAAAGCCAGGACATACTTTTGAATCCTCTGACCTTTGTAAAAAGGGTTCAACTTGTCTGGAGTACACCATAAACGAAAAGAAATCACAACTGGTACCCTGTCAACAAATGACATTCCTGGGAGCAAGCTTGAATACAACTTCCCAGATGGCTTACCTCATGCCAGAAAAGCAAATTAATTTGACAACCTACTTCAAACAAGTGGCCACAAAAACCCTGCTATTTGCAAGAGAAATACTGCAAGCCTTGGGGTTCATGGCCTCCTGCATTCTTCTAATTCCATATGCAAGACTGCATATGAGGAAACTAGTGGTATCTAAAAAGCCTATGGAGTCAACATTCTCACAGCCTAGAAACAATGATTCCTATCATACCTTGCCTATGCCTAGAGTTCCTTTCGTGGGCAGAGGCCTGCCACCAAAACAAGGGACTACCTTTTACACCACCCCCTGCTGCGCAAACCCTAACAACAGATGCATCAGACTATGCATGGGGGGGGCTCACCTGGCAGGGAAGTGCATTCAGGGCAAATAGAACCCAAGTCAAATGCACCTGCATATCAATCAAAAAGAAATGTTAGCTGTACAGAATGCTGTGACAGCCTTCAAGGACTACATTCTTCAAGGACAACTAATGGTAAATACGGACAACACCACGGTTATGTGGTACATAAACAAGCAGGGGCTACACATTCTTACCCCGTCTGCAGACTAGCCATGGCATTGTGGAACACAGCCTTGAGCTACCAAGTGCAACTACAAGCTCAATTCCAGTCAGGAAAATTAAATACACTGGCAGGTGGATTAAGCAGAAACCTCATGGACCCACACGAGTGGAAACTAGATCCAAGGATTTTCAACATGTTGACAACCGAATGGGGGAGCCCAGATATAGACCTGATTGATCCCTCCAGAACTGCCAATTGGACAAATTTTGCACAAGGACTCCCCACAAACGAGCCTGGAAAGTGGATGCTCTGTCCTTCAGCTGGAAAAACCTATCAGTCTATGCCTTCCCCCTGCTGCCTCTGCTCTCCAAAGTACTACTAAAAAGTCAAACAGGACAAGCCAAAGATGATTTTCATTGCTCCAGACTGGCCACTCCAACACTGGTACCCCCTCCTGCGCAGTGTGTCATGGTTATCTCCATGGCACCTGCCTCGGATTCCTTCCCTGCTGTCTCAGCAGGAGAACCAGATTCTGCACCCTCAGCTTCCAACACTGAACCTTGTAGTCTGGCTAATTACTTAAACTCTCCCTTACCATCCCTCTGCAAACCTGTGATGGATGTCATCTTAGAGGCAAGGAGGCCTAGTACTAGAAAATCTTATGCTGAAAAATGGAAAAGATTTTGTGCCTGGAATCAGTCTCAAGGGATGAGCAAAGCAGGGCCCAATTTACCTCAGATTTTGCAATACTTAACTGAGATGCTTCACAAGGGCCTGTCTTTTTCCTCCATTAAAATCCATGTCTCAGCCATTTCAGCTCATTATAACACAGAACCTCCCCTCTTATCTCATCCACTGCTCAAGCAGTTCCTCAGAGGGGCCAAAAATTTGAGACCACCCAGGGAGCTCCAACCCCAGCCTGGGACCTTAACTTTGTATTGGAGAAACTCACTCTACCTCCTTTTGAGCCACCTGCTACTACAGACTTAAAATGTCTTTCTTGGAAAACAGCTTTCCTTTTAGCAATTACTTCAGCTAGAAGGGTATCTGAATTACAGGCCCTTATGACAGTGGAGCCTTTCATCATCTTTCATGCGGACAGGGTGTCACTCAGAACCAATCCATCCTTTATGCCCAAGGTGGTGTCCAGTGTGGCTCTTTAATCAGTCCATTCATTTGCCAACCTTCTTTTCCAATCCACAAAACAAAGGGGAACGGATACTGCATTCCTTGGATGTGTACAGACAACTTGGATTCTACTTGGACAGGACTAAACCTCAAAGAAAATCTGAACAACTGCTGGTAGCATTTGCTGCAGGGGCAGAGGGGAAGGCTATTTCAAAATGAACCATTTCTAAATGGATTAATTTCTGCTGTAAGCACCATGGAAAACATATCCCCCAGGGATTTAGACCTCACTCCACCAGAGCTGCAGCTACTTCTACAGCCTTTCTCAGAGGTGTTCCTACCAGGAACATCCTAGAAGTTGCTACCTGGAGTTCTGTACATACTTTCACCAAGCATTATATTTGCCAATTTTTTCTAAATCCATAGCTGGCTTTGCCACTGCAGTGTTGCAGGGCATTATAGCTGGCCCTAATGCTATCTAAACTCCTCCTCCCAGCCATAGCTTTGTGAATCTACCCAAATGTAATGACTGCAACAGTGAAACATGAAGAACATAGTACAGTTGTGTACACTTACCATAAATGTAGATGTTGGAGTGTATTCACTGTTGCAGTCCTGGTTACCCTCCCTCCTGCCCCCTAACTACTTTTGGCTATACGTCTACTTTCCTTTACTATGTTTAAAAGCCTTTCTGGTGTATTTGCTTTTTTGTTGGAGGTATACCTTTGTGTTTTTATGTTTAATTGCTTCCCATTGGGGGGGCACCTGACATCTGGGGCAATGTAATGGCGTCGGCTGCATGTTTTATACCCCTGATGACCTGACATCATGGAAGAAGGGACAGCAACCGACGCAGGACCCAAGACCTTGTTAATCAGGCCGACTGAGGGCAACCTGCAAGCAGATTATTGAAATGTAATGACTGCAACAGTGAATACACGCGAACATCTACATTTATGGTAAGTGTACACAACTGTACTTTATTACATCTTTAATTTTCATCACAGTCAAACCTTAGAGGTGCGCACATGAAGTCATTATAACTTGTGTTTGAGCTGTGGGCAGTGTTTCGCACAGACCTCAGAGGTGTACAAAGAAGGTTGCTATAGCTTGTGTAAGATAGGTGTACTCTCTAGGAGCCATAAATTTGAATATATTACTGAAATCATTCTCACAATCACATATTAGGCACATATACATGTGGCTGCCTTTGAGGGCTAGGCGTGAAGAACATGCTATGTATATGTATGTCAGCAGTCACTTGAAATATATGACTAAGGCAATTTAAATCTTTGCTTTCATCCCAGTCTAACACCAAAGGGATGCATGGGCAGTGACTGTCTTTTGTAGGAAGTTGGGAGGTAGGCAGTATTCCCAGATAAGACTTAAGTATTCTCACAACTACTGGCTTGTTAGTGTACTGTAAGCTACGATTTTTTGTCTGCTTTGAAAATTAAGCCTTGAGCACTATGTCTTCTTTGAAAGAAAATAGATAAGACTGAAATTCTTTTTTTTTTTTTTCATTATTTTTTGTTTAGGCCACCATTGGAGTAAAATGTTGAGAAAATGCTCTAAAATGCATCCCAGACCATCTGTAAATCTATGGCTTCTTGGGCCCTGGCTTGAGTTATTTCCTAAATGGTTATTACTGGGCTGTCTTGTTCAGGAAAGGTGTGTTGAAAGGATGTAAGGAAAACTAAAGCTGAACTGCAACAGTGAATTTCTTTCCTTAGTCATAATTTCTGTTCAAGCCATTATTGGATGAAAAGGTTGTGTAAAATGCACTTCAGAGCATACAGAAAGTTATGGTTTCTTGCAAAAGCTGAGAGTGGCGCAAAATGTGAGTAAAGGAAGAGAAAAGTAATGTGCATGGTATGAGGAGCCCAAATGGGAATCGGAAGAGATGACTGGAAGGTGTGTCTGTCTGTGTGTGTCTGTGTCTGTGTCTCTGTCTGTGTGTGTGTGTGTGTGTGTGTGTGTGTGTGTGTGTGTGTGTGTGTGTGTGTGTGTGTGTTGCTGAGATACAACCCCAGTCCTGCTCAAATATGTGTGTACAGAAAGCTGCTACAGGTTATGAGGGGCTGGAGATTGTGTGGTTATTACATATTTAATTTTTGTCACAGTCAAACCTTAGAGGTGCGCACATGAAGTCATTATAGCTTGTGTTTGAGCTGTGGGCAGTGTTTCTCACAGACCTCAGATGTGTACAAAGAAGGTTACTATAGCTTGTGTAAGAGAGGTGTACTGTCTAGGAGCCATAAATTTGAATAGATTACTGAAATCATTCTCACAATCACGTATTAGGCACATATACATGTGGCTGCCTTTGATGGCTAGGGGTGAAGAACATGCTATGTATATGTATATCAGCAGTCACTTGAAATATATGACTAAGGCAGTTTAAATCTTGTGTGTGTGTGTTGGGGGGGATGTTGAAATGTAGGCCCAGTCATCATTTCACTTTAAGTTCAGACCTGTACATAGACTTGTTGCAATGTATCATTTTTGGAACTAAGTGCCAGTGACTGTAACTGCCCCTTTGTTAGACAGGTCAACATAGTGATAGTGTGGTGCATAGGCCTGTTGTAATGTAAGAGCTTGTGGCTGCAGGTCTGTCTGTGCATACAACTCCTAAAAGTTTGCAGCACGAAATAAAAGGTTGCTTAGGATGGATGGCATTGATAGGATGATACTTATACTGGAAGTGCCTAGGGGGGCCCCCAAAATGCTAACACCGGCCCTGGTTGCACTTCTGAGAGGGCATCCCCTATAATGCCGTTTTTCATGGTCTGTGTTGGTGGCAACGTTTTTTAATGCTGATTAGTGAGTTCTGCATTGCTTTATTCTGTCAAAGGTAGTACTGCATAACAGATCAGCAGCAGGTAATTATACTGACTTGCACAATGGAGAAACTGCTTATAAATCACAGCCTTAAACTCGCCATCTCGTGTTAGGGTCTCTTTCTTCCTTTTGTTTCTTAATCTCTTCTCAGAAATGTCTCTATTACCAGTAGTCATTTAACTCTTCCCCCTGTGACTTGAATCACTCCATATCTTTTCTGCACTATCACCGCTCTTCTTTTTCATCCTGCTGTTATCTAACCTCTTTAAAGTAAAATGCCTTAGTATGCATGACGTAAGTGACTACATGCTATGATCTTACTTCTTTCTGTAAAACAACCATGCTACAGAATTACTTTGCCTTTGTATGGTTATTGAGTTTGCAGATCACTTTACTTCAAGGCATGTTTTACTGTGCTGCAGTTTAAGCATCTGAGACTTATTAGATGCGTGAAACTAGGTCTCTAAAAAAAAACAGTTTTATTTTGTAAGACACTTTTTGTAACTAATATGTTACTGTTTGTCTGATGCTTTCCTTGCATATTTGCTTGTTTAATTGCATTTGTGTCACTTGGCGCAACAGGTAGCACACTTGCCTTTGGTGCAGAAGGTTGTGGGTTCTATTCCCACACTAGGTAGATAGATTGCTGACCCTGAAGTTCTTCATAAGGGGTACTGCACTCTCTTGAGTGTGCATCCCTTTGGATGGGATGTTAAACTGAGGTCTCATCTGTTTGAGTTGGTGGTTGCTCAGGTGGATGTAAATGATCCCAAGGCACCTATTGAAAAGATTAGGGATCCTTTATTTAAATACAAAATTAACTCTTATTTACAAATATTTACATATGTACAAACACATATTCATAATTTCCTATACAGCCATGCTAAATTTTCATCCTTATTAGACACCCAGTCCTTTTACCATAACCACCATCTGATTTTACTTAATATTGTTGCTAAAATCCTTTTACCATTAAAAACAATTTCATTTATTCTTTAATTCCATATAACATAAACTAGCTTTTTCTCTGTTTTTTTAACATATTATTTACTTCTATTCCTTTAATATCCATATTTAATCATAGCCATGTTTATTTTACCCCACTTTTTTATATCTTCAAAATATCTTCTTTACATAGTTTTCCCTATATCTTTTTTATTCCTTTACATTTCGAAAACACATGTTCCATAGTTTGTTCTTGACAATGTAAGCATATTCATTCACTTTTCTTTTATACGGTATATTTCCATTTACTGACAATTTATCTGTTAACAGTCTCCACAAAAAAATCTAGACATTCTAGTTTCTGATTACACCATTTGCTTCTTATTTCTATAGCTTTAATTTTTTCATTTGTTAGATTTTCCATTTTTTTTAGAGTAATGTTCAGTCATTACATTTTTATACCATACTTTTCTGTATTTTCCTATGTCATCAGTTTTTATTGCCACAAAAATATTTTTTCTTGGTAACATTTTATTTCTTCATTTATAATACATTTTTTTTTGTTTTACTCATTTTTACCATACCCCAGAATTTATCATACTTATATTTATACATTTTTATTACTAATCTCTCATCTTTTTCATTTATCCACTTTAAGACTTTATACAAATTTAATGAAGCTATGTATACCTCATGGTTAATTGACCCTAAACCTCTCCTCTTTTATTTGCATACAAAACTCCTCTTTTTACTGGGTTTAATCTAGAACCCCATATAAATGAAAAAATTATCTGTAATAATTCCTTTTCAAATACTGTTGGTAACATAAAAACAATTGCTAAGCATGCTGTTTTTATTATCAGTACTGAATTTATCAAATAAACCTTTTGTCTGAATGTTAAATTATATATTCTCCAAAAAAGACATTTGCTTTATTTCTGTTGTTGTTTCTCCCACTGAATTCTGCCTACATCTTTATTCCCAAGTTTTATACCCAACACAGAAACTTCATTCCTTGTAAAATATATACCCCTGATCTTTGCCTCATCACCTAAATTCTTACTTTTCTCTTTATTTAAAGCCATCCCTATCATCTCTAGACACTCATTTTGCAAGTTATTACTTCTTTTATCCTTTTTTTTTTAAATTGTTATAAGGTCTTCTGCATATGTTAGCATAACTGGAATTTTTAACCCTTCAGGTGTTGTATACCCTGGCTCCTTCATTTTGTAATTTATTTCACATACTATGCACTTTCATAACTAATACAAGTAATATACAGCTCATTGGACATTCCTGTTTTATACCACTCTTCTATACCTCTTAGCTTAACCAGGCATTTACAAGTATTTTTATTTTATTATAGGTTTAAAGGTTGGCACTAGGCTATTGGCCCTAGGGCCCATACAAGCCTAGCCATAACAATTCCCTGGCAATTTCTTCCCACAATATTTAATCCCTGGACCCTTTTCTAGCAGAGTGACTGACGTGATTCCCGAGGTGAATTTCCTATCTCCCATCCAGTCGTCAAGGCTCCTTTTGAAGTGGGCCAAAGAGGCGCTCTGCTTGACATGTATGGGCAGTCTATTCCAGAGTCTGGTGAGTCTCTGGGTCAGGAACCTATCCCTCCAGCATGTTTTGTTCTTTGTGATGACAGTTTAGATCCCTGGAGCTTGTGGCTCTGAGGGATTGGGATTTCTTTAAGTGTAGCATGTCCAACAGCTGTGGGTTTGGCATGGCCTTGTATGTTAAGCAGAGATCGTCTCTGGTCAGCATAGGGCATCTGCTTTAGGCCTGTGATTCTTTTAGTGAGGTATTTCTGTGGCCTTTCCAGTTGTTGCAGATGTCTTGAGTGGTACATATCAAACGGGGTGTTGTATTCTATAATGGGTCTAATGAGGGACGAAAAGCCTTTAGTGATGAGGTGTGCCACATAGAAGGATTTCCTGACTGTTGTGGTGATGTGGTTATCGAAGGTGAGACCACTGTCCACCTGTGTCCCTAAGTCACTAATCACACTTTCGGTGTTTAGTGTACTGCCACCTATTTAGTAATTCACGGGTACATGTTTTTTTCCCCAAAGGGGAGAACTATACATTTCTTGGCATTGAGCTTGAGCCCATGGGTCTGGCACCAAGCATCTGTTTCTTTAAGGCCCTTTTGTAGAATAGCCACATCATTTGGGGGTTCAATAATGGCTCCCAGTTTGCAGTCATGTGCGAACTTTGTTAGCCAGAGTCCCTTAGTGTTGGCCTGTACTTCAGAGAAGTAGATGCCAAACAAAGTGGTCCCAGGGCTGAACCCTGAGGTACTCCACTTGTCTGGAGCTGGATTTGGAGTCAGCTACTTTTACAGTGTGCCAGTTGGCAACCCATCGAGTGACGTAGGGATTAATGCTCAGCTTAGTAAATTTATCTATGATTTCATAGTGGGGGATGGTGTTGAAGGCCTTGGCGAGGTCCAGAAAGGCTGTGTGGACCAGCTTACCCTCGTCCCACAACTCTAAAAACTGATTCGAAGAAGTCATTCAGGTTCAGGAGACAAGATTGGCCCTTCCCAAACTGGGTGGGGCCCAGTATTTGAAGGTTGCCAATGTCTTTGTTTATAAGTTCCATGATAATACGTTCCATGGCCTTGCAGATCAGGCTTGTCAGACTGATGGGGCGGTAGTTTCCAGGCTCCAAGGTGGATCCCCCCTTGTGGACTGGGATAACTGTAGCTGTGTGCCACTCAGTGGACACGAAACCTGAGGTGAGGCTGTAATTAAACATGAGACTTAGGTGAGGTGCAAGTTCATTTTGTAGTTCATGTAGTACACAGCCCGGGATGTCATCTGGTCCCATGGATGCTGTACTCTTAGCTTTGGAGAGTGCGTTTTTTACCTTTGTGGTCGTTATTATCAGAATTTGGCAATCTTTCAGTATAGAGATGGGCCCTTTAGGGGGTGAGAGGGAGGTGAAGTTGTCACTGAATTAATCTGCCAGGATATTGGCAATATCCTTGGGATCACTATATTTAATGCCATTCTGTTGTAGCTCAGAGCAGTCTGAGCATTGCCATTTAGATTCTTGACATAGCTATAGAATGCCTTGTGGTTGTCTTGGGAATTTTTGGCAATTTTATTTTCATACCTGACTTTGGAGGATTTTCTAAAGGATCTCAGCTTCTTACTGAGGCTGGTAAGGGAGTTTTTTGCATCCTGGGATTTTCCTCTCTTCTGCAACAGTTTCTTTCTTTTGTTGTAAAGTTTGCTTATGGCAGGGGACCACCAGATTGGCTTCCTTTTTTTTGGAGGAGAGCATCTTGGTTCTATTTGGGATGGCACGATTTGTGCATGAGTGGATGTGCTCATACAGTGCCTTAGTGTAGGATTCAACAGTCGAACTTTCAGTTCCCATCTGCATGGGTGTCATGAAGTTTGTCACTTCTGACTTGTGTTGCATGAAGTTGGCTTTGGAGAAGTTTTTTTATGGAGGTTTCCTTACTGGGGGTGGGGGAGTGATGTGGATGTCAAGGGTGATTAGCTTATGGTCAGACCTGACCAACGAGGGGGGTGACCATAGGTGTGGAGCATCGATTTCACATGTTGGAAATGACCAGGTCTAGGATATTGGAGCCACTAGTGGGACTATGGATTAGTTGATCCAGGGCATTGGAATTTATGAATTCCAAGAACTGCTGGGAAAAGGTGTTGGTACATGAGTAGTTTTCCCATTTAATGACATGGTAGTTGAAATCACCAAGTATTACAGTGTTTGGTTGTGTCTTAATAATTTCCATTATGTTTAGAAAGGTGTAGTGAGAATCTTTGGGCATGGTGGGGGATCTGTAGCAAGCTACAGTTTGGATTTCAGTCTTACCTAGTGTTATTTGCACCTGGAGAATTTCAGACACATTGTGTTGGGCAAGTAGCCTGGTGGTGTGAATATCCTTGGTGAATGTGGACACTCCTCCACCTTTAGTGTTTCGGTCCTGGTTTGCTGGCCAAAAAGTGTGGTAAGAGTTGTAGTCTGGTTTTGCAGGGGTGCTCTCTGGAGCCTTGAACCAGGTCTCAGTTACTGTGCAGATATTGATGTTCTCCATTTTTAGGAGTGCCTGGAGAGAGTGCATTTTGAGGTTTAGACTTCTAGCACTGAGTAGCATTACCTTCAGATTTTGCATGTTTGTACCTTTTACGGTGGTGGTTTTGTCCTTTGAACTTTGCCTGAAAAAGGCATTATAGGGGTGGCAAGAGCCTTAGCTAGTAACCTGAATCCCAGGGGCAACCAGTGCAGACCATCTCTGGCAAAGCATCATGGTCTGTCGATCATGTCATCCCAGGCAGACAGATACTGGATCCCCTTTGAATGACACCAGAAGCTTAGCCAATTGTTGAAGTCAATCATTTTGTCCTTGAACTGTGGTATCATTCTGGGCAAAGGCATGATGCTACTCAGGGCTAGGGTCATACCTGCCTGGGCCACATGATCAGAGAGCTCTTCCAGATCTCTTTTTATATAGTCCAGGGAGGTATGTCTCAAGTCATTCACTCAAAAATGGACAATGACAGAGACATATTTGTAGCTGTTGTGGAATGACTTGATTGCATGCGTTATGTGGCAGATCCTGGCACCCGACAGGCAGCTGACTGTAATTTTCTCCTTGCTCAGCCTGGTGAGTGGGACGTCAGTGTGCCTAACTCTAGAGTCATCTTTGACTAAGTGTTGGGTAGATTGTTTTGCTTGGGGGTGGTTGTTGGGTGGCACACTGGTGTTGTGAGCTATGTGACACTTTGGTTGTGATTGGTGTTTGTTTGCATTTCTGCTTTGGAGGTCCTTGTTGCTTGAGCACATTACTGTTAAGGGCCTCCACATATGAGGGTGTAGTGTTGCTATGTGAGGGTGTTGGTGGTGTGGGTTTAGAAGGGCTATGTGTTGCTTGAGGTGTAGTGGGGGTGTTAACCTTCTCCTCTTGACTGTCTAGCACAATGTTGGGTGGAGAGAGCAAGTGCATCTCTCGCAGGTTGTAGTGTTGGGTGGTAGGAGGAGAGGGTTGTCTGTGTACATGAGGCAATTGCTGCATTGCCGCAGTATGCCCAGATTCACCAGGTGGACAGGAGAAATCACCGGAAGCTGACCCTTGGACATGCCTGATTTGGTGCTTTTTTTTGTAAAGTACAAGAGCTGTTTTCCCTTACCTTAGCAAGGTAGTTTGCAATTATAGGCTGTTTAGTGCTTATGATTAATTTCTCCTTATTAACCAGGAGAGTTTAGTTTAGTGCTTGTATCAGTTTAAGGCATCCTAGTGCTTTCCAGCGAGTTTTAGAGCAAGTGCTAGTCACAGGGATCCTTAAAGGTAAGATAAAAAAAATGGTTTATCCTAAACACTGCAGTGTGCAGTAGAGGAGTTAGATGTGAAAGTAGGTAACTTAAGTTTTACCTGGCTAAAAGTTCAAATTTGGTGGAGAGTCACTATTTTTAAAACAGCAAGATAGATTGAAAGGGGGTAGTCACTTTTGTATTCTAGCACTATGGAATACAGTAGGATGGCCAATAAATTTAAATAGTTGAAGGGGAGTGATTTCACAAAATGATAATTTTGTGTGTACTCACACAAGCCAGTATAAGCAGAGAGGAAATGAGATACATGGTCAAATTAACATAAGGGGCAGGCAACTAGAAAGACAGTGGTGTTTAAGAACACAACAGTAACCGGGTAGGAGGGTGGGGAAAAACATTTCTGCCTGACTCAAGAGACAGAGCTGTGGTTTAAGTTTTAATATGCAGTTAAAAGCAGAATAGAAGTAAACACAAGGTAAAGAAAACAAATCACAGTATTCAAAATTGAAAAAGGCAATAAAGTAATACAAAATACAACAAATAAAAAGCAAACTAACCCTTCCCTCTCAGCAAAGTGTAGCAAAGTCTGAGTGAGCCTTTCTAGTAAATTGTTACTTTATGCTGACATATATAACTTTCTCACTTATATTCTTTCATTATTACCCATAAGGTTTCATGTTCAATTGTATCAAATGCCTTATTAAGGTCTCTTACAGTGATATTTGCTTCTTTTCTGCTCATATCATCCACAATTTCTCTATCATTAATAATTATTGACGCTGCTCCTCCTTTATCATATATATATATATATATATATATATATATATATATATATATATATATATATATATATATACATATATATACATACATATATATATATTCCATAAGTTTTCCCATTTTAGTTTCAAATCTCTTTTGTATTATTTTCATAAAAATCTTAAATTTTTATTATTCAGTAATGTTGGGCTCCAGTTTTTTAAATTCTCTTCTGTCTTCCTTTTCCATATGAATTTAGGTATTCCAATACATAATTCTTTATATGGAAGACCTTTGTTTAACCATTCGTTCAAAATCTTTAAAAAATATTTTTTGCCACTCCCTTAAATTTGTATACATTTCATACCCTATTCCATCTGTGCCTGCAGCCAAATCTGTATTTCCTTTTCCTAACACTTTAGCTCTTTTAAAGAAAGAAAGAAAGAGTAGGGGAGGTTCCCTGATGTTCTGGCATAATTTCCTTAGTAGTATAAATACCATCTTGAGTCTCCCCTTGAAAGAGGTTACTAGCCTAGTGGTACGAACCTTGTCAGTAAATAAGTACAAATAAATACAGCTTGCATCTTGTGGCTGTTCAACAGCTATCTGTAAACTCTGTATCATATCATTTAGCTTTATTTATTTAATTTTGCTGAAGAAGTGGATCTTGCTGATTCCACAGTCATGTTATGGGAGGATGAGTTTGAATTCCATAGCCAATACAGTCCCCATTTTCTTTTTTTAAAAGAAGTGGGAGTTGTTGCTGAGGTAGTCAGATCTAAAGGATAGAGGGGTGCGATCTGAAGTAGAGCTTAACCTTCAGTTTGTTTGAGGGACTTGCATCTGTTAATACTTAGGTTACAGGACACATACTGAGGTGCCATTGTTAGAACTGAGGTACCTAAGCACTCCCAGTCAAAACAACCCCAGTTTAGATTCTCCAACCTTCCCTACAGTGAGGATTACCTGGCACAAAATTAGTACACTAGTTTCCAAAGTAAAATAGAATATCTGTACATAAACCACAGTTGTGGTTAAAAAAAAATTGAAAGATCATTGAAATACAACAAGATGAATGTTGAATGCTTTTCTCCATTTTGCATTGTGCTGCTTGAAAAGTTGTGCAGATAACTGTACCCTGCTTCAATGTACTCGTTTTCCAGACTCCAGTGCTTAGACTTCACTTCATTTACTGAGCTGCATTTTACTTGTAAATTGTAATGACAATGCATATAAAGTTGTTTCTGTTAACTGTTTATGTGGCTTTTGGTCATTTAGATGTTCTGTGTTCGTATGCACTCATAGTATTCATATACTTTTGTATGTTATAGTGAACACTTTACTGATTGCATAGTATTTACTTGATGTTCTTCGTGTTTCACTGTTGCAGTCATCACACTTGCGTCATCTGCCTGAAGATGGCCTTTAGTCGGCTCGAATACCAGAGACTTAGTATTTCTGCGTCGGATGCAGGGGTATAAAAACAGGCAGCCGACGCCATTACATCAGTCTTTCTTGCCAAGGAGCCCGAATCAGAAGCAGTTCGCAAGTGCCGATAGGCCGCTACCTGAATTTTCGTTTACGAATTGAATAATCCTGAAGTCTTCTAAAGTTAAGTACCCCATTGGGGATCCTTTTTTCTTGCTCTAACCGATGTTAGAAAAAGTTAACCATTGTCTTGCCTGTGGAAAGCAAATACCACACAGAGATTTTCATTCTTCCTGCATCACTTGTTTAGGCCCAGACCACGATGTACCTCGCTCTCGTTTTTTTGCCTTGTTCAACGCCCGAACCATTCATTGTTGGGCTCTCGTTGTCACTAAATTCTTTTGTTCTCGATCTCCATATTCCGAAATGGCTTCGGTAAGCCATCTGACTACCAATATTCCAAAAAGATGTAAGGATAAAGACAGAGACAGATCGCATAGGTCCAAAGCTGCCGATGATGCTTCCGTTAAGCTAGTCGCCAGTTCGCCGGTACTCAGTGAGGTGCTTTCGCAGCCCCTGATGCACACTTCAGTGGATTCGCAGGCCTCTACCGAGACCCATTCGGAGTCCAGTATGCCGCGAGACTCTTCTTCGACTATGGAACCTGCGGATGTCTCTGCCTTGGATGGGTCCAGAGCCGCTGTGCAGGCACCGGCTTTTGAGGCAGTTCTTCACTCAACTGATGTGCGACTCAAACTGACTATTTCTTTTTTATCTAAAATTAAAAGTTTCTTAGGCCTAGAGTATGCGCTACTCATAAAAAAACGACAACCAAAGTGCATGCACCTACTCCCATGCCACAACAACAAATGCTTAGAATTGCAGAAGACCTTACTACACTGATTAGGGGAAGTCAGCCTTCCGCTACAAAGAGGAAAAGAGACCAGTCCCCTGCAGCTTCAACAGACCAGGAGTCCGATGACTCTGAGGTATCTGATTATGAAGACATGCCCTTATCTGCTTGTGTGGATTCAGATGCAGAGGAATTCATTCCCTCTGCCTCCCCTCCAGAGGATTTTTCTTTTGGTGAAACCTTACATACTTTGAGAGCATTTCCACTGGGAATGCCAAGACTGTCCTCAGTCCAGAAAGAAAGAATTCCTAGATTTGGCACAGCACAGGCCTTTAGCAATACCCCCTGTCCTGGAAGTTGTTGATAATGTTTTTATGGAGTCCAGTCTTACTTCTGATATTTTACCTCCTACCCCTAGGAAACCAGATAGGTACTACAGAGTACCTGACACTCACAAATTCCTTTTCAAGAATCCTACTGCTGACCCAGAAATCATTTCCCAGGGGCCTAAAGGTACCAAGGTAACTACAGCCAAAAGTCCCACCCCTTTGGACAGGGATTCCAGAGCTTTGGACAGATGAAATAAAAAGGTATGTACCTCTGCAACTCTTGCTGTTAGGGCATTGAATTATCAGATGTTCATCGTGTTTCACTGTTGCAGTCATTACACTTGGGTTATCCTGCTGGCAGGCTACCCGCAGTCGGCCTGAATTCCAAAGTCCTGGTCCAGCGTCGGTTGCTGTCGCCTCTTCCCTGACGTCAGTGCGCCAGTGGTATAAAAGATGCAGCTGACACCATTTTCTTCAGTCTTTCTTGCCGCACGGTGCCTGAAGCAAAAGCAGTTCACAAGTGCCAGTCGGCCGACTCCTGATATTTTCAAAACCGAATTTCAGATCTGAAGTCTTCATTAAAGCTAAGTACCCCATTGGGGAAACATTTTTCTTGCTCCAGACCGATGTCAGAAAAAGTTAACAATTGTATTTCTTGTGGGAAGCAAATACCTCATAAGGATTTTCATTCTTACTGTATTCCTTGCCTAGGCCCTGACCACGACGTTGCTAGCTGTCAGTTTTGTGCTAGATTTAACCAATGCATTGTTAAGCGTGGTGCTGCGGTAGCGTTGTTGCCTTACAGTTAGACATTGCCCGTTCGATTCTCAGTTAGAGCGTCTACTGTGTGACGACATGCGTGAATGGGCGTTCCTTCGTTGAAGGTTGTGCATTAGGCCCGGCAAGCCAGCATGTAAAACTCTACTGCCAATCATTAGCGGACCGGAGTTCCGCTGTGGTGACCCCTAACCGGGAAAAGCCGAAAGACAGACACACACACACACACACACACACACACACACACACTATTAAGCGTCGGTACGAGTTTGCCTTTCATTACTTTGGCCGAAGATTTAATTATATAATGCCGCAGGAACAGCTGACGACTGGAGTTTATAAAAAGCGCAAGGAAAAGGACAGGCTTCCGAGGTCCAAAACTGACGACGAGGCCTCCGGTAGGCCAGTCTCCAGTTCGCCGGTTCTCAGTGAGGCGCTTACGCAGCCCCTGACGCCTGCTACCTCAGAGCCACAGGCCGCTTCAGACTCCCACGTGGAGCCGACTAGGCCTCTGGATACTCAAGGAATTGGACACTCGGAAACTCTGCCCTCCGATGGGTCTGGAGCCGCTGAGCAGGCATCTGCTTCTGAGGGTGTTTTCAGACCTACACAGTTATATGTAAAGCTAACCTCTGCTTCAGAGGCAAAGACCAAAGCAGCTCTAAAGACACAGAAACAAGTACAGCATTCACCTGCACAGACTTCCATGCCTAAAAAACAGATGCTTAAAATGGCCGAAGACCTAATTATTTTGATCAGGGTCAGAATATGAATCTTCAGATCAGGTTTCCATTTCCTCTGACTCCTCTTCTGAACAGGGGTACTCCCTTCCTCCCTATGAGAATTCTGATGCTGAAGAGTCTATTCCTTCAGCCTCTCCTCCTGAGGATTATTCTTTTGGGGAAACCCTTCACACCATGAGGGAGCACTTTCACTGGGAGAGCCAAAATTACTCCAAATCTAAGAAAAGGCTCAGAGACTTTCTTTTACTACCTCAGCACAGACCTCTTGCTATTCCACCTGTTCTAGACATAGTAGATGATGTATTTTCAGAGTCCAGCCTGTCTCCTGACTCTTTACCCCCTGCACCGGTTAAGCCAGACAGATACTACAGGGTTCCAGATTCCCACAAATTTCTATATAAACTGCCAATCCCAAGAGGGTTCCCAGACCTTCCTCTAAATCAGTGGGCAGAGGCTCAAAGCTATGTTATTTCCCTGCTCTCCATCAGAGCTATTCAGCTGGTTCCAGTAGAACAGATAGGTGAAGGATTATATTCCAGACTCTTCCTGGTACCCAGAAAAGAGGGCTCTTTGCGACCAATCCTGGATCTTTCAATTCTCAACACCTTCCTGGTGGTACCAAAATTCAGAATGCTTATCCTGCAACAGCTTTTACCTATGCTAGCCAAAGATGCCTGTTTAGTCACCCTAGACTTAAAAGAAGCCTATCTGCACATCCCTATAAGGGAGTCATGCATGAAGTATCTCCATTTCAGGGCCAGATCTATGCATTATCAGTTCTTTCTACTTCCCTTTGGCTTATCCACTGCACCCAGAGTATTCACAAAATGCCTGGCTCCAGCCATTGCTTACTGCAGGCAGAGAAATATCCAAATTTACCCGTACTTGGATGATTGCCTGATTCAGGCGGACAGTCAGGAATTGCTTTTGCACCACCTGACATTTGTGAAAAACCTTCTCACTTCCTTGGGGTACACCATCAATGAAAAGAAATCAAAACTGGTACCCAGTCAAAAGATTGTATTCCTGGGAGCAAGCTTGGACACCACATCCCAGATGGCATTCCTCACTTCAGAAAAACAAGTCCTATCTGACAGCCTACTTCAAACAAATGGCCACCAGAGCCCAACTATCTGCATGAAAAATACTGCAAGCCCTAGGGTTCATGGCCTTGTGTATACTGCTAATTTCATATGCAAGACTGCATATGAGGAAACTTCAGTGGTACTTAAAAAGTCTTTGGTGCCACCATTTTCAGGACCTGGAAACAGTCATTCCCATCATACCCTGTCTAAGGACAGAGTTCCTTTGGTGGGCAGAAGCATGCAACCACAACAAAGGACTGCCCTTTACTCAACCCCACGCCACCCAGACCCTAACCACAGATACATCAGACTATGCTTGGGGAGCACACATGGACAGCAAATGCATTCAGGGCCACTGGAGCCCTAGTCAAATTCATCAGCACATCAACCAAAAAGAGATGCTAGCTGTACAGAATGCCCTGACAGCTTTCAGATACCTACTCTTTCCAGGACAACTTCTAATAAAAACAGACAACACCACAGTTATGTGGTACATCAGCAAGCAGGGGGGAATCCACTCTTACCCACTCTGCAGGTTAGCCATGGCCCTGTGGAACATGGCCTTGGACATGCAAGTTCATCTGCAAGCTCAATTCCTGCCAGGCAAACAAAACTCACTGGCAAACGACTTAAGCAGAAATCATTTGCCACTTGTGTGGGTCTAGGAGTCCAGTCCCTTCAACCTTCTGATTCAGAAATGGGGGACCCCAGAGGTGGATCTCTTTGCCTCCCCCTACAACCACCAGCTCAGCAAATTCTGCACCAGGAACCCTCACTGCAGGGCCTGGAAAGTAGATGCCCTTTCTTTTCAGTGAATAAATCTCTCAATCTATACCTTTGTCCCGTTGCCCCTTCTCTCAAGAGTATTACTTAAGATAACACGGGACAGACCAAGGACAATTCTGATTGTCCCAGACTGGCCATGGCAGCACTGGTACCAACTCTTGTTCAGCCTGTCACCGGTGCCACTCTGGCACCTACAACAGAACCCAACTCTGCTCTCTCAGCAGGCGGGACTGATTTTGGATCTGCAACTACAAACCCTAAATCATGCAGCCTGGCTTATTCCTTGAATTCTCCCCACAGCAACCTTAAGCAAACAGGTGCTGGATGTCAATCTTGAAGCCAGAAGACCCAGTACAAGAACATCCTATGCTAATGAGTGGAAAAGGTACTGGTCCTGGATTCAATCTAAAGGAGAAGACACAACTCTGCCCTCCCTGCCTCTAATCCTGGATTACTTAGCAAATCTACTCCACAGAGGCCTGTCCTTCTCCTCCATTAAGATACATACCTCAGTCATTTTGGCTCATTACAACACGGAGCCACCTCTCTTCTCGCACCCTCTTATCAAACAGTTCCTGAGAGGGGCAAACAACTTAAGGCTGCCTAGGAGAGCACCCACCCCTGCTTGGGACCTTAACTTTGTACTGGAAAAGCTCACGCTTCCCCCCTTTGAACCTGCAGTGTCAGCAGAGTTAAAATTTTTCTCTTGGAAAACAGCCTTGCTTTTGGCCATCACTTCAGCTAGAAGAGTGTCTGAGCTACAAGCACTCATGGCTATGGAACCCTTCATTATTTTCCATGCTGATAGGGTTTCCCTCAGGACTAACCCTTCCTTTATGCCTAAAGTGGTGTCCAGCGTGGCTCTAAACCAATCCATCCATTTGCCAACTTTCTTCTCTAATCCTCAGAATAAAGGGAAAAAGATCCTGCACTCCTTGGATGTGCACAGACAGCTCAGATTCTACCTTGATAGGACTAAGCCCTTCAGAAAATCTGACCAGTTACTAGTCAGCTTTGCAAAAGGGGCAGAGGGCAAGGCCATTTCAAAACAAACCGTTTCCAAATGGATAGCACACTGCATCCATTTCTGCTACAAGCACCATAGGAAGCCAACCCCTCAGGGGGTCAGAACACATTTCACTAGGGCAACTTCTGTCTCTACAGCATTTTTCAGGGGAGTCCCTACCGGGGACATCCTGGAAGCTGCTACCTGGAGTTCTGTGCACACCTTCACCAAGCATTACCACCTGCCTATCTTTTCCAAATCCAGGGCAGGTTTTGCAGCAGCAGTCCTGCAAGGCATACTAGCAGCCCTAACTCTTCTTGACTGGCTCCACCCTTCTTCAGCTTTGGGAATCCACCCACGTGTGATGACTGCAACAGTGAAACCTGAAGAACACAGTACAGTTGTGTACACTTACCATAAATGTAGATATTCGAGTGTATTCACTGTTGCTGTCCTGGTTTCCCTCCCTCCAGCCCCCTGGTTTCTCTCTCTCTCCCCTCTCTGTGGCTATTCCTCACCCCTTTCAGGGGTATTGGTATTTACTTTTTACTGGTGGTGTTTTCCTCCACCATAACTTATCTCCCTATTTGGGAGGCTCCTGACATTTGGGGCAAGAAAAACTGATGTAATGGCGTCAGCAGCCTGTTTTTATACCCCTGATGACCTGACGTCAGTCCTGGAGCGACAGCATCCAAAGCAGAAATACTAAGTCTCTGGTATTCGGGCTGACAGAGGGCTACCTGCAGGCAGATAACCCAAGTGTGATGACTGCATCACTTAATACACTCGAACATCTACATTTATGGTAACTGTACACAACTGTACTTTTTGTAGCATTTATTTGCAGTATGAACTTAAGAATTAGCAGGAGAAAATTGTAACTTCATGCATTGCTTGTTGTCTGTCCTTGCTCATTTCAGCTCATTTCAGCTCAGTTAACCAGTTAATGAGTTTTATTTATAACCAATATAGTTACAAGTTATATAGCGTAGTGGGCCATTTTCTGCTATGATGACAGTAGAGGCATTAACATTAGTAAAGTAAAAACATCAAAGCAATTGATAAAATATTCAGCCGATGCAGAATGACCACAGTAGTAATTAACAGTCGGTAAAAACTTGGTATTGGGCTGCACAAGCATTTGTAGTATTTTTCACTGCAAGTTCAGTCAGGGTCCATTTGTATTAATTCATAGTAAAAATGCCTTTTGAAAAAATATCAGGGCACATTACGAAACAATTTAGTGGGTAGCCACGGTGGTTCAGCGGTTAGCAGTCGCCTCACAGCAAGAGGTTCTCCGGTTCGATCCTCGGCTAGGGTGCCTTCTGTGTGGAGTCTGTATGTCCTCCCTGTGGTCGCGTGGGTTTCTTCCAGGTGCTCCGGTTTCCTCCCCCATCTCAAAGACATGCTGTAGGTGGATTGGACACTCTAAATTGGCCTTAGGTGTTAGTGTGTGCATGTGTGTGCCTTCTGTGTAAGGTTGGGCGCAGGGTTGGCAACTTGACACTGTAAAACTCCACTGCCAATCATGAGTGAACAGGTTATCTGCTATGGTGACCCCTAACCGGGAAAAGCTGAAAGAAGAAGAAGCTTACGAAGCAATTTAGAATAACTGAGTAAAGCAAACAAGACATGCACAATAAGAAGGCACAAGTCAGTAACAAATTATAACCAGTAAACCAACATTCATGTTGAAAACAGCAGAGGAAATAATGAGGCATGTTATGTAGTCCAATCTCGCCTTCATTCTTATCCGTGGGTTCGGAGCTGGACCTCGGCTCCGACTCGGCCATACTCTAGCTCGAAGTCTTCAATTGGCTCGTGGCTAAGAGGTATCCCATCATGCAACAGGTCTATTCCCCAGATCTCGTTTGCCGCTCGTTACGCTCAGACGTGGTCTCTCTTTTGGACATGGCTAAGTATACTTTTTATAAACTTTTGACTTGTTGCTCAAAAAAAGCTATTTTCATAGCTCTATGTGTGTGTGTGGTAGTGGTGTTATGCTGCCTTTGTCTTGCTTCTCTTGCTGTTTTTCTGGCCTTTTCGTTAGCCATTTTGGTATCCCGTTCCCGTTCGTTTCCTTTCTCCCCACGGGCTAAGCCCGTTTCAGTTAGAGGACCTAGTCTCCCCCATTGTTTCCGTGTGGTCTTTGGTTGGTGCTCCATTCTGTTAGCTTTTAGTGTTGTCATGTCTGGCTAGTGGTGCTATCCTGCCTTTGTTTCCCCGGACTAGGCCTGTTTAAGTTAGAGGACCTAGTCCTCCCTGTAGTCTTTTTTCCCCGCCGGTTGCTAGACCGTTTTTAGTTAGAGGCTCTAGTTTCCCGTGCGGGGTTTAGTTGGGTCCAGTGTGTATACGTATTGCTTTGTATCTGTGTGTGTGCTCCTTTATTCAGCATGTCCAAGGATTCTAAGGAACACAGGAATTCAGGTTTTAAAAAGTGTGTTGAATGCAGCAATAAGATGTCTTTAACTGATGGGCACTCTGTGTGCGTGTACTGCTTGGGGGCTAGTCACCTCCAAGTGTCCTGCTTGTTTTGTCATTCCTTCAGTTCTCATGTACTACAGGAGAGGAAAAACAAGCTCATTTTGAAAGGACTGCTTAAACACTCCTTCAAGGAAGACTAGGCTTTACACTCTGCAGTCGCTGAACTACTTGGTGCATTTTAAAAGGCTCCAGAGAGATCTAAAAGAGCTTATTTCTGATGCTGTGGCACAGAAGGTCAATGCACAGATGTCTACCCTAAATTCCCTTACCAACTCCTCCATGAGGCTGATCTCATACACAGCCGATGGAGCGAGTAGGGCAGCAGGTTCCGGAGTCTCTCTTAGTTGACACTTCTGGATGCGCCTGTGCAATTTCATGGAGGCCTTCAAGTCTGTGCTCACCAATGCCCCCTTTGACGATTCATCTTTGTTCGAAACCAAGGTGAAGGACACTTTCACTAGGTGTGAGCAGGAAGGAAAAACCCTGTCTGCCGTGGGAGTCCATTTTTCCATGCCTTCTAGACCTTACCCCAAGGGCCAGAAGGATGGGAAGATGTGGTTCAGGAAGTCGCAGAGGTTTTTTCAGGATGCACAAAGTGATTCCCCCTCTAGAGGCAGGGGAGGGGGTGGAAATTCAGGTAGATGCCGCCCTAGAGGCAGAGGAGGCCCATGTAAACAGGGGGTCCGTGATTCCTTTTGTGGTTCTCCCTACCAGCGCTCCTGAAGGGAGGCCTGACTGTGCATCTCTGGAGCCAGTCGTGGGTCGCATTTCTTTATTTCCAGAAGCCTGGCAAGATGTCACCCAAGACGAGTGGGTATTAAAGATAATTTCCAGAGGTTACCATATTCCCTTCTCTTCTCCTCCCCCGCCAGTCAGGAGAATCCCAGACGTTCTACCCAGTCACAGGGATTCCGCAACTTTAGAAATAAAAAAGTTGCTTTCAAAGAGAGCCATCCAGCCTGTCCCCGTAGATGAAGCAGGATTAGGGACTTACTCAAGATTCTTTTTGGTGCCGAAAAGAACAAGGGACCCAAAACCCATCTTGGATCTCAGCTGATTGAACCGCCATGTACAAAAGTCCAAGTTCCTCATGGTCACCTTACAGTCAGTACTCCCTCTGTTAAGGAAAGATGTGTGGATGTGCTCCATCGACCTCAAAGATACTTGCTACCATATCAAGATGGACAGGGCATCGAGAAGTTATCTATGCTTCCAGCTGGGAGCCAGTCATTTTCAGTTTCACGCTCTGCCCTTTGGTCTCACCACCACCCCCAGGGTGTTCGCCAAATGCATGGCAGTGGTAACAGCTCACTTGAGATGTCAGGGATTCCAAGTGTTTCCGTACCTGGACTGGCACTTTCTGCCACCACCAGGCATCCACTGTTACAGGCCAAGGACGCCACCATTATGCTGTGCCAAAGTTTAGGAATTACTCTAAATTGGAAAAAATCTGCCTTGTTGCCCTTGCAGTGTTTCACCTTTATCGGCGCCGAACTAGATATGGTGCTCATGAGGGCCTTCTTACCAGAAGAGAGAATTCAGGCTCTACAACAGCAGGTCTATGCCTTACTACCATTGAGGAAGGTCAGGGCAAAAGTGGTCCTCAAGTTATTAGGGACCATGGCTGCCATGATCATGCTAGTTCCCCTTGCCAGACTACACATGAGGGTTCTTCAGTGGCTGCTTTTCGCCCAGTGGTCACTACAGCACCTTCCACTCTCCCATTCTGTTCTGATTACAGACACGTGCAGGCAGGATCTATGCTGGTGGCTTCAGGCCAGCAATCTCAACGTGGGCAAGCCTTTTGTTCCATCTTCTCCAGTTGCCACGGTGACCATGGATGCCTCCCAGATCGGGTGGGGGGGCATTATCTCAGCAGGACAGTTCAAGGCACATGGCAGGATCATGAGACCCATTTGCATATCAGTGTCTCGGAGAAGAGATCAGTGCTATTAGCGTTGCATGCACTTCAGAGATTTCTCCCTCTAGGGACAATTGCAATCCATTCAGAAACATGTCAGTGGTATGGTATCTGAACAAACAGGGAGGAACCAAATCATACCCCCTTTGCAGAGAGGCACTTCAAGTTTGGCAGTGGGCAGTATCTTCCCAATGCTTTCTAGTTGCAACGCATATACCGGGGAAGTCCAACTTGATTGCCGACAGGCTGAGCAGAGCTATCCTAATGCCTCACGAGTGGTCCCTGAACAAATACGTTGCGGAGAAGATATTCCGCAGATGGGGTCAGCCTTGCTGTGATCTATTTGCCAGCCCCCTCAATGCCAAATGCAGCAGCTACTTCACCCTTATCCCCCGGAGGGGAAGACACCCACGGATGCTCTGGTTCACAATTGGCCCTCCGGTCTTCTCTACGCCTTTCCACCGTTACCTCTGATATCAAAGGTCATTCAGAAAGCACAGTCTTTGGGAAGCAAAATGATACTCATTGCCCCACACTAGCCTTGCCAGATTTGGTTTCCCTTCCTTCAACTCTATCTAATAGACAAGCCCTGGATTCTGGACCCAGATCCAGATCTGCTGACTCATATGTCAGGGCAGTTCCATCCCTCCATCCAGACCCTCAAGTTGACAGCTTGGCTGCTCCAGTTCCCTCCTTAGTCAGGCATCATGATTTTTCCCTGGAAGTGGTCCATATTCTATCATCTTCCCACAAGCCTTCTACCAGGAAGATTTATTCCAGTAAGTGGAAGAGATTTTCCGTTTTGGCCTGTGAGAGACATATTGATCCTTATACAGCGCCTATTTCGGTAGTATTAGAATTTCTTTCTTAACTGTTCAGTCGGGTCAGCTACAGAATCCATTAAAGTGCAACTGGCAGCGATTTCTACCTTTCACGTTGCTAATGAGCCCACTCTTATGGCTCATAGGCTTTGTAGGGCCTTTCTGAAAGGGACATTGTTACTCCAACCACCAGTCTTTGATCCAGTCATGCCATGGAACCTCAATTTTGTATTACAGAAGCTCACCTCAACTCCCTTTGAGCCTGTGGCTATGTGTGACATTAAATTCTTGTTATGGAAGACAGTATTCTTGGTAGCCATAACTTCAGCTAGGCGGGTCTCTGAACTCCAAGCATTATCGATTAAGCCACCCTATTTGGTGTTTCACAAAGATAGGGTCTCCTTAGAAAACCAATCCTTCCTTTGTTCCAAAGGTTGCCTCTGTTGTCAATATCAACCAATCCATTGAGTTGCCTGTGTTTTTTCCTGAATTCTCCAACAAGCAGAATTTAAGTTTCATCAGTTAGATGTTCAAAGACAATTGTGTTTCTATTTACATAGGACAAAAGATTTCAGGAAATCAGATCAAATGTTTGTCTCGTTTTCAGACACTAGACTTTGGGTTCCCGTCTCTAAGGTAACCTTGTCTCGCTGGATCTCCGATTGCATCTCATTTATTTATGCTTCCAATGGCAAAGAATTGCCCTTTAAAGTGAAGGCTCATTCTACATGATCTCTGGCTACATCAGCTGCGTTTCAGGCTAGGACATCTATGGATGATATTTGTACTGCAGCAACATGGGCTTCGCCTCATACCTTTATTAGTCACTACAAATTAGATCTGGTCTCTAGAGGCAGATCTTCTATTGGTTCCACAGTGCTCGAGTATTTTTCACGGAGCCACCCGAGATCAAGGTGCTAGGGACGCTGTCCCACGGGTAAGAATGAAGGTGAGATTGGACTACATAACATCAAGAAGTTATGTACTCACCATAACGTTTGATGTATGTAGTCCATCTCGCCTTACATTCTTACTAACTCTCCCTCCTAACCCCCCTGGAGGACTTGGAGGTATAGTCTCTAGGTGTCAGTAGTCCTTTCTGTTGGGGTTCTTCTTCTCAGTGTGTGTGTGTGTGTGTGTCTGTGTGTGTGTGTGTGCTTGCAGCAAACAAGATCTGGGGAATAGACCTGTTGCATGATAGGATACCTCTTAGCCACGAGCCAATTGAAGACTTTGAGCTAGAGTATGGCTGAGTCGGAGCTGAGGTTCGGCTCCAAACCCACGGTTAAGAATGTAAGGCGAGATGGACTACATACATCGAACATTATGGTGAGTACATAACTTCTTGTTCTTGATGTCTGTACACTAGTTTAAAAAAAAAAATTAAAAGTACATTAATGAGTATGACACTAACCACTACTGTCTAAGTAGCATAGAAATTAAAATAACTGCAAGTAGGCATACATTTTGAATTAAATAAACTTAAGTTAGTTTTCTTTGAATACAGAGCTTGACAAGAAACATCTTGAATGTTAGCCCAAAATTAAGAATTCACTAAATGCTATAAAAAAATGCTTTGTTTGTACACAGCTCATGAAAAGTTACATTAACTTAATAAACTTCTTGTCAGCCTAGGTGAAAGGAGAACATCTTCCAAACTATGAATCGTCTCCAGCGATTGCCCCGCAGTTCATCACAGAACAGCAAACTCATATTGTCCAAACCTTTAAATAAGTAAAATATGATGTAGGTGAAATGTAACATATGTTAAAAGTTAACAAAACAAGTTGTTCTAGTGTCAGTCTGCTGTAAAACATTTGTCTTAACAGCACTTCATAAACTCTTATTAGTAGATGCTGTAGTCAGAGCAAACTAAACACCCCATTGTTAGCCTCAGTTGTATGTGAAATGGTGCCATGATGCAGGATTTGAGCAGCTAGGTTTTGATCCAGTCAGTATATGATAGATGAATCCTCCACCATAGCACACTTGTCACATTTCACATCCAGTTGAATTGCCCTGGACCACTCCTAAAGAATGAGGCAGTAGCGCAGCGAGAGAGTCAAACTGTTTCCAGGTTCTAATCTCAGCAGTACTCTCAAGTGGACTCTAAACTGAGTCATAGCAGATAAGGATGTGAAGCCATGAAAATTGAGAAGCCTGATCATCTCTTGAGAGTGAAACAGTTAAAGAAATGAGACAAAAATTGGTTGAATAAATATTGGAAAGTCTTGATTAGATAAACTGTGTAGTACATAATGTCAACAGAATATGTTTATACACATGTTTTAACAGAGTGGGATGTTTGGGTTACCACATTCCAGTCCTTTTACTTAAGAGTGTAAAGATGATAAGTAGTAAGTTCTTCTTCTTTTTTCAGCTTTTCCCAGTTAGGGGTCGCCACAGCGGATCACCTGTCCGCTTATGATTGGCAGTGGAGTTTTACAGTGTTGTGTTGCCAGCCCAGAGCCCAACCTTCCACAGAAGGCACACACATGCACACACTCACACCTAGGGCCAATTTAGAGTATCCAATCCACCTACAGCATGTCTTTGGGATGTGGGAGGAAACCGGAGCAGCAGGAGGAAACCCACGTGACCACAGGGAGGACACGCAGGCTCCACACAGAAGGCACCCTAGCCGAGGATCGAACCAGAGAACCTCTTGCTGTGAGGTGACGATGCTAACCGCTGCACCACTGTGGCCGCCCACTAAATTGCTTCGTAATGTGCCCTGATATTTTTTTCAAAAGGCATTTCTATTATGAAGTAATACAAATGGACGCTGACTGAACTTACAGTGAAAATACTACAAATGCTTGGGCAGCTGAATTTATCAACCAATACCAAGTTTTTACTTCCTGAATGTTAATTACTGCTATGGCCATCTGCATTGGCCAAATATTTTATCAGTTGCTTTGATGTTTTTACTTTACTAAAGTTAATGCCTCTACTGTCTTCATAGCAGAAAATGGCCCACTACGCTATATAACTTGTAACTGTACTGGTTCTAAATAGAACTCATTAACTGAGCTGAACTGAGCAAGGACAGACAACAAGCAATGCATGAAGTTACAATTTTCTCCTGCTAATTCTTAAGTTCATACTGCAGATAAATGCTACAAAAAGTACAGTTGTGTACACTTTCCATAAGGTGAGTTTTTGAAGTGTAGTCTATGTGATATGTTTGCAGGGTGTGGCTAGGTTTGAGAGAAAGTTAGTATTTAAATGTGAGGGCATTTGCTGAGGCTGGGACAGTGAAGGGCAAATAATTCCACAGTTTGGATAGTAACATTGAGTGCTTTACAAGTAAGGTAGAAATCTTTGTAATGGAATCTTGAATGGCATGAGTTTGTTTGTCTTTTGGCTTTTCCCGGTTAGGGGTCGCCACAGCGGACCGGTCTGCTAATGATTGGCAGTAGATTTTCATGAACGCCGAGGTGCCAGCTTGACATCCAACCTTCAATGAAGGCACGCCCTTACGCATGTCTTTCGAATGCCACCCAACCACGGGGAGGACATTCAGACTCCACACAGAAGGAACTCCCCGCACTCCATCCGAGAATCGAACGGGAGAACCTCTTGCTGTGAGGCAACAACGCGAATGGCATGAGTGATATAGTGAAATATGAGCGAACATGTTCTTATCTTCCTTTTCAGCAGCATGGCAAGTGATTTCCGTAAATGTCTGTCTCAGTTCTTTGCAGGAATTACCCTTTATAAATTTATGAAACTAAAGGCCCCCTTGTTCCCATATGTGAACTGTGCTGAAAAGGAATTTGACACTGACATTTATTCCATAAATGATGGTGCTGAACTGAAATATTTTCCCACAAGTACATATGCAGAACAAATCTCATGTAAGGCAAGGATTTCCTAGTCTGTTGGTTTCCCATGCCTAGGTTCTTAATGAATATCTTTTTGTTGTAAAATTCACTATAAACACAGCACTGAAAATGTGTTTGAAATAAAGTTTGATCACTAGAACAGTAGTGCTTTTATTTTTTGAAAGGGTGTAATTTAATTCTATTTGTCTTCTGGGCTGCTGGCAGCCTGAAGTTTGGAAGCAAGGCTGGAAGCTGTGGTCTGAATGTTTTGGCATTATTATTGTTTAATATATTTGGGCAAAATACATATTTCTGTTTTTGTTTGGTGCTTATAAATCATTATTTATCCCATACTATTGCCATAGTCCTAAATATTAAGTAAAATGTAGTCTTCCATTATTTTGACAGCGTAACCACATGGGTTGGATAACTGCTTCAGAGAAAGCCAAGTATCATGTTTGCATAAGGAGGTCTTCAGTACAGAGCAAAAACTTTCTGCAGAATAGGCCGTCACAGTTTGACTGTTTTCACTTTGGCCCCCATGAGGAAAAACATTAAATGTTTTATGATAATAAGGTTTCTGTTCACAATGTGATTCTGTGAGTTTCTACTGTTATAGAACACTAATTTAGTAATCTAACCAAAGTGAGTTAATTGTACAGTAAAAGTAGATGATTCATGACCCTGTTTAAAAAAGGAAAAATAAATAAAGAGATGCTGTCTGCTGAGGTAGAACATTTCTGTTTAGGAGGTCATGTTACAGAAGGTTTTCTGACTACTTTGGAAATAAATTTTATCCACATGCCTACATTCTTTTTTGAGTCTTGAAGGGATTTGCTAAAAATCCGACAACAGCTGCTCGGCAATTTATCTGCCACAAGTACTTGCAGCGTATCACCCTTGTGTCAAGATGTCATCCCTTAGAAAACCAACGACTGCTAGGCATTCCACCTTTTAAAGAGCCCAAATGGAAAAATTGTTGCAAAAATATTAAGTGATTCATATTAAGTATTTAACTTTTTTTTCTTGTCTTCATGGGTATGTTCAGTATGGAATACATTCACATGGGGGGAGGGGACACCAGATTGTATGGTGTTCAGATGACTATGGGCCTTCTTTTAAAGGTATAGATTTATTTTGTGGAGAACAGCTTGATTTACTTGAATTTATACATTTCTGTAGTAAATCGATGAACTTTAGTAATCCTTAGATTTCTTAATTCCTTTTACTCCGCACTAACACCTTATAAATTTCACAGGTATTTCATATTTCCGTAGCCGTTTGTAACCCAACGGTTTACTCGGGCATATATTCTTTGTGACAGTAGGACTCCCATTGAAAAATGCTTCCTTGTATTACTTCCCAAGTTGTCCCACCTTTGGTTTGTAATTTGCATTTTCTTGTTCACATTCCACTGTTTTTTTCTTCTGGTAACTACCATTGCAGACTAGTATCTGTAACCAAAAGAGTAGCTAGGGTGGGATGATGAGGGCAGCCACCCTGCTGGCAATGTGTTAGTGGGTAGGATCGGCACATGACGATTCGTCTTTAGTGCAGAACAGGTAACCATTTTCATACCAGCACTTGAAATCAAGTATTTCTTTTGCTATCAGTACAGGAAAGCTTGCTTCAGTGCTTCCTGTGTGGTATAACTTGTAGCAATTGGCTTGCTATATTTTTTAAAAGTTAAAGTATTTCTTTCAGCTTTAACTATTTAATTTGATAGGGGCATAAATCAAGAAACAATGGACTGCTCTTATTGTCTTGCTGCTCTTTAGTTAGCGAGGAGCACTAATTCAGGGAACAGATGTTTTTTCTCCTCCTTGTAGAGAGTTAACGGTTGCCAGATTATGGAGAAACACTGTGCTCTAGATGAGTCAACTATTACTCCACAAGTAGTAACATTACTGAAAGCTGTCTTCACTGTATCTTGCTGCCTTGAACTAATGACAGGTACTGCTTAAAGGGACTGTCCCCGGGATTTTTTATTTTGATTCATCCTTTGTTTACACTTCAGGTTTGCTTATCTGAGCATGCTAACCTTTGGCGGGGGGTGGGGTGGGGGGGTGCTTGAATTAAGTTTCAAAGGTGTTAGCCAAATGCCAACTTAAATTGCAGTTGTACTGCCAACAGCACTCCCTGTGAGCCATTCATTAGTTTAATCAGAGCATTAAAACATTTGAGAAGTAGCATTTCAAGCATTTTATGACCTGACTGCTGCTGCTACTCTAGAAAGCACATCAGTAATGCAAGGCTTTTAAAACATTAGTAAACAGTTTTTTTTGTTTCTTTCATTTTGTATTTTATTCTGTGATGACTGTGAATCATGGTCATCTGCAGCTTTACGACACTGCTTCTACCTATAGAAAGCATCTGAGTCAGGCAGAAAGTAGTGGAAACCATATTTCTCTTTCTTTCATGTTTTACTGTATTCTGATTTTTGAATAATAGCCTGGTGCAGTGACTTTCTGACCTGCTAGTAATTCCATAGAAAGCAAGTGTATGACAGCAGGTTGGAGCATTAGTAGACATACTGTTCTGTTCCTTTTTCAGCTTCTAGTCTGATTTACGGTGATTTCTGCATACTACTAGAGAAATGCACTATTTTTTATGAGTGGGCTGCTTGTACATCCGTAGAAGCATGAGTGATGCATAATTTAAATATTAGTACACACTAATGTTCCTTTTCCCTGACACAGCTTTCTTTATTTTAAATATGAGCCAGGAGCTGGGGGCATAGTTCCCCAATCCAATGCAAGTCAGAGAGGAACACAAATCCAAAGAATAGTTTATCCTGGGAGCTGAAACAAGACTGGAACTGTGGATTTACAGGATATTTAAAAGTAAAATCACATTGTGGGTGGGAATGAGAGTGATGTGTCATAGTGGACGTGACTTCTGTCAGTTTAACTTGGACCCTAACTTTAAACACTGGTGTTGACCCTTTAAGACCTGACTGCGTTGAGCAGCAATGATTCTGCTGCAGTTTTGTGTGTGTTTACTGACGAATATCACAGTTGTGTGGTCATTCGTGACCCCATTCCATCATGCATTTATGGTGACCAAAAATCCTGTGTGCAAGTGAGATGAGTGCTTGTCTGCTGTTTGTCCTCACAGCGTGTACTGATATTTAGCATCTGATACTGCTGTTCTCATCAAGTGGGAGTGCACCTGTGGGGAAAGTCTTCCTTTTGCTAGTAGAAGAAAGAACCTCGCAAGCAGATGACCAGTGCTCAGAAAACATGCAGCATTTATTGCAAGTCAGAGCAACCTTTTATGATTGTGTCGTATTTTAGGGATTTGCCTTTGGGGAGGCTCTTGGGCTAATGAATAGGGCAAATGTCAACCAGGAAGCCTGCCAAATTATCCAAGTGTATAATGCTATGCTGTTTTAATTGGCAGTAAATGTTATCTTTGATAAGAGGCTGTTTGCTTGAGCTTCATAACAACATTTCCTTATATTTAACAGAGACTTTGTTATCTCTTTGGCTAGTAAAACGAAACAGCTGCCAAAATGATGCAAAACTATTGAGCTTAGCTTTTGGCATATTCAAGAATGTTTTTCATAAGGTTTGACCCCTGCTTCACATAAATAGAAAATGTGCACAAAATTGTGATTTGTATGCCTGACAATACATTAGCTTCATGATATAGCCTGTACATGTATCAACACTCTTGTTATGACACTGCTGTCTGTTGCCATGGAAATAGCTGTATCACAAAAATAGCATTGTAAGGTAAGGTGGAGCTAAAGGAAATGACCAGCATGAATTTATGAAGAACAGAGATTACATTCTCCAGTAAATCATTCAAACAGTAAAATGCTGCATTCTGTAGTAAATCACTCCAGCAGTAAATTGCTTCAGAAGCCAATCTGAAATGGATTTAAACAAAGCTTGCTTGTTTGTAGCATTTTTAGGCTTCTCGTTGGGTATATCTGTTCATTAACAGCACAGATTTGTATGTGATGTACATTTGTGGACAGCTGCAGTTAGAATTTTATTACTGGTGTAAGCTATCTTGTCAGGTAATGGCACGTCTCTCAATTGTCCAATTTTTTGCAGAATGTCCAGATTTTTGTCACATATTTTTGGTCTTTTCCTCATAAAATCTGTGGTTTTCTGGCAAATCACTGAAATGATCTGAAGACTGAAGTCACAAAATAATGACATATGTTTGAGTTTCAGACTTCATATCCTTCAGAAAAATGCATACTAAGACAAATCCTATTATCCTATCAACTTTTTAAGTTTATAAGAGCAACATTTAAAATGTGTCCCTATTTTTGGGCCTTTGTCCCCCCATTGCATCAGTCTTTGCTCAGATTTCTTGTGGTAAGAGGTTGAGAGGTATGGGTAATGGGCTATTGCCCACTCTTTTTTTTTTTTTCCCAACTTAAATTTTATTTTAGAAAGCTGTTGCTTTTGGCCAGCCTTGTTACAGTGAGACTGAACATTTTAATATTGGAGATTATCACTTAATATTAGATCCTAAATACCTGTATTGCCAGAAGGCTAGCACTTTTCCTGGAAAGCTCACATGCCAATCTCTTGTTCTCCCTAAATGTAAGTTGCCATACTGGAGTCTGTGTGGCGTATTTGAAAGTGTAGAACTAGTACCACCTTGAGCTTGAGCAATCCTTAGGTTTGTCTGGTGTGCAAAGCAAGAACTCCAGACCAAAACTTTAACCGTTTGTAGAGGGACTCCTACTATTGGATGAATTGTACCTTCCTGAAATCTGTCCCCTCAATACCATCTCCTAAAATACAAGCCCTGGAATGTTGGTGTATAGCTTTTTTTAATGTTTTAAGTGTGTTTGAATTTTCCACAAGGCAGTATAACTGAGATATTTCATGTAAAAGCAAGTACGTAGATGAATAAATGTGGATGCGATTACAGAAGTTGGATCGTTTAAGTCCAACTCGTCAAGTTTGCTTTTTGGTGGGTTGTGTTGCCAAGTTCCCATGGTAGGTAACTTATAGAGCATCAGTTGGGTGTTTTGCAACATGGACGAAAAAAGCTGTGGCCATGTCAGAAGTAGGATGTGAAGCTGTACCAGTCTTGTAAGTAGCTAAATGTCAGACAAGGTGTTTTACAGCCTGGTTCAATAGAGGATTGTGGGTCCAACCTTCAGACCTTTGGAAGAGCTACAGATCTTGTGTTGTTACAATCACATATGCCACAATTTTGCATAACTGGTTGATGGATTATTGGCCAACCAGTAAGCACCAGTTTGTTTCATCATCTTGAAAGTGTGGACTGCATTTTTTTCTGTCACTGTTCAATGCACAGCACTTCAGACTTGCCATAGTATGGCAATGTTTGGATGGTCTTTTCTTTAATGGGAGTTAAGACTGGCTTCTCTCTTTTGGGGTGCCTTCAGTCTAATGTCCACTATTGTTCAGTTTAGCATTGCAGAAGAGCTGGAACCTGTCTTAGCACTTGCTAGGCACAAGGCAGATCACTAATCTTGGGTAGGATGTTAGTGCGTGACAGGACACGCACATGCTATGACACTTAAGGACAACTTGGGGGACTGTCAGTTCACACTTTTATTATCTTATTAGTCTAGCACTATAAACTGTTCCTGGTGCCAGAAAGTGTGCTCTTCAAAATTTCCCTTAGAACTAGCCGGTTTCTCAGTAGTAGCATTAAAATCTGAATCTCTGTGACTAGCACTTGCTCTAAAACCTGCTGGAAAGCACTAGGAAGCCTTAAACTGATACAAGCACTCAATTCTCCTTGTTAATAAGGAGACATTAATTGTAGGCACTAAACAGCGTATAATTGCAAAGTACCTTGCCAAGGTAAGGGAAAACAGCTCTTGTACTTTACAAAAGAAACACTGAACCAGGCATGTCCAATGGTCAGCTTCCTGTGATTTCGCCTGTCCACTTGATGAATCTGGACATACTGGGATAATGCAGCAATTGCCTCAAGTACACAGACAACCCTCTCCTCCTACCACCCAAAACTACAACCTGCGAGAGATGCACTTACATAGCCAAACTGTAAGCAAAGCTCTCTCCAGCCAAGATTGTACTAGACAGTCAAGAGGAGAAGGTTAACACCTGCACTACGCCTCAAGCAACATGTAGCCCTTCAAAACCCATGCCACCAATATCCACACATAGTAACTGTAAACCCACTTATGCGGAGGGCCTTAACATTAACCTGCCCAAGCAACAAGGACCACCGAAGCTGAAATGCAAACAAACATCAGTCACAACCAAAGTGACATATAGCTCAAAACACTAGTGTGCCACCAAATAACAGCCCCTAAGGCAAGACAACGTACCCAACACTTTAGTCATAGGTGACTCTATAGTCAGGCACATTGATGTCCCACTCACCAGGCTGAACAGGGAGAAAATTACTGTCAGCTGCCTGTCGGGTGCCAGGATCTGCCACATAATGCATGCACTCGAGTCACTCCACAACAAGTAGAAATACGACTGTGTCATTATCCATTTTGGAGTGAATGACTTGAGACGTATCTCCCTGGACTACATGAAAAGAGACATGGAAGAGCTCTCGGATCATGTGGCCCAGGCAGGTATGAACTTAGCCCTGAGTAGCATTCTGCCTTAGCCCAGAATGATACCACAGTATAAGGACAAAATGATTGACTTCAAAAATTGGCTAAGTTTCTTGTGTCATTCAAAGGGGATCCAGTATCTGTCTACCTGGGTCGACATGATCGACAAACCACGATGCTTTGCCAGAGATGGTCTGCACCTGTCGCCCCTGGGATTCAGGTTACTGGCTAAGGTTCTTGCCACCCCTATAGTGCCTTTTTTAGGCAAGGCTCAAAGGATAAAACCACCACCGTAACAGATATAAGCATGCAAAATCTGAAGGTAATGCTACTCCATGCTAGAAGTCTTACCTCAAAATGCACTCTCTTGAGGCACTCCTAAAAATGGAGAACATCGATATCTGTGCAGTAACTGAGACCTGGTTCAAGGCTCCAGAGAGCACCCCTGCAATACCAGGCTACAACTCTTACCACACTTTTCGGCCACCAAACCAGGACTGAAGCACTAAAGGCGGAGGAGTGTCCATATTCACCAAGAATAGTCACACCTCCAGGCTAGTTGCCCAACACAATGCATCTGAAATTCTACAGCTGCAACTAACACTAGGCAAGACTGCAATGCAAATTGTAGCTTGCTACAGATCCCCCACCATGCCCTAAGTTTCTCACTACACCTTTCTAAGCGTACAACCAAACACCCTAACCTAACCTAGTAATGGGTGATTTCAACTACCCTGCCATTAATTGGGAAAAACACCTTTGCCCAACGGTTCTTAAAATTCATAAATTCCAACACCCTGGATCAAGTAATCCATAGTCCCACCAGGGGCTCAAATAGCCAAGACCTGGTCATTACTAACATGGGAGATCGATGCTCCACACCAGTGGTCACCTCCTCGTTGGTCAGGTCTGACAATAAACTAATCACCCTTGACATCCACATCTCACCCCCACCCCCCAATAGGGAAACCTCCATAAAAAACTTCTCCAAAGCCAACTTCATGCTACTCAAGTCAGAAGTGACAAACTTCATGACACCCATGCAGACGGGAACTGAAAGTTCGAATGCTGAATCCTACACTAAGGCACTGTACGAGCACATCCACACGTGCATGAATCATGCCATTTCAAATAGAACCAAGACGGACTCCTCCAAAAAAGGAACCCAGTCTGGTGGTCCCCTGCCATAAACAAACTGTACAACAGAAAGAAGAAACTGTTGCAGAAAAGAGGAAAATCTCAGAATGCAAAAAACTCCCTTATTAGCCTCAGTAAGAAGCTGAGATTCCTCATAAAATTCTCTAAAGCTAGTTACAAAAATAAAATTGCCAAAGATTCCAAGGACAACCACAAGGCATTTTATAGTTATGTCAAGAATCTAAATGGCAATGCTCAGATCTGCTCTGAGCTACTACAGAACGGCATTAAATATACTGATCCCAAGGATACTGCCAATATCCTGGCAAATCGATTCAGTGCCAACTTCACCCCCCTCTCACCCCCTAAAGGGCCCATCTCAATACCAAAAGATTGCCAAATTCTGGTAATCACGGCCACACAGGTAAAAAACGCACTCTCTAAAGCTAAGAATACAGCATCCATGGGACCAGATGGCATCCCAGGCTGTGTACTACATGAACTGGCACCTCACCTAACTGTCATGTTTAATCATAGCCTCGCCTCAGGCTTCATGCCCAATGAGTGGCGCACAGCTACAGTTATCCCATTCCACAAGGGGGGATGCACCTTGGATCCCGGGAACTATCGTCCCATCAGTCTATTGAGTCTGATCTGCAAAGCCATGGAACGCATTATCATGGAACTTATAAACAAAGACATTGACAACCGTCACACACTGGACCCCACCCAGTTTGGTTTTGTAAAGGGACAATCTCGTCTCCTCAACCTGACTGACTTCTTTGAATCGGTCTCCAGAGATGTGGACGAGGGTAAGGCGGTCCACACAGCCTATCTGGACCTCGCCAAGGACTTCAACACCATCCCCCACTCTGGAATCATAGATAAACTTACTAAGCTGGGCATTAATCCCTACGTCACTCAATGGGTTGCCAACTGGGTTACTGACAGAACCCACACTGTAAAAGTAGCCAACTCAAAATCCAGCTCCAGATAAGGGAGAAGCGAAGTACCTCAGGATTCAGTCCTAGGATCACTCGTTTGGCATCTACTTCTCTGAAGTACAGGCCAGCACTAAGGGACTCTGGCTAACAAAGTTTGCAGATGACTGCAAACTGCGAGCCATTATTGAATCCCCAAATGATGTGGATATTCTACAATAGGGTTGGTGCCAGAGCCATGAGCTCAAGCTCAATGCCAAGAAATGTATAGAAGTTCTTCGTCTTTCACTGTAGCAGCCATTACATTTGGGTAATCCTGCTGGCAGGTTGCCCTCAGTCGGCCTGAATTCCAAAGTCCTGGGTCCTGCATTGGCTGCTGTCACCCCTTCCCTGACGTCAGGTCGTCAGGGGTATAAAAGATGTGGCCGATGCCATTTTCTTTAGACTTTCTTGCCGCGTGGTACCCGAAGCAGAAGCAGTTCGCAAGTGCCAGTCGGCCGACTTCTGAGATTTTCGTGTTCGAGTTTCAGATTCGAAGTCTTCAACAAAGCTAAGTACCCCGTTGGGGAAACTTTTTTCTTGCTCCAGACCGATGTCAGAAAAAGTAAATAATTGTATTTCTTGTGGAAAACAAATGCCTCATAAGGACTTTCATTCTTATTGTATTCCTTGCCTAGGCCCTGATCACAACGTTGCTGGTTGTCGGTTTTGTGCTAGATTTAACCAACGCACTATTAAGAGTTGGTATGATTTTGCTTTAAACTATTTTGGACGCTGGTTTAATTATCCAGAAATGTAGTCGGATAGCCATCCGACTGACGGAGTTCACAAAAAATGCAAAGAAAAGGAGAGAGATAAACAACCGAGGCCCAAAACCAACAGCGAAGCTTCTTCTAAGCCAGTCGCCGGTACGCCAGTTCTCAGTGAGGCACCTTCACAGCCCCTGATGCCCGCTACTTTAGAGTCGCAGGCCGCTACCGACTCCCATGTGGAGTTGGCCATGCCGCTGGAAACTCAAGGTATTGGAGCCTCGGATACTATTCCTTCAGATGGGTCTAGAGCTGCTGAGCAGGCACTGGCTTCTGAGGGTGTATTCAGACCTAAACATCTTTACAGCAAACCAACTTCAGCTTCAAAGACAAAGGCTAAAGCACCTTCTAAAGCAAATAAACAAACTGAAGAGCCATGTGGGCAGGCCTTTATGCCCAAAAAAAACAGATGCTCAAAATGGCCGAAGACTTGATTACCTTGATCAGGGTTTCTCATCCCCCTCCTGATAAGAGGCCTAGGCAAGACACTGACTATGAATCTTCAGATCAGGTTTCTATTTCTTCTGATTCCTCTTCTGATCAGGAATATTCTCTTCCCCCCATGAGGATTCTGATGCTGAAGAATCTATTCCTTCAGCTTCTCCTATGCTGAAGAATCTATTCCTTCAGCTTCTCCTCCGGAGGACTATTCTTTTGGGGAAACCTTGCATACCATGAGGGAGCATTTCCACTGGGAGAGCCAAGATTTTTCAGAGTCTAAAAAGAGGCTCAGGGATTTGCTTTTACTACCTCAACACAGGCCACTAGCCATTCCACCTGTGTTAGACATTGTAGATGATGTGTTTTCGGAGTCTAGTCTTACCCCTGACTCCTTACCTCCAGCTCCTGTTAAGCCTGACAGATATTACAGGGTTCCTGACTCCCATAAATTCCTTTTTAAAATCCCTGCTGCAGACCCATTAACTATTTCACAAGGTCCCAAGGGAGTTAAGGCTTCCACTGCAAAAAACCCTACCCCCCTCTGACAGAGATTCTAGGGCACTAGATAGATGGGGAAAAAAGGTTTACACATCTGCTACCTTGGCTATAAGGGCCTTAAACTGTCAGTTTCATATGCTCAGATATCAGCAACATGTCATGGCATTGCTTAAACAGAACATTTTTTAAACTCAGCATGTGCAGAAAACAAGGAAATGCAGGATTTATTGCATGTAGCTGAACAAGTTGGAAAGCATACTTTGCAATGTGGTTTTGATTCTTTGGAGGCCTCTTGCAGGGCCGCAGTTACGGGTTCTGTAATTAGAAGGCATGCTTGGTTAAAGGAACAAAATCTGCCTGATCATGTCAAAGTTAAATTATTAGATGCACCTTTACAGCATGATACTTTGGTGTTAAGGCAGAAGAGGTGTTAAAGAAAATGGAGGACAAAGCTAAATCTATGCAAACTGTCAAAGATTTTTTACAAGTACAGCCACCTAGGTTTAGTAGACACTGACTAACAAAGAATTGGTCCTTTCCTGTATCAGACAGACCTCAAAGGGGCAGATCCCAGGCACAAGGTTCATACAGGTCAAGGCAATGGTGTGCTTCTACCTCCAAAGTTGGGAGAAGACAAATCACAACCATACAGGAAACAGTCCCAATGACTTCCCTCTGCCTGTGCCAAGCACTTACCTCCTGGCAGCACCCCTAGGGGGAAAATTAGCACTTTTTTCTCAAAATTGGCACATTATAACACAAGACAAGTGGGTTCTAAATATAGTGTCACAAGGCTACAAGTTCCATTTCCATACCCTGCCAAAGGCAAACGGCTGGCCAGATCTGCCAAAAAAATCAATGGGCAGAGGCACAAAAACAAGTCTCATCCCTCATGGACATGGGGGCCATTCAACAAATACCAGAGCAAGAGCAGGGACAAGGATTTTACTCAAGACTGTTCTTGGTACCCAGAAAGGGCAAGGCCTGGAGGCCAATACTGGACCTATCTATTATGAACACATTCCTGGATATACCAAAATTCAAAATTTTGACTTTGCAGCAGCTTCTGCCCATGCTGGGCAAGAGCGCTTGGCTTGTGACTTTAGACCTAAAAGAGGCATACCTGCATGTCCCAATCAGACAATTATGCAGAAGATACCTCAGATTCAAGGCTGGCTCAATGCATTACCATTTCTCTGCACTGCCCTTTGGCTTATCTACTGCGCCCAGGGTCTTTATAAAGTGCCTGGCACCAGTAATTGCATTCTGCAGACAAAGAGGAATACAAATATATCCTTACTTGGATGACTGTCTAATTCAAGCAGAGAACAAGGACATTCTTCTACAGCATCTGGCATTTGTAAAAAGACTTCTAACATGCCTAGGGTACACAGTCAATGAAAAGGAATGAAAACTAGTACCCTCTCAAGAGATAATATTCCTGGGTGCAAGCTTAAATACAACTGCCCAGATGGCTTATCTCACACCAGACAAACAAAGGCAATTGACTACCTATTTCAAAATGTTAGCAACAAAGGCCCAGTTATCTGCAAGAAAAATTCTGCAGGCTTTGGGCTGGCATCCTGCATTCTACTAATTCCATATGCAAGACTGCATATGAGGAAACTTCAATGGTACTTAAAAAGTGTTTGGACTCAACATTGCCTCAGCCTGGAAACAATGATTACTCTCATCCCCTGCCTGCAACAGGAGTTTCTATGGTGGGCGAAGGCTTGTCACCAGAACAAGGGACAGCCATTCACATTACCCCCAGCCAGGCAGACACTAACAACGGATGCATCAGATTATGCCTGGGGGGCCTACATGGCAGCAAGATGCATTCAGGGCACATGGTCCTCAAACCAAATGCATCTGCATATCAATCAAAAAGAGATGCTAGCTGTTCAGAATGCCCTGACAGCCTTCAAGGACCTACTTCATCTGGGACAACTACTGATAAAACAGACAACACCATGGTCATGTGGTATATAAACAAGCAGGGGGGCACACATTCTTACTCCCTTTGCAGACTAGCCATGACTTTGTGGGACACGGCATTGACTTACCAAGTGCATCTGCAGGCACAATTCCTGCCAGGAAAGGAAAATACTCTGGCAGACGACCTAAGCAAAAACTTCATGGATCCCCACGAGTGGAAGCTGGATCCACAAGTCTTCAGCATGATAACAAGGAAATGGGGATGCCCGGACATAGATCTATTTGCCTCCCCTCTCAATTACCAAATAAAAAGATTCTGCACAAGGATTTATCACAGACAAGCATGGAAAGTGGACGCCCTATCAGTATATGCCTTTCCGCCACTGCCTCTCCTCCCCAAGGTACTCCTAAAGGTCAGACAGGAGAAGCCAAAGATGATACTGATTGCCCCAGACTGGCCCCGCCAGTACTGGTACCCAATCCTAAGGAACTTGTCTCAATGCCCAGCTTGGACCTTACCTCAAATACCTCATCTACTGTCCCAGCAAAACAATCGGATCTTGCACAGCCAACTCAGGACCTTAAACATGGCAGCATGGTGGATAATGTAGTCATACAAAACACACCTCTCAGTAAAGCTGTGATGGATGTCATTTTGGAAGCCAGAAGGCCTAGTACTAGAAAATCTTATGCTGGAAAATGGAAGAGATCCTGTGCTTGGAACCAGGCGCAAGGAACTGATACAGCTGTACCAAATATTCCTCAGATTTTGCAATACTTAACTGAGATGCTGGACAAAGGCCTATCTTTTTCATCAATTAAAATTCATGCCTCTGCCATTTTGGCTCATTACAATACGGAACCACCAATCTTTTCTCATCCTTTGTTAAGGCAGTACCTCAGAGGAGCCAAAAATGTAAGGCCTCCGAGGAGATCACCAATACCTGCATGGGACCTCAACTATGTCTTGGAAAAACTCACTCTGCCTCCCTTTGAGCCAGCTGCTATTGCTGATATAAAGTTTTTATCTTGGAAAACAGCTCTGCTCCTAGCAATAACTTCTGCAAGACAAGTTTCAGAGCTGCAGGCACTCATGGCTGTGGAACCTTTTATCATTTGTTTATCCAGATAGGGTTTCCCTGAGGACAAACCCAACTTTTATGCCTAAGGTGGTGTCCAGTGTGGTTCTTAACTAAACTATTCATCTGCCAACTTTTTATCCAAATCCACAGAACAAGGGGGGGAGAATTCTGCATTCCTTGGACATACACAGACAGCTTAGATTCTACTTGGACAGAACCAAATTGTTCAGGAAGACAGAGCAATTACTAGTGGCATATGCTGCAGGATCACAAGAAAAGGCCATCTCTAAGCAGACTATTTCAAAATGGATAGGCCACTGCATTAGTTTCTGCTATTCACAGCATAGCAAGCCAGTGCCTAAGGGCATTAGGCCACATTCAACCAGAGCTGCAGCCACTTCAGCAGCCTTCCTCAGGGGAGTACCAGCCAAAGACATTTTAGAGGCTGCTACTTGGAGTTCAGTGCACAACCTTTACAAAGCACTATCATCTGCCACTCTACTCTAAATCCAGAGCAGGCTTTGCCACTGCAGTTCTGCAGGGCCTCATAGCCCCTCCTAATGCTGTTTAGCTCCAGCCTCCCAACCATAGCTTTGGGACTCTACCCAAATGTAATGACTGCAACAGTGAAACACGAAGAACACAGTACAGTTGTGTACACTTACCATAAATGTAGATGTTTGGGTGTATTCACTGTTGCAGTCCAGGTTATCCACCCACCATCCCCCTTTTCTTCTGATGGAACCTATCTTTCCTTCTCTGATTTATACAACCTATGTGGTGTATTTGCTTGTAGATGAAGGTAAAGTTTATATTGGTGCATGTATTTATATATACATTTTTGCCAACCCTTTTAGGGGGCACCTGACATCTGGGGCAAGAAAAACTAAAGAAAATGGCATCAGCCGCAGCTTTTACAAACTGATGACCTGATGTCAGGGAAGGGACGACAGCAGCCGATGCAGGACCCAGGGCTTTGGAATTCAGGCCGACTGAGGGCAACCTGCCAGCAAGATTACCCTAATGTAATGACTGCAACAGTGAATACACTCAAACATCTACATTTATGGTAAGTGTACACAACTGTACTTTATCCCCTTTGGAAAAAAACATGTAGCCATGAATTACCAGATAAGTGGCAGTACACTAAACACTGTAAGTGTGATAAGGGACTTAGGGACACCAGGTGGACAGTGGTCTCACCTTCGATAACCACATAGCCACAACAGTCAGGAAATCCTTCTATGTGGCACAACTCATCACGAAGGGCTTTTCTTCTAGAAAAAAGGAGGTCATTGTCCCACTGTACTCATCCCTCAGACCCATTACAGAGTACAATGCCCCTTTTGGTATGTACCTCACAAGACCTCTGCAACAACTGGAAAGGCCACAGAAATACCTCACTAAAAGAATCACAGGCCTAAAACAGATGCCCTACGCTGACTTTCTAAAAAACACTCCAGCTATACTCTTGTCGCATATCACCTACTCAGCGGCGATCTCTGCTTAACATACAAGGCCATGTCAAACCCAGTGCTGTTGGACATGCTACACTTCCCTCAGAGCCACACACTCCAGGGATCTAAACCTGGTCATCACAATGAACAAAACATGCTGGAGGGATAGGTTCCTGACCCAGAGACTCCCCATACACTGGAATAGACTGCCCATACATGTCAAGCTGAGTGCCTCTTTGGCCCTCTTCAAAAGGAACCTTGATGATTGGATCGGAGAGAGGAAATTCACCCCGCGGATCATGTCAGTTGCCCTGCTAGACAGGGGACCAAGGAAGTAAATATTCTTGGAAGAAATAGCCAGGGAATTGTTATGGCTAGGCTTGTATAGGCCCTAGGGTCGATAGGTTCATAGGTTGGTACTAGGTTATGTGTTTGGGATGTAAGAGTAAACCACTGCACCCTTCAAAGCCCCACATGGAAGACTTGCAGACTGTGCACAGATGGTACCCATCTAAGAGATGAACCAGAGAACCAAAATCTGTGAGGCAACATCTATTAAAATCAAATCCTAGTGGATAAATAAAATATTTGGGTATGGTGTAGCACTCTGAGCAATGCATGCTTTTTGTTATGGGAGGAACTTCTCTCAAAGAGACCATGCATGTTCATCGTGCGTACAGCTGCAGTCATAACAGATGGGTTCTCCTGCCGTCAGGCGGATCCTTGGTCGGCCGAATTCCAAAGTCTAGGTCCGGCGTCGGTTGTCGTCGCTTCTTCCCTGACGTCAGTGCGACAGGGGTATAAAGGAACCAGCCAACGCCATTTTCTTCAGTCTTTCTTGCCATGCAGTGCCCGAAGCAGAAGCAGTTTGCAAGTGCCGGTCGGCCAGCTCCTGAGATTACGAAAATTTGGAAACCGAAGTCTTCTTGAACGTTGGGGATACTTTTCTTGCCTCAGACCGATGTCAGACAAAGTTAATAATTGTATTTCTTGTGGGAAGCAAATACCGCATAAGGATTTCCATTCCCTCTGTATACCTTGTTTAGGCCCAGACCACGACGTCTCGGTCTGTCGCTTTTGTGCTACATTCAACAAACGCACCATTAAGCGTCGGGCGGAGTTCGCCCAGCATTATTTTGGGAAAGCATTTAACTATATTATGTCATCGGATACTCCGACTCCAGTTTTGTCTAAAAAACGCAAAGACCGACACACGAGGTCCGCGGCCTCTACCGACACCATGCCAAAGCCGACTACACGTGGTCCGGTTCTCAGCGAGGCGCCTACGCAGCCCCTGACTACCGACGACACTTCTTTGGCGGTGTCTCCTGTGCCCGAGGTCGCAGGCTCCTCGCCCACACCCCGACTACAGATACCGAAGCCACTCTTGGTGTTGAAACTCAGAATGTGGACAGGTCCACCTCCACTCAAGGTGTCTTCAGACCTTCCTCTTCTTTCTCCATCAAGGCTTTCACTAAGTCTAAAGCAACCATGCACTCTAAGAGACGAGCTACACAGGGCCCATCTCCAGGCCCCATGCCTAAGAAACAGATGCTTAAAATGGCTGAGGATTTAATTACTCTTATCAGAGGTTCTCAGCCCCCACCAGACAAAAGGCCCAGAGTGGAGGAAGATTCCCCCTCCTCTGATCAGGGCTCCATTATTTCAGAGCACTCTGATGATCAGGAACATTCTTACTCCCCTTTTGAAGACTCTGATGCGGAGGAGTCCATCCCTTCTGTATCCCCCCTGAGGATTTCTCATTTGGGGAAACTTTGCATACCTTAAGGGAACACATCCACTGGGAAGGCCAAGATTATTCAGATTCCAAGAAAAGGCTTAGGGAATTTCTCTTGCTACCTCAGCACAGGCCTCTGGCTATACCTCCTGTCTTGGACATCCTAGATGATGTTTACTCTGAGGCCTGCCTTAACCCGGACTCTCTATCTCCAGCTCCAGTTAAGCCTGACAGGTACTACAGGGTTCCTGACTCACACCAATTTCTATACAAAAGCCATGCTGCTGACCCAGAAACCATCTCACAGGGCCCCAAGGGAGTTAAGGCCTCCACTGCTAAAAATCCATTACCTTCCGAGAGAGATTCCAGATCCTTAGAAAGGTGGGGAAAAAAGGTATATACCTCGGCTACCTTAACCATGAGGGCCTTAAACTGTCAGTTCCATATGCTAAAATACCAACAGTTTTTGTTATCACAATTGAAAAGTAAAATGTCACAACCTGAACAACCAGACTTGAAGGAGTTGCAGGATTTGATGCATAGTGCAGAACAAGTGGGTAAGCATACCTTACAATGTGGTTTTGATGCTCTAGAGGCCTCATATAGAGCTGCTGTTACAGGATCAGTCATAAGTAGGCATGCCTGGCTCTGCCTGGCTCAAGGAACAAGCCTTGCCTGATCATGTCAAAGCTAAATTACTAGATGCCCCTCTTCAAAAGGATGTACTATTTGGTGCTAATGCTGAGGAGGTATTAAGGAAAATGGAGGAAAAGGCTAAATCAATGCAAACTGTGAAAGATTTTCTACAGGTACAACCCCACGTTTTAGTAGAAATTGGCCTTCCAAAAACTGGTCCTTTCCCGCCACGGACAGACCCCAAAGAGGCAGATACAGGTGCCCGAGGGGCAGAGGACAATCCCAAGGATCGTTTAGAGGCAGACAATGGCAAGCTCCTACACAAAGAGGTGGTGAGGATAACTCGCAATCTTTCAGAAAGCAAACCCAATGACTTTCCCCTTTGCATGCCAAGCAAGTCTCAAATGGCAGCCCCCTTAGGAGGAAAGCTGGCATTATTTTAAAAAAATTGGCATATTGTCACAAAGGACAAATGGATCCTGGACATTATAAACAGAGGCTACAAATTCCATTTCCACCCTTCCAAAATGAGAGGCATGCCAAACCTGCCACACAATCAAAGGGCAGAGGCACAAAGGCAAATTACAGATCTCATAAACATGAAAGCTATTCAAGAGGTACCTACACGAACAAGGTCAAGGTTTTATTCCAGGCTATTTCTGGTACCAAGGAATGGAAAAGATTGGAGACCTATTTTGGACCTATCCATCCTAAACACATTTCTACTCGTACCAAAATTCAAGATGCTCACTCTACAGCAACTTCTTCCCATGCTGGGCAAGGAGTCTTGGCTGGTAACATTGGACCTCAAGGAGGCATACCTGCATGTCCCAATCAGACAAAATTGCAGAAGGTACCTCAGATTTCTTGCAGGTTCAACCCATTATCAATTCTCTGCATTGCCCTTTGGCTTATCTACTGCGCCCAGAGTATTCACGAAATGCCTGGCATCAGTAATTGCCTAATGCAGACTTCAAGGGATACAAATATACCCATATTTGGACGACTGCCTGATCCAAGCAGACAGCAAGCACATTCTTCTGAAACATCTGGCTTATGTAATAATGTTGTTGAACTCTCTGGGATACACAGTCAACAAAAAGAAATCAAGGCTAATACCCTCTCGGAAGATAATTTTCCTGGGTGCCAATTTGGACACAACCACCCAGATGGCCTACCTCACGCCAGAGAAGCAGGGGCAACTAATTCAATACTTCAGAGCACTAGCAAATTGCACCAGGCTGACTGCAAGGTAAATCCTGCAGGCTCTGGGATTCATGGCATCTTGCATCTTACTAATCCCATGTGCAAAGCTGCATATGAGGAAACTACAATGGTACCTGAAAAACATATGGTCTCAACACAGCCACAGTTTGGAAACAATAATACCACTAATTCCATGTCTGCAAAAGGAATTTCTGTGGTGGGCTCAAGCATGTCAAACAAACACAGGTCTTCCATTCAGCAAGCATCAAGCAAATCAAGTCATCACAACAGACGCCTCGGAGTACGCCTGGGGGGTGCACATGACAGAGCATTCAGGGCAAATGGTCCCAAAAAGAAAAGCACCTTCACATCAATCAAAAGGAAATGCTAGCAGTAATAAATGCTATTATAGCTTTCAAGGACCTTCTACAACCAGGTCAACTATTGATAAGAACGGACAACACCACAGTTATGTGGTACATAAACCGGGAGGAACACATTATTACCCCCTATGCAGACTGGCCATGTCACTTTGGAACATGGCCATGGACTTACAAATGGAACTACAAGCACAGTACTTGCCAGGCAAGGAAAACACGCTGGCAGACAACCTAAGCAGGAATATGACAGATCCACACGAATGGAAATTGCATCCAAAAGTTTTTACAGAAATAATCCAAGAATGGGGAAGGCCAGACATAGATCTCTTTGCCTCCCACAAAAATTATCAATTGACAAAATTCTGCTCAAGGATTTTCCATCCAATGGCCTGGAGAGTGGACGCTCTCTCTTTCAGTTGGACAGCAATGACAGTTTATGCCTTCCCACCTCTTCCTCTGCTGCCCAAAGTTCTATTGAAAACCAGAGCAGACAGACCAAAGATGATTCTCATTGCTCCGGACTGGCCAAGGCAACACTGGTACCCACTCCTGAGGAGCCTGACGCATTCCCCACCATGGACCCTGCCTCTAATGCCTCTTCTTCTGACTCAGCACAGCTTCAAAACTCTTCACAGCCATCTAAAAACACTCAATCTAGCCGCATGGAAGATTCCTTAGCATCATAACAGGCCCTACTCTCCAAGGAGGTGCAGGATGTCATTTTGGAGGCCAGAAGGCCATCAACTAGAAAAGCTTACTCTGCAAAATGGAAACGGTTTTGTGTCTGGAATGAGAAAAAGGGCCAGGATCCTGGAAAACTGAATTTACCTCAAATACTGCAATATTTGGCTGAGCTGCTAAGCAGTGGATTTTCATTCTCCTCCATCAAAATCCATGCCTCAGCCATTTCTGCAGAATACAACACTGATCCACCTTTATTCTCTCACCCTCTCTTAAGTCAGTTCCTCAGAGGGGCTAAGAATCTAAGACCTCCAAGGAAACAACCAATACCTGCTTGGGATCTTAATTTCATTCTGGAAAAACTGACCTTGCCTCCCTTTGAGCCAGCTGCCTCATCAGATTTGCAATATTTGTCCTGGAAAACAGCTTTCCTTCTGGCTATCACCTCAGCTTGTAGAGTTTCAGAACTACAGGCTCTCATGGCTGTCCAGCCTTTTATCATCTTCCATCAGGACAGAGTTTCCTTACGAACCAACCCGTCCCTTATGCCTAAAGTGGTATCCAGGGTAGCTTTAAATCAGGCCATACATTTACCTACTTTTTATCCTAATCCTCAAAACAAAGGGGAGAGATTACTATATTCCTTGGACATCCACAGACAACTGCGTTAATATTTGGACAGAACAAAGCCTTTCAGAAAATCAGAACAGCTCTTTGTGTCCTATGCTGTAGGAGCTCAAGGAAAGCCAATTTCCAAACGGACAGTCTCAAAATGGATAGCCCACTGCATACACTTTTGCTATTCCTTTCATGGCAAAACTGTACCTACAGGCATTAGAACTCATTCCACCAGGGCCACAGCCACCTCTGCAGCTTTCCTCAGAGGAGTTCCTACCCAGGATATTTTGGAAGCAGCCACTTGGAGTTCTGTGCATACCTTCTCCAAGCACTACAACCTACCATTATACTCCATATCTAGAGCAGGCTTTGCCACTGCAGTCTTGCAGGGCATTTTGGCTTCTCCTAGTTCCACCTAGTGCCTACCACCCCTTTCTTAGCTTTGGGATTCTACCCATCTGTTATGACTGCAGCTGTATGCACGATGAACATAGTACAGTTTTGTACCTACCATAAATGTAGATGTTCGAGTGCTAATACAGCTGCAGTCCAGGTTTCCCTCCCTCCTTCCCCTCTTGGGACAGGCCTATAGGCTAACACATCCTCATAAAACCTGATTGGGGTATTCATTTATGATGTATTTGCTTGCAACTACTGTATTTTGATTATATTGCACTGCATTATTACACAAATTTATGTATTGCCTTCCTTCTGGGGGCACCTGACATCTGGGGCAAGAAAAACTGAAGAAAATGGCGTCGGCTGGTTCCTTTATACCCCTGTCGCACTGACGTCAGGGAAGAAGCGACGACAACCGACGCCAGACCTAGACTTTGGAATTCGGCCGACCGAGGACCCGCCTGACGGCAGGAGAACCCATCTGTTATGATTGCAGCTGTATTAGCACTCGAACATCTACATTTATGGTAGGTACAAAACTGTACTTTTTGGCTTTACTGGTAGTGATCACAGCAAGTAAAAATAACAAAGATGGTGCTTATGGTTGCTTTTTACAAACATGGTGGTAGTTAACTATTAGTCCTGGACTGAAGTAGGATTAAGTAGGAACTGGTTTCTATTGTTGGCAGTTACCTCTGATTTTGAGTATGAAGGGTAGAGGCTACTGTTTTACTGCTCTCATAACCTTGCATTTGTTTCCTGTACCTATTTTTTTTTTGGTTGTTAGATATTCTGAGGAGGGAACTTGATGGGTGTTCTTCCTCTGATGAGGCTGTCATGTCAGAAGATAGATATTATGTAGGGGTGGCATTTTTTAACATTATCCAGTGCAGAAGTGTCGTATTTAATTTCATGACTTGTAAGCAATTTTTTTTGGTAATATAACACTGTAATGTTTCTTAAAATGGGTTATTTTTTTTTACGAATAGTAAAAATGTTTCTTATTATGACATTATTATTATTATTGTATAGAGAAAAATGTAATAAACAGATGATTTTATTTACTGTGGTCACTTCAGTCTGATTATGAAGTTTTGACCATCTAGCCAGCAGAGTTAGCCGTATGATAGTGATACAGGGAATCGAGTGACTACTGCCCTTACTGTACGGCAGAGGAGGGGTAACAATGGTAGTTTGTTGTAGGTAGTCATCGAAACTATGCAGAAAAGAACATATGCTGATTAGCAATGCTAATCCCGCTCTACCTTGAAAAATGACTTAATTATGAATGGCAGTCTTTCATTCATGTAAACTGGTATAATAGACTAATAATAATTATCAAAAAAATAGCCATCACATTAGTATATCAGATATTCTGGAAGCCAAACATTGCTCAGCCAGCTTAGGACTTTTGAACTACTGTAGAAAGGGTGATCCAGTACTTTGGTTCTCTGAAGCATTGGGATAATTATAGATGAATGTAAATAATCTGTAAAGATGTCATCCAGCATATTGTAATTTACTTAGAAAACGATCTCTGACCGTCCTTACAAAGAAAACACAAGTCCTATAACAGTAAGGTCATCCTTTAACAATTTGTAACTGGTTTATATTTGTTTTACACTGCTAATAGGGACTTATTTATAGTTTAATCTTTTTATGTGAGGCCTAAGCCCAGATTCCAAAAGACTTGAGCTTAATGTAAGACATGCCTATAAAACAGGCTTACACTGGAGTAATGCACTTTTTCAGTTAGGGTACTGGAGTTATAAATATGAACTTCCCCATGCTACATTATCCTCTCTTTGTATCACTTGGTGCCAGTAAGCTAATGTTCACTAAACAATGTTCGGTTTAAAATATTTAATATAATTTTATATACAGCTAGAAAGGTGCTTGGTGTGACATCTGGACAGAGGAATGAGGTCAAGGAGACCTGGTGGTGGAATGAGGAAGTACAGGAGAGTATAGAGAGGAAAAGGTTGGTAAAGAAGTGGGATTGTCAGAGAGATGAAGAAAGTAGACAGGAGTATAAGGAGATGAGGCGTTTGGCGAAGAGAGAGGTGGCGATGGCTATGGATAAGGCGCATGGAGAGTTGTATGAAAGGTTGGACACTAAGGAGGGAGAAAAGGACCTGTACTGATTGGCTTGACAGAGGGACCGAGCTAGGAAAGATGTGCAGCAGGTATAGGTGATAAAGGATAATGAGGGAAACATACTTACAAGTGAGGAGAGTGTGTTGAGCAGATGGAAGGAGTACTTTGAGGGACTGATGAATGAAGAGAATGACAGAGAAAGAAGGTTGGATGATGTGGAGATAGTGAATCGGGAAGTGCAACGGATTAGCAAGGAGGATGTAAGGACAGCTATGAAGAGGATGAAAAATGGAAAGACTGTTGGTCTAGATGACATACCTGTGGAAGCATGGAGGTGTTTAGGAGAGATGGCAGTGGAGTTTTTAACTAGATTGTTTAATGAAATTTTGGAAAGTGAGAGGATGCCTGAGGAGTGGAGAAGTGTTTTGGTACTGATTTTTAAGAATAAGGGTGATGTGAAGAGCTGTAGTAACTACAGATGGATAAAACTCATCATTCACAACATGAAGTTATAGGAAAGAGTAGTGGAAGCTAGATTAAGAAGGGAAGTGATGATTAATGATCAGCAGTATGGTTTCATGCCAGGAAAGAGCACTACAGACACAGTGTTTGCTCTGAGAGTGTTAATGGAGAAGTACAGAGAAGGTCAGAAGGAGTTAATAGTTTCTCTTTGTGGACTTTGACAGGGTGCCTAGAGAGGAGTTGTGATATTGTATGAGGAAGTCAGGAGTAACAGAGGAGTATGTAAGATTGGTACAGGATATGTACGAGGGTAGTGTGACAGTGGTGAAGTCTTCGGTAGGAGTGATGGAGTGATGGATGCGTTTAAGGTGGAGGTGGGATTACATTAAGGATCAGCTGTGATCCCTTTCTTATTTGCAATGGTGATGGACAGGTTGACAGACGAGATCAGACAGGAGTCCCTGTGGGCTATGATGTTTGCGGATGACATTGTGATCTGTAGTGAGAGTAGGGAACAGGTTGAGGAGACCCTGGAGAGGTGGAGATATGCTCTAGAGAGAAGAGGAATGAAGGTCAGCAGGACTAAGACAGAATATATGTGTGTAAATGAGAGGGAGGATAGAGGAATGGTGAGGATGCAAGGAGTAAAGGTGGTGAAGGTGGATGAGTTTAAATACTTCGGATCAATAGTTCAGAGTAATGGTGAGTGTGGAAGAGAGGTGAAGAAAGAGAGTACAGACAGGGTGGAGAAGAGTGCCTGGAGTGAATTGTGACAGAAGGGTACCAGTAAGAATGAAATGGAAGGTCTGCAAGAGGGTAGTGAGACCAGCAAGAGGGTAGTGAGACCAGCTATGTTATATGGGTTGGAGACTGTGGCATTGACAAAAAGGCAGGAGTCCGAGCTGGAGGTTGCAGAGTTAAAGATGTTAAGATTTGCATTGGGTGTGACAAGGATGGACAGGATTAGGAATCAGTATATTAGAGGGTCGGTTCAGGTTGGAAGGTGTGGAGACAAAGCCAGAGAGGCATGATTAGGTTGGTTTGGACATGTGCTGAGGAGGGATGCTGGGTATATTGGGAGAAGGATGTTACTGAGGAGCTGCCAGGTAAGAGGAAAAGAGGAAGGCATAAGATAAGGTTTATTGATGTGGTGAGAGAGGACATGCAGGTGGTTGATGTGACAGAGCAAGAAGCAGAGGACGGGAAGAAATGGAAAAAGGTGATCTGCTCTGGCGACCCCTAACTGGAATAGCCGAAAAAAAATATATATAATTTTTTATGCACGTTATATATTTGAAGTATAAATTATTGTTCAAAGTAGTTGCAGGTGACAGCATTTCTAGTATTTTTTTGCACAATAAATACTTGGCTTAGATTTGTTGCAACAAATCCTAGTGCTGATTCAGTGACTGTACTAATGTACTATTTTTCTCTATCTGTCCAATCCAGATAAATCAAAGTGGACACTCACCACTTACTTTAATGCAGTGCATGTGTTAATAGTTAAAGTAGTCCCAGCCATGGTCATCTGCAGTTAAGAGGCCAGATTCCAAAAGACTTTGTCACTCTAAGTGACTTTCTGTGGCGAAAAGTCTGTTCTGATTACAAAAGACTTGCTCTTGGTGTAAGTAACTTTGGTGGAAGGCTTACATCCAGGACCATATTCTAAAAGACTTGCTGTCAGTGTAAGTGACATACTTCAGTATAATACACCTGAGAAAAGCACTTAAATGTAGAGCAAGTCTTGTGGAATCTGACCCAAGTTCAACTGCGTTGTGTAGCAGCAGATGTCATTGTGCTGTTTTGTAGGCATTCAAGTTAACAGTGCATGGTATTACAGTTAACTGCAGCAGGGATTACAGGCATCTGTAAATTAAGTGGATAATTTTTAAATGTGGGGGATAAAACTGAGGATTACAGATAAGCATACTCTTATAATTTTCTACCTAGGTAAGCTGAAATATTCCTTTTCTACTGTATTAGATTTGTTATATATAGGTTTGCAAGAATGTTTATGGGCTGTTCACCTCACTAGAACAGCTTAGTCTGTTTACTGATTTCTTTACCATGTTCTTCGTGTTTCACAGTTGCAGTCATTACATTTGGGTTATCTGCTTGCAGGTAGCACTCAGTCGGCCTGATTAACAAAGTCTTGGATCCTGCGTCTGTTGCTGTCCCTTCTTCCATGACGTCAGGTCGTCAGGGGTATAAAACATGCAGCCGACACCATTACATCAGTCTTTCTTTCTGTGCAGTACCCGAAGCAGAAGCAGTTTGCAAGTGCCGGTCGGCCGACTCCTGAAATGTTCATTTTCGAGTTTCAGAACCGAAGTCTTCAACTAAAGCTAAGTACCCTGTTGAGGAAACTTTTTCTTGCTTCTTACCGATGTCAGTAAAAGTTAATAATTACATTACTTGTGGAAAGCAAATACCTCATAAAGGTTTTCATTTGTACTGTATTCCTTGCCTAGGCCCTGACCACGATGTACCTTGATGTCATTTAATCAGTGCACTATCCGTCGTCGGTATATTTTCGCCTCTAAATATTTCGGTTTTCTGTTTAATTATCCAGAAATGTCATCGGTTAGCCATCCGAACACCGGGATTCCGAAAAACGCAAAGATAAAGACAGAGACATGCCGCCGAGATCCAAATCTGCCTATGATGCTTCTCCTAAGCCAGTCGCCAGTTCGCCGGTACTCGGTGAGGCGCTTTTGCAGCCCCTGATACCCGCTACTTCTGATTCGGAGGCCTCTACTGAGACCCATTCGTAGTTCAGTATTCCGCGAGATGCTTCAACTATGGAACCCGCGGATGTCTCTACCTTGGATGGGTCCGGAGCCGCTGTGCAGGCACCGGCTTCTGAGGGTGTATTCAATAAACAGGCGCCTCCTTCTTCACTTAGGCCTAAATCTCGAACCATGCCTAAAAAACAACGCCCAGGCCACATGCCCAGGCCTCTATGCCTAAAAATCAAATGATAAGAATGGCTGAAGATTTAATAACTCTAATCAGGGGTAGCCAACCCCCCCCCTTTCTAAGAGGCCAAGGACTGAAGTTGTTTATGAATCTTCTGACCAGGATTCTGTTTTTTCTGATTCTTCTGATGATCTGGATTTGCCCTTATGAGGATTCTGATGCAGATGACTCCATTCCCTCTGCTTCCCCTCCGGAGGATTTTTCTTTTGGGGAAACCTTGCATACTCTAAGGGAGCATTTCCACTGGGAAAGGCAGGATTTTTCTGATTCAAAAAAGGGGCTTAGGGATTTCTTACTCCTACCTCAGCAAAGGCCTTTAGCTATTCCTCCAGTACTAGACATTGTTGATGATGGTTTTTCGGAATCTAGTTTGGCTCCTGATTCCTTGTCTCCTACTCCCAGAAAACCTGACAGATACTACAGGGTCCCTGAGTCACACAAGTTCCTTTTTAAAAATCCTATTGCGGATCCAGAGACTGTTTCACAGGGGCCCAAGGGCATTAAGGCTTCTACTGCTAAAAATCTTATCCCTTCTGATAGAGACTCCAGGGCGCTGGATAGATAGGGTAAGAAGGTTTACACTTCTGCAACCTTGGCCATTAGGGCTTTAAACTGCCGGTTTCATATGTTAAAGTATCAGCAACATGTTATTGGATTACTTAAACAGAAAATGATGTTGATTCCTGACTGTGTGGAAAATAAAGAATTACAGGATTTAATGCATTCTGCTGAACAAGTTGGAAAACCTACTTTGCAATGTGGTTTTGATTCATTAGAGGCCTCTTGCAGGACTGCTGTTACTGGGTCTGTGCTCAGAAGGCATGCTTGGCTAAAGGAGCAATCTTTGCCTGATCATGTTAAAGCTAAATTGTTGGATGCTCCCTTAAATCAGGACCGCCTGTTTGGCAACAAGGCTGAGGAAGTTTTTAAAAAGATGGAAGAAAAAGCTAAATCTATGCAAACTGTTAAAGATTTCTTACAAGTTCAGCCTCCCAGATTTAGTAGGCACTGGCCCTCTAAGAATTGGTCCTTTCCAGCCCCTTCTAGGTCTTCTCAAGCCAAACCCCAGACACAGCAAAAGCCCCAGGTTTCAGTCCCAGGAGACACACAGGACTAAGCAGTGGGGGGCCTCCACTTCCAAATCTGGGAGTAATAAGACTCCCCCCTATGGTAAACTACTGTCTCAATGACTTCCGTTTAAAATTTCCAAGAACTTATCAACTGACTGCTCCTTTGGGGGGAAAGATTGCTCTTCATGCAAAGAATTGGGAACTCATTACCCAGGACAAATGGGTTTTAAATATAGTGTCCCAGGGATACAGATTTCATTTCCAGATGTTGCCAACACCAAGTGGGTGGCCGGACCTACCCCAAATCAGTGGGCAGAGGCCCAAAAACAAGAACTTTCTCTGTTAAGCATGGGGACTATTCAAATGGTACCGGAAGAGGAAAAGGAACAATGTTTCTACTCAAGACTTTTCCTGGTACCCAGAAAAGACAATTCATGGCATCCTATCCTGGACCTGTCTACTCTAAACACCTTTTTGGTGATTCCAAAATTCAAGATGCTGACTCATCACCAGTTGCTGCCTATGCTAGGCAAAGATGCCTGGTTGGCAACACTAGATTTAAAAGAAGCATACCTGCACATCCCAATCAGGGAATCTTGCAGAAGATACCTATGCTTCAAAGCAGGCTACACGCACTATCTGTTCTCTGCACTGCCCTTTGGCTTATCTACTGTGCTCAGGGTATTCACAAAGTGCCTAGCTCCAGTTATTGCATTTTGCAGGCAAAGAACTATTCTGATATACCCATACCTGGTCGATTGTCTAATTCAGGCAGAAAGCCAGGACATACTTTTGAATCATCTGGCCTTTTTACAAAGGGTTCTAACTTGTCTGGGGTACGCCATAAACTAAAAGAAATCACACCTGGTACCCTGTCAACAAATTATATTCCTGAGAACAAGCTTGAATACAACTTCCCAGATGGCTTACCTCACGCAGGAGAAACGTATTCATTTGACAACCTATTTCAAACAAGTGGCCCAAAAAACATGCTATCTGCAAGACAAATACTGCAAGCCTTGGGGTTCGTGGCCTCCTGCATTCTTCTAATTTCATGTGCAAGATTGCATATGAGGAAACTACAATGGTATCTAAAAAGCCTATGGTGTCAACATTCTCAGGATCTAGAAGCAATGAATTCCTATCATACCTTGCCTACACCTAGAATTCCTTTGGTGGGCAGAGGCCTGCCACCAAAACAAGGGACTACCTTTCACACCACCCCCTGCCACCCAAACCCTAACAGACTCATCAGACTATGCATGGGGGGCTCATCTGGCAGGGAAGTGCATTCAGGGCAAATGGAACCCAAGTCAAATGCACCTGCATATCAGTCAAAAAGAAATGTTAGCTGTACAGAATGCTCTGACAGCCTTCAAGGGCCACATTCTTCCAGGACAACTTATGGTAAAGACGGACAGCACCACTGTTATGTGGTACATAAACCAACAGGGGGGGTACACATTCTTAGCTCATCTGCAGACTAGCCATGGCATTGTGGAACACAGCCTTGAGCTACCAAGTGCACCTACAAGCTCAATTCCTGCCAGGAAAATTAAATACACTGGCAGACAGACTAAGCAGAAACCTCATGGACCCACACGAGTGGAAACTGGAACCAAGGAATTTCAACATGTTGACAAGCAAATGGGGGAGCCCAGATATAGACCTGTTTGCCTCTCCCCAGAATTACCAATTGGACAAATTTTGCACAAGGACTCCCCACAAGCAATCCTGGAAAGTGGATGCTCTGTCCTTCAGCTAAAAACCTATCAGTCTATGCCTTCCCTCCACCTCTTCTTTCCAAAGTACTACTAAAAATCAAGCAGAACAAACCAAGGATGATTTTGATTGCTCCAGACTGGCCACGCCAACACTGGTACCCCCTCCTGAGCAGTGTGTCATGGTTATCCCCATGGCACCTACCTCAGACTCCTTCCCTGTTATCTCAGCAGGAGAACCAGATTCTGCACCTTCAGCTTCTAACACTGAACCTTGCAGCCTGGCTAATTACATAATCTCTCCTCTACCATCCCTCAGTAAACCTGTGGTGTTTATCATTTTAGAGGCAAGGAGGCCTAGTACTAGAAAATCTTATGCTGAAAAATGGAAAAGATTATGTGCCTGGAACCAATCTCAAGGGATGAGCACAGTAGCACCCAATTTACCTCAGGTTTTACAATACTTAACTGAGATGCTTCACAAGGGCCTGTCTTTTTCCTCCATTAAAATCCACACCTCAGCCATTTCAGCTAATTATAGCACAGAACCTCCCCTCTTCTCTCATCCACTGCTCAAGCAGTTCCTCTGAGGGGCCAAAAAATTTAGACCAGCCGGGAGAGCTCCAACTCCAGCCTGGGACCTTAACTTTGTATTGGAAAAGCTCACTCTTACTCCTTTCGAGCCGGTTGCTACTGCAGAGTTGAAATTCCTTTCCTGGAAAACAGCTTTCTTTTTAGCAGTCACTTCTGCAAGAAGGGTGTTTGAATTACAGGCCCTCATGGCAGTGGAGCCTTTCATCATCTTTCATGTGGGCAGGGTGTCCCTCATGACCAATCCTTCCTTTTTTGCCCAAGGTGGTATCCAAAGTGTCCCTTAATCAGTCCATTCATTTGCCAACCTTCTTTTCTAATCCACAGAACAAAGGGGAATGAATACTGCACTCCTTGGACGTGCACAGACAACTTAGATTTTACTTGGACAGGACTAAGCCTCTCAGGAAGTCTGAACAGCTGCTGGTTGCATTTGTTGCAGGGGCAGAGGGGAAGGCCATTTCAAAGCAAACCATTTGTAAGTGGATAGGCCATTGCATTAATTTCTGCTATAAGCACCATGGAAAACCTACCCCACAGGGGATAAGACCCCATTCCACCAGGGCTGCATCTACCTCTACAGCCTTTCTCAGAGGTGTCCCTTCCAGGGACATCATAGAAGCTGCTACCTGGAGTCCTGTACATGCTTTCACTAAGCATTATCATTTACCAATTGTCTCTAAATCCAGAGCTGGTTTTGCCTCTGCAGTCTTGCAGGGCCTTATAGCTGGTCCTAATTCTATTTAAATTCCTCCTCCCAACCTTAGCTTTGGGAATCTACCCAAGTGTAATCACTGCAACAGTGAAATACGAAGAACATAGTACAGTTGTGTACACTTACCATAAATGTAGATGTTCGAGTGTATTCACTGTTGCAGTCCTGGTTACCCTCCCTCTAGCCCCCTTTCTTCTTTTGGCTATACCTCTACTCTCACTTACTATGCTCAAAAAGCTTTTTAGTGTATTTGCTTTTTTATTGGAGGTATATCCTTGTATTATAGATTTAATTGCTTCCCATTAGGGGAGCACCTGACATCTGGTGCAAGAAAAACTGATGTAATGGCGTCGGCTGCATGTTTTATACCCCTGACGACCTGACGTCATAGAAGAAGCAACCGAAGCAGGACCCAAGACTTTGTTAATCAGGCCGACTGAGGGCTACTGCAAGTAGCTAACCCAAATGTAATGACTGCAACAGTGAATACACTCGAACATCTACATTTATGGTAAGTGTACACAACTGTACTTTTTTTATGATTACTAGTGTATGTTTCTAAGACTGACTTCCAGGTATTTCTTGTAATTGCATTCATTAGCAACCATTCACAAACCCCATGTCAGCAAAAAAAGCAAATGAAACACAGCACCTCTCTATCAGTCTTCAAATTAAGCCTGGTCTTATTACGTTTGAGACAATAACTGGATTGGTGCACAAAACCTGATTGTTAATGTAATCAGTTTTGAGATGAAAACCCTGTTGAGCACTTAGCAGCCATAACTGATCATTATGGGAGTGTGAGCAGTTAACTCTGTGAGTTGTACAAGAGGGGTGAAGCTGCAGTTGTTAACAATATTGAACTAGTCACTGGTACAGTACACGACAGGAAACATCTGTCCCACTAACAGTACTTGCAAATGCTGTGGGACCAAGACAGCCAGTAGGAAAATGCCTTGCTCTTTGCTACACACTATCAGGCAAATTTATTTTACATACAAGAACCTTGAGGGAGTATGGTCCTAAAGGGCCAAATAGGTCTAACTGGCCAGACCTACCTCCATTGACTTCCATTGATGCCTTCATCAGCTTTTTTCCTTATATATTCATTGTATGATTTTTGTTTACTACAGTGACCAAATTGACAGCTTTTGTGGTCTCTCTCCTTTTGTTGTGAAGGAAATCATATGTGCTACCACCCAGTTAAAGATACGTTAGTGCTGTTATTAGTTTTTCCCTCATTTGTCTAAGAATTTTATGCTATATCACATGATTTCCATCAGATGACATTGTCTTGTGAACCTTTAATTTTTTAAATTTGCACTGCTGTTTGTGTTATGAAAGCACTGCAGTCATAATCCTTGTTCCCTAGCAATTATGAACACCCTGCCCTTGTATAGGTCATTAAATTACTCATGTGTTATCCCATGCAAGAGAAAGTCGCAAGTCAGTGGATCAGACCTCAAATATATAAATGTTATCAGATTAGTTATGTTCTGTCCTGTAGAAAACATTTCCAAAGACAGTCCTTGAAACCCAGCGATTTGCTACACATTTGTTTTGCCTTTAGTTGTCTGTTTCACGTCTGGCTTCACTGTTGTCAGTCTGTGCATTAAAGATCGCAGTTTCACATTCGTTATAGTTGTATTTGTGATATTCATTAATGTACATCTTAATTTGCATGACTCGTTACTTTCTGTTAATTGTATATATAATCCTCCCCATAATGAAGCGGGTCTAGTTAGAGCTTTTTCTGTTTCTAATTTAGAAGTTTGATTGTTCTCTGGCAGGTAGTACAGTAGATTAAGGCTGTAAGCTGTTAAGAGGTTTCATCTTGTTGTCAAGGGTTTGATTCCATGAGTGCGTATTTGCCTGCTGTGACTTTGACCAAGTCACTTAAGCAGGCAACACAAGACGTGTCAGAAACAAAAAAACTGACTCAGTGCTCTACAAATAAAATACTTTGGGCATTATTTTAAACAGTTATGGAAATGTCTGTTCTTGTTTATAGCAACATCTGTTTGATAATTGAGTCATAATCTCTGAATTACTGTGTTGTATTTTCCATTTTTTTCATTTTAAACAGTGTCACATCACTTTGTTTTCTAACTGTAACACAGAGTATAGCTTAATCCCCTGTCAGTCCGTGCCTTTCTACCCTTTCTGCCAGAAGACAGCATTTTTCATCTAGCCTTCAGATTCATGTTTATCTAGCATTCATTAGACTTGTTCCATGTTGTTTCTATTTTTTCCCTATCATATGCCTTTATTACCAATACAGATAGATTGTTTTCATTAATTATCCAGTCTCATAGTGAGAATTCACTGCTCAGTATATCTTCTCTCTCTCTCCCCCTATCCTTCATATGGTTGCATGAACCCTCCTTCTTGAGCACCTTTTCTCCAAAAAGGTGATGTCCTGTAGGTGTTTATTCCCCTTGACATGTTTGAAAACTTCTGTCATAGTGCTTGTTTACCTGTTTTCCTAACAGATGCACATGGCTATCTTTCACTTTCTCTGTATGTCTTTTGCTGAGACCCCTGTGACACTTGAGATTGTCTGAGTCCATTAGCTGCCTCTGCATTCTTCAGATGTGTGATCTTAAATATTACATGTAGTATGTTACGTGGGGTCACACCTGTCAGCTCCTTCCCTCGTACCACCAGTTTCTTTTCTATTTCTTTTAGTTCACCCATACCTTCCCTTTTATCTTTGCAGCTTTGTCATTGCCCTTTCTCACTGAACTCTCAATTCTGGCCTTCCACAAATAAAACCTTTGTTGGATTCCACTGTTGCTTTTTGTTCATCTGATGTTCCTTGCCCTAGTTATTTGATTTTGCAGTTGTCTGTAATGCATTGTACTTAAACAGTATCTTACCTTGTTTAGCTCTGCCTTTAGTCTGCCACGTCCCAGGGAATGTTGCTCATCTTTCAGATCCTTTTATGTTTTAAAAATGTAGGATTTGCAATGTAGTATTCAATGTCATTTAACTAACAAAAGGTTGAAGACATACCACTAAGTCTTACCATCTCTGGCAATTGATTGGTTTAGGAGCTGTTTGGAGAGTAGACTTTGCTATATAGTGGTTAATTGACTTGGGAAATATTTTTTTTTTGTAATGATTCTCTGGGAAGATCTTTAGTTTCCTTTGTATGCTAATTAAAAGTATATATGTATGTGTGTGTGTGTGTGTGTGTGTGTGTGTGGTGCACGCATGCATGTGCATTCATTTATACTTTTCTGATTCATGTTGTAGAGCAGAGTCCTAAAATGGACTTCTCATGTAAACTACTACAAATACATGTGTATGTATATGCCTGTATACACGTGTACGTATGTGTGTGTGTGTGTGTGTTTATATATAGATAAAATAGAGCGCTGCTTATACATTCTTTAAATCAGTAAAACCAAAGTGAAGTTTTAAGGGCAGCATAGTTGCTGTTAATTTAAGATAAAATTGTCCAGTAAAATGAGTATGCAGATGAATTTAACTATACTGGCAAATTATCTTAACTTTTTGTTTTATTACAGCAGTTCAGCATCCACAGAATCAACTTCTCTTTTACAGGAGTGACCCTACCCTGTGAACCAAGTGTTAAAAGAAACACACACACACACACACACACATGCTAAGTTATATTTGTTTAACTTTAGTAAATATATTTCAGTGTAATGGGCTTGTCCAGCTTGTTTTTCTCAAGTCTCTGTTTCATTGAGGTCTTCATTATACTGTGCTGGTACCAGAGCCATTGATCATTCCATATTTTATCAGGCTGCGACATTTATATATATATATATATATATATATATATATATATATATATATATATATATATTTATTTTTTTTTTTAGTTTTCTTTACAAGTTTTAGTATATTGTGACATGCTTTATTTTCAACATTTATTAATCTTAACACATCAAGTTAATGCTGGACAATTTATTATTCTAACTTTGTTGAAAAGGTAATGGCACATAAAGTAAAGCTGTGGAACCATGCTTGATTTTGCACACAGTGGAATTAGTCATACACAGAATAATCAAGCACTCTGTGAAATATAATGCCTTTAATTACTCTCTTTGGTATTTTAAGGTATTGTTGCTGTTTGTTATGTGATTTTTTTTCTGTGGAAAGGAAATCAGTTATAAGCAAGTACTAATAAAACACAAATATGCCTTAGCTTCTTACCTAAGTGTGACCCTTGCCACCACCCTTGTGTCATCTCTGTCTTCAGTTTTGTGGCCTTTTCCCTGTTCTGGGGCCCATCCAGAAGTTAATCAGCTATCATGCAGCTCTTCTACATTGCCGTGTCACGAGCTGTAAAGATTTACAGGTGTGGCCTGTATAGCAGCGTCCAACTGCGTTCTGATTCACACAGCTTGAGCCGAGTGAACTCCGGCTTCTTCCCTACAGGCAGGCTTTTTCTAGCAAGTCTTTCCAGTTCATCCATGCCATCTATTTGTTTAGTCTTAGAATTCAAGATACTTGTGAATATTACGTTATTCAGCACTAATACAGGCCAGCCTGGCCTGTACGAGCCATTTGCTTGCCCACTTTGAAAGCTTCCAGTTTTTAGACAGTTTTTCATCATTTTTCTGTAATTATACACTTACCCTGCTATCCCTCAGAGTACCTGTTATCTCCAGTGATCTTGTTCATAAGCATTTTTGTGGTGCTCCTCCTAAAATGTTGAGTGCCAAGGACTGCAAGGAGAGGCACATGATTTTGTAAATCAGATATGTGGATTGGTCCAAGGGCCTTTGTCAGCCACGACCCTTGGCCAGAGGCTGCAAAAAGGCCAATAAACTGTGTAGGATATGTTTTATTTGTTCGTATAAAGTGACATGTTTTATGTATTAGTACATTAACACTATCTTAACAGTCATTTGTACATTGTCATTAAGTATTAGTAAAGAAGTGTCTGAATACTTAAAAACATATGCAGATTGGATAAACGCTAGGGGTCAGTAGTACTAGGAGATGTATCAATTTATTTTATTTACAAAAAAGGTATACCTAGCAGTGTATACATATGTAAGAGGTCTTCTATGTATTTTTTGATACATTTCATATTGAAGTTAATCTTGCCATCCATTTTCTTTTTGATGTTTATAACTTGATAGATGTCCCAGCTGTTTAATTTTGAGAGCCGCCAGCTCCTTTTGCTCTGCTGAAGCTAACTGTGAATTGGGTCCAATTAAAATAATATGCCTTCTCCCTAATAACCATTTTCACACTGTTCTACTTTACCTATGTCCCGTTCTGGCCTCTGGACTTTTAGTGTGGTCATTGCAGTCTGATCTTCGATGTTAGCCTGCAAGATTACATGTACTATGCAGAAGCTGACTGAGACCAATGTTACTACACCATTGGCAGCAAATCACACCAGTCATTTCCACTGTGGTGCTTCTACAGAATGACACCAGTCATTTCCACTGGGGTGCTTCTGCAGAGTGACACCAGTTATTTCCACTGGGGTGCTTCTGCAGAATGACACCAGTCATTTCCACTGGGGTGCTTCTGCAGAATGTCACCAGTCCTTTCCACTGTGGTGCTTCTGCAGAATGACACCAGTCCTTTCCACTGTGGTGCTTCTGCAGAATGACACCAGTCCTTTCCACTGTGGTGCTCCTGCAGAATGACACCAGTCATTTCCACTGGGGTGCTTCTGCAGAATGACACCAGTCATTTCCACTGGGGTGCTTCTGTAGAATGACACCAGTCATTTCCACTGGGGTGCTTCTGCAGAATGACACCAGTCATTTCCACTGGGGTGCTTCTGCAGAATGACACCAGTCCTTTCCACTGCGATGCTTCTGCAGAACCCCCTCTTTTCCTCCCCCAGAGGAAGGTATATAGGCACCCCATTATCTTCCTCCTTGATCTGAAGGCTTTACTCTGCAGTACCTGGGTTGCTTTTCAAACCTGAGTTACCCTGTGTGGCTGGTTAGTTGCCTCTGTGTCAGTGGGTTGGCGAGATCAATTGTTTCTTGTGTTTAAAAGGTACTACAAGCAGGTTATTTGTAGCTTTTTTTGGGGGGGGGGTGCAGCAGCTTTGTGCCTCAGAAGTAGGTTGTGCAGTTACATAGGTTTCTTGATAAAAGTATAACTCTTAATCTACTAGTACAAGAAATCTGAACAAAGCCAACAGTATTTGGAGGGACAAAAGTCCAAATATAGGGACAAATTATAAATACTACCCATATAAACTTGTTGCTAGAATTAAAGGATTTGTGTTAGCATGTACTTTCTGAAGGATATGAAATTTGAAACTTTAGTGACTTCATTCCTCAATGATTTGTCAGAAAACTGCAAATTTTATGAGGAAATAGACCAAAATATGAACTAAACATCTGGACTTTCTGCAAAAATCCTGACAGTTGAGAGGTATAGATAAAAGCAATCTCCATTCTCTCTTTGTAGCTTCTGTAATTCACACCCACGGTACCATTTTTGGGGAGTTCTACTTCACACCAGCAGCACCAGTTATGTGAGCCATGTTTTCTAATTCAGGCCTCCAGTGCTTGAAAGGCAGGCCTCATGCAACACTCTAGATACAATGTGACTAAGCAAAGTAAATGTGAGAAAATTAAGCAAGGTGAAAGGTGGCTTTATATGTTTAATTTAGAAAACTTTTACGACATTTAAAAGTACCTGACTCACAGCTCCAGGCAAATGCTGTCCAGCCTACCAGACCGCAGGAATCTGACCCTTCATTTAAGACTTAGCAGGTGTGAATGAGGCTTCTACCCACCAGCACTGACTGCTATAGTGTCTTTGATGAGACCCCCACCTACTTTCTTTTTTTCGTTGTGGCTACCCCTGCCTTGGTCGATTGGCAATAACTAGTAACATTGAACCATGTCTGATCTTTTACCTAAGAACTTTTACATTAGTAGCATAATTACTGTTCATTTCAACAGTTGTTTGCTCGTTGATCTTACTGCGGCATAGTGATGGTTAAGGTATTTTCCTCTCTGCACTTGTAAACAATCTTTTATTTATCTCTTTTTCCAGTAAAACATATGAAGAATTACACCTGTAACAAACATACTTTACAATGTTTACATAGATTAAAGCCAAGAGTAGTCAGCTCACTGCTGTGGAAGCTTTTGTTGACAGATCTACCCTGAAGCAAAAACACCCAATTGTCGCAGAATCCTTTCATTATAAAAATGGGGTATGAGTCGTGATAACAAGTACATATAGTAGCCATTACTATGGGCCACTCATGAGTTACCAGTGCTTTCTAATGAGTCATTTTTCAGAGTGATTCTTCCTTTTTCTACATTTACAAAAACTTGAGTTTGGCCTATGGATATATTTTTAAAAAAAGCCTCAGTTAGGGGTCCAGGCTTTTGAAGTTTCCAAACTAATGCTTTCATTTCTTATTTCATAAATGCCCCAGTCTGTAACTTAATGTTGCAGTCATCATGTACACGGTGTTCCTTTGAGTAGTTAACATAAGAGTTAAAAAACATACATATGTATTAGTTGCTTGAATGATGCAAGTTACTAACAGATTACAGCTGTATGTGCTTATTGTTATAGTTTTCATTTTGTACTTATTTTTGTGAATACATTTCAGCAGAAATCTGATTGTATCATTACACACATTGTATGCTTACAAATGGAAATACACAGGACATGAAGTTCTTAACAATCATTCTTTACTTGCTGCTATATCCAGCCTGGTTGAAAACACAAGAATGCCCAGATATTTGCCCCATATTTTTGGTCTGTTCCTCATAAAATTTGTGATTTTCTAGAAAATTACTGAGATGACCTGAGGAGTGAAGTCACTAAATGTTGACATACATTAAAGTTTCAGACTTCAAATCTTTCAGAAAATTCATGTTGACATAAACCCTGTTATTTCAGCAACTTTCTAATTTTATAAGAGCAGTATTTAAAATCTGTCCCTAGTTTTAGGCATTTGCCTCTCCCCCCATTTTGTCAGGCTTTGTCCAGATTTCTAGCGCTAAGAGGTTGAGAGGTATGTATCACAGACTTTTTTACCCCTCAGTTTCACTCACCCTGCCTTTTGGCATCCATCCTCATACATAGGGTTTTTCCTCCTTTGAGCTGGCTTCGAATGTGCCTGTCAATTGCTTTCTCTGTTGGTTGCCCTCCTAACTCTAATTCCCAGATGTTTTTTCCTTTTGCAAGGATGGAAAGGAAAAAAAAAAACATTTTGCGTAGGTTTTCTCCTTTCTTCACTCCAGTCTCATTATTTTTCCTTTTTCTGACCCCCCCCCACCACCACCACCACCACCACCACCACCACCATCTCTGCACCCTGCTGTGATGTGGGCATAGCACCTGTCTATCTCAGGCTGCTTACCTTCTCTTTGTCCTTGGAGAATGACTCTGTCCTTTATGTCTTGTTTCTGCTGATGTTCTGTCTTCATTTTAGCAAGGGCAGCATTGTGAGCAAACATGGAAGGAAGACAAAATGCTGCAGCCAAATGATCTATAAATAGTTTTATTCCTTTCCATACCTCATTAGTATGTCAGCTGCCTTGTGCATACTGGTCTAATAAGCTAATCCAGGCACTACTGAAGCCCTTTCAGAAAACAATTATTTCTGTAAGACTGACCCAGATGTAATCTGGACTGCCACCTTAGTTTTAATATTTCTGTTCACCTTCAGTCACTTTGTGCAGTCTTTTCCTCAAAGTAAAGATTCCTTAAAATGTCCTTCAGCCCAGTTTGTTTTAGATTAAGAATTTTACAGTTAAAAGGAATACTTTGTTTAGCAAGTTTCAGTTCCATTATTTTGCATTTCTAGATATCACTGACTAACCAGATAGCAGTTTAACAACACTGACAATTTAATGGACATCCACATTTTCATAGTAAGGCTATTTGTATTAACCATTCCTGTCTGTCATCAAGAATTCAGAAGTGAATGCCCCTTTGGCTGTCCTGTTTTTTTTTTTACTTTTATGAATTCACTGCATCTATTCTTGCGGTGGAAGGGAATATAACTTCTGTGTGCACCACTTGCATTGCTTCATTCCATTTCCTGCTTGTGAGTTGTACTGTTGCATGCTTTCATGGTGCAGCTGTGCAGAGGTTGCATTGTAGTTATTGTGTAAATATCTTTGAACGTTTGTTTTAACAAAACCAGGGTACCATTAATACCTCTCAACTGACAAGATGTTTGCAGAATGTCCAGATTTTTGCCTCCTATTTTTGGTCGGTTCTTCATAAAATTACTGGTTTTCTGGAAAATCACTGTGGATTGAAGTCACTAAATAATGGCACTTGAGTTTCAGATTTTATATCCTTCAGAAAATGCATGCTAACACAAAATCTGTTTTTCTAACAACTTTCTAAGTTTATAAGGGCAGTACTTACACTCTCTTCCTATTTTTGGCCCTCTCCCCCTCCATTATATTAGGCTTTGTCCGTATGTCTTGTGCTAAGAAGTTAAGAAGTAAAGGGGCCTTTCATGCGTGTACATCATTTCTTTTCTGTTTTTGTACCATGAAGGTTCTTTTTAAAGATATAACTGTATTACATGTAGCAGAGCACAGACAAATCTGTGAATTTGCTTACAATTCGTCAATCACAATGTCCGCTTTCCAGTATTTTAGAATAAAGGTGCAAGTTATATAAAATTGGAGTACTGCTTTGGGGTTGTAGTCAGTATGCCCATCCTACAGTATGAAAAGTTGATTAAAAGCAAGATATTTTCACATTTCAAATCTTATTTTCACTGTACAGCTGCATATGGTGCCATTAAAGTAGAGCAGAAAATTTAGTATTGTTTCTCTTCTATGAGATAATGGTTTAAAACTCCTTAATTAAAATTATTGATGCAGTAAATTGCAAAGAACAGTACATACCCTTAGTGTGCAGTTTAGCATTCATCTGTAAATTTGAAGCCTAACCTCAAAAGGTCACAGCAAGTTGATGTAGGGATGCCTTTTTTAATACTCAAGCTGGGTTTACTAACTTTCAAATCAAGCAGCTTTCATAACTGGATTTGAGCAGCCGTCAGTGACATGCTGATTTAGATAGTAGTATAGCCAATACAGATATTTCACACATTTAGGAAATGGGACATTGCTTTTCAACTGTGTGCTTAGTTTCTAACCATGAGTCCAAAGTAATCTGTGCAAACACTTAAAAGCAGCCATCAAAACACTTTATTTAATTTGTTACAGCCGAGTGACTCCTCCAGGTGTTTCTGCAGATGTTCATCGTGTTACACTGCTGCAGTCATTACACTTGGGTTATCCTGCCATCAGGCGGTCCCGCAGTCAGCCAGAGTTCCAAAGTCTTGGTCCGGCGTCGGTTGCTGTAGCCTCTTCCCTGACGTCAGTGCACCAGGGGTATACAAGATGCATCCGACGCCATTTTCTTCAGTCTTTCTTGCCGCGCGGTGCCCGAAGCAGAAGCAGTTCGCAAGTGCCGGTCGGCCGACTCCTGAGATTTTCAAAGTCGAATTTCAGATCCGAAGTCTTCAATAAAGCTAAGTACCCCATTGGGGAAACTTTTTTCTTGCCTCAGACCGATGTCAGAAAAAGTTAATAATTGTATTTCGTGTGGGAAGCAAATACCTCATAAGGACTTCCACTCTTACTGTATTCCATGCCTAGGCCCTGATCACGACGTCACTAGTTGTCGGTTTTGTGCTAGATTTAACAAACGCACTGTAAAAAGACGTTTTGATTTTGCTTTGCACTACTTTGGCCGAAGATTCAATTATACTATGCCGTCGGATCAACCGATGACCGCAGTACTGAAAAAATGCAAGGACAAGGATAAAGACAGGCATCCGAGGTCCAAAACCGACGACGAAACCTCTTCTAGGCCAGTCGCCGGTTCTCAGTAAGGCGCATTCGCAGCCCCTGACACCTGCTACCTCAGAGCCACAGGCCACCTCCGACTCCCACGTGGAGACAACTAGGCCTCTGGAAACTCAAGGTATTGGGCGTACAGAAACTAATCCCTCAGATGGGTCCGGAGCCGCTGAGCAGGCATCTGCTTCTGAGGGTGTTTTCAGACCTTCACAACTTACCTTTAAAACAACAACCAAGACAAAAGTACCATTAAAGACAAAGAAACAAGTACAGTATTCTCCTGGACAGTCCTCCATGCCTAAGAAACAGATGCTTAAAATGGCCGAAGACCTCATTACTCTAATCAGGGGGTTCCCATCCCCCTCCTGAGAAAAGCCTAGGCGGGATACTGACTATGATTCCTCTGATCAGGTTTCCATTTCCTCTGATTCCTCTTCAGACCAGGGATACTCTCTAACCCCCTATGAGGACTCTGATGCTGAAGAATCTATCCCTTCAGCCTCTCCTTCTGAGGATTATTCTTTTGGGGAAACTTTACATACCATGAGGGAGCTTTTCCATTGGGAAAGTCAGGATTACTCAGAATCCAAGAAAAGGCTCAGGGATTTCCTTTTATTGCCTCAGCACAGGCCCCTAGCTATTCCGCCTGTGCTAGATTTTGTGGATGATGTGTTCTCTGAATCCAGCTTATCTCCTGATTCTTTGCCCCCTGCACCAGCTAAGCCAGATAGGTATTATAGAGTCCCTGACTCTCACAAGTTTCTTTATAAAAACCCTTCTGCTGATACAGAAACTATTTCCCAGGGTCCAAAAGGGGTTAAGGTTTCCATTGCAAAAAATCCAGAACCCTCGGACAGAGATTCCAGAGCTTTGGATAGATGGGGGAAGAAAGTATACACTTCTGCAACTTTAGCAATAAGAGCTTTAAATTGCCAGTTTCACATGCTTAAATACTAACAATATTTAATGGCTCAGTTAAAACAGAAAATGCTTGCAAGCTCAGAAGCTCCTGATTGTAAAGAAATGCAGGATGTATTGCATGCAGTTGAACAGGTGGGAAAACATACTCTGCAATGTGGTTTTGATTCTTTAGAGGCCTCTTGTAGAGCCGCAGTTACAGGTTCGGTGATTCGAAGACGTGCTTGGTTAAAAGAACAGAGTTTACCTGATCATGTTAAGGCAAAATTATTGGATGCTCCTTTACAGCATGATACCTTGTTTGGTGTTAAGGCAGAAGAGGTGTTAAAGAAAATGGAGGATAAAGTTAAATCTATGCAAACAGTCAAGGGTTTCTTACAGGTACAGCCACCTCGATTTAGCAGTAATTGGCCAACTAAGAATTGGTCCTTTCCAGTGTCAGGCCACAGGGAGGCAGATACAGATGCCCAAGAGGCAGATCTCAACCCGAAGGCTCAAACAGACAACGACAGTGGGGCACCTCAACCTCAAAAAGAGGTGAGGACAAGTCTCAACCTTACAGGAAACAGTCACAATGACTTTCCCCTTCGTACGCCAAGCACTTCCCTTTTGGAAGCCCCCTTAGGGGGAAAACTAGCACTTTTTTCTCAAAATTGGCAAACAATCACCCAAGACAAATGGGTTCTGAATATTGTGTCTCAAGGTTACAGGTTCCACTTTCATACTTTACCAAGGCTAAAAGGAATGCCAGACCTGCCACAAAATCAATGGGCAGAGGCACAAAAACAAATTTCAGCCCTCATGGACATGAGAGCTATTCAAAAAGTACCACAACAGGAACAAGGACAAGGACTTTACTCAAGACTCTTCCTGGTCCCCAGAAAGGACAAGGCCTGGAGGCCCGTACTAGACCTTTCAATTCTAAATACTTACCTGGATATTCCGAAATTCAAAATGTTGACATTACAGCAGCTTCTACCCATGCTGGGCAAGAAGGCTTGGCTTGTTACTCTGGACCACAAAGAGGCATACCTGCATGTCCCTATCAGACAAAATTGCAGAAGATACCTCAGATTCAAAGCTGGTACAATGCACTACCAATTCTCTGCACTGCCCTTTGGCTTATCTACTGCGCCCAGGGTCTTCATAAAGTGCCTGGCACTAGTAATTGCATTTTGCAGACAAAAAGGAATTCAAATATATCCATACCTGGACGACTGCCTCATTCAAGCAGAGACAAAGGACATTCTTCTACAGCATCTGGCATTTGTAAAAAGGTTGCTAATTTCTCTAGGGTACACAGTAAACAAAAAGAAGTCAAAACTAGTGCCCTCACAACAGATTATATTCCTGGGCGCCAGCTTAAATACAATGGCCCAGATGGCTTACCTCACGCCAGACAAACAAGTTCAACTAACTCAATATTTTCAATTACTGGCAAAAAATCCCATCTCCCTGCAAGACAAATTCTGCAGGCCCTGGGTTACATGGCATCCTGCATACTACTAATACCATATGCCAGACTGCATATGAGGAAATTACAATGGTACCTTAAAAGTGTTTGGACTCAACACTCTCACAGTTTAGAAGCAGTAATACCAATGATTCCCTGCCTATAACAGGAGTTTCGATGATGGGCACAGGCATGTCACCTAAACAAGGGTCAGCCTTTTACCCTACCCACAGCCAGGCAGACTCTAACAACAGATGCTTCGGATTACGCCTAGAGAGCACACATGGCAGGAAAATGCATTCAGGGCAAGTGGACCACAGACCAGATGCATCTTCACATCAATCAAAAAGAGCTGTTGGCTGTTCAAAATGCCCTAACAGCTTTCAAGGACCTTCTGCATCCAGGACAACTATTATTAAAGACAGACAACACCACAGTAATGTGGTACATAAACAAGCAAGAGGGCACTCATTCTTATCCCCTGTGCAGGCAAGCCATGACCTTGTGGAACACAGCTCTAACGTACCAAGTTCACCTGCAAGCACAATTCCTGCCAGGAAAGAAAAATTCTCTGTCAGACTATCTCAGCAGAAATATCATGGACCCTCATGAATGGAAATTGAATCCACAAATCTTCAGCATGGTAACACAAAAATCGGGATGCCCAGTCTTTTTGCCTCCCCACTGAATTGCCAACTACAAAAATTCTGCACAAGGACTTATCACAAACAAGCATGGAAAGTGGATGCTCTTTTGTTCAGCTGGAAAAACCTAAAAGTTTGTCTTCTCGCCACTGCCTCTCCTTTCAAAGGTATTCCTAAAAGCCAGGCAAGAAAAACCACAGATGATCCTGATTGCTCCAGACTGGCCACGCCAGCACTGGTACCCTATCTTAAGGAACTTAGCTCAAGGCCCACCATGGATTTTGCCTCAAATTCCACACCTTCTGACTCAACAAAACAATCAGATCCTGTACAGTCAGCTCAAAACCCTAAACCTGGCCGCATGGCAGATTCATTAGTCAAACAGGCAACATCTCTCTCTAAAGCTGTTATGGATGTCATTTTGGAGGCCAGGAGGCCTAGCACCAGGAAAGCTTACTCAGAAAAATGGAAGAGATTCTGCGCCTGTAACCAGGCTCAAAGCCTTGACCCTCTTGTTCCAAACATTCCTCAGATTTTACAATACTTAACTGAGATGCTGGACAGAGGCCTATCCTTCTCATCAATTAAGATTAACGCCTCTGCCATTTCAGCACATTACAACACGGATCCTCCTTTATTCTCTCATCCCTTGCTAAAGCAGTACCTCAGAGGGGCTAAAAACATAAGACCGCCCCGGAGAGCACCAACACAAACTTGGGACCTCAATTTCGTTTTGGAAAAACTAACTCTGCCACCTTTTGAGCCAGCCAATACAACCGATCTAAAATTTATATCATGGAAAACAGCTCTGCTCCTGGCAGTAACTTCAGCACGAAGAGTCTCAGAGCTACAGGCATTAATGGCAGTGGAACCTTTTATAATTTTTCATCAAGACAGGGTTTCTTTAAGGACAAACCCTACCTTTATGCCAAAGGTGGTATCTAGTGTGGCTCTAAACCAAACCATCCATTTGCCAACTTTTTATCCAAACCCCCAGAATAAGTGGGAGAAACTTCTGCATTCTTTGGACATACACAGGCAGCTATGCTTCTACTTGAACAAAACAAAAACTTTCAGGAAAACTGAGCAACTGTTTGTAGCATATGCTGCAGGATCACAGGGCAAGGCTATCTCAAAGCAGACTATATCCAAATGGATAGGACACTGTATTCATTACTGCTACACACAGCATGGAAAATCAGTCCCAAATAACATTAGGCCACATTCCACCAGGGCAACAGCCACTTCAACAGCCTTTCTCAGAGGAGTACCTACCAAGGAAATTTTGGAGGCTGCAACTTGGAGTTCAGTGCACACCTTTACCAAGCATTACCACCTGCCTCTTTACTCTAAATCCAGAGCAGGATTTGCCACTGCAGTTCTGCAGGGCCTCATAGCCAATCCTAACTCTTTATAGACCAACCACCCAACCTTAGCTTTGGGATTCTACCCAAGTGTAATGACTGCAGCAGTGTAACACGATGAACATAGTACAGTTTTGTACCTACCATAAATGTAGATGTTCGAGTGTTCACACTGCTGCAGTCCAGGTTACCTTCCCTCCATCCCCTCTGAACTAGCTGGACTTATCTATACCTTTCTATCCTATACAACCTTTGGGGTGTATTTGCTGGTAACTGAAGGTATTGTTTTTACTGTATATTTTTGATTAGCAATATGTATTGCCTACCTACTTGGGGGCACCTGGCATCTGGGGCAAGAAAAACTGAAGAAAATGGCATTGGATGCATCTTATATACCCCTGGCGCTCTGACGTCAGGGAAGAGGCGAGAGCAACCGACGCCAGACCAAGACTTTGGAACTCTGGCCGACTGAGGGGACCGCCTGATGGCAGGATAACCGAAGTGTAGTGACTGCAGCAGTGTGAACACGCTAACATCTACATTTATGGTAGGTACAAAACTGTACTTTACATCCTACTGACGCCTCTAGGAGTCAAATATTGCTTGATCATATTTGTAATATTCATTTCCAAAACCATGCTACATGCAGAGTATCAGCAGATTTAATCCCAAAGCTTGTACCATGGCAAGTATAACTGCATTACTATTTGACCTCTGCCTAGTGCAGGTAAAGGGAGATTAATTTTTGTTCATGTAATATTTATTTATATTGTCATAAATATCTTGTTTTTCTAAATCTATTGACAATTAAGTAACACAAACAGAACTGCTTAGCCTCATATGAAAATGCTAATCTGTATTAACAAAATACTGCTGACAGTATGTTTGCAACATGAGTGGTTGCTGAGGTATTGTAAGTCATTTGCAGTATTACAAACTTAATATTTACTGTGACTTATAAAATCCATTTTAAGACCTAAAACCTAAAGAACACTAAACCTTATGGTTCCTGCAGTATGAAAAATTGTTTGAAATCCATCCACAAAATGTGAGGACATAATGTGATCCTATTAAAAAGCTTAGGCTCTATCTATTGGAAGTGACAGTGCAAACTTCTGAGCTCCATTGCAGGGAATGTGTTAATGAGTGCTGTGGGTTATTTGTTTAGACAGTCTTGATGCATGGTTAGATAGAGGGTCTGGATTCGCTCAGGCACTGGTCAGTTGCTTTACATTGTCACTACTGGTAGACATTACAACTGAAAGTAGATTATTGCTAAACATCTTAACTTTTTCTCAGTCGCAAAAGTGTACAGTCTGTTCTTAATGAAAGTGTTTCTGCTCTACATATACCATCTGTCATAGCAGTTGAGAGGTACGCTGAGTAGCTTGATATGATTTTGTTTTTTTACTTCAGACTGTCTGGGGCTTATTTTTAGCTAGGAAAGAAGAAGAGAAAGTGTGTCATGTAAAATTGCAGTACTCTCAGTAACTCCGTTTTAAAACAGGGTTCTTTGCATGCCTGGTAACTGTCAAAAGCAGATTCCACATTTGAGTCCTAGTTGTTTTACAGTAGATCAGATTATTTTGCAAGTGAATTCTTAATGCAGAATACATTGAAGTATTTCTTCAGTGTTTCATACTTTACTTATTCACAAGCGGCATCTGGTGCCTCCAGTGCTGTCCTACGTTTTCTCTCAAGCATTCCTTTTACATACTCTGAATGTTTTTATGAAAACATGTGAAAAAAATGTACCCGATGTTGTCCATTTCATTGTGCATCACAAATGGGCCTTTAGATCCATCTCGCCCATTGCTTCCAGACATACGATGTGATCCTCAAACTCCTCCCTCTCCCATAATGCCTCACTTCTTCTCCAACCCACCAGATCTCATTTGCTGCTTTTCAGCACAGATGCAATTCCAATAGCCTCTGCTGCAGATAAGTGGTTTCTATTTTTTGCCGTCCCGAGCTCTTGCCTTCTTTTCTACGTTTTCCTAGGTGTATTCTGTCTCTCTTAGCTGGTACCTCCTAGGTAGGTCTCTCTCTCTCTCTCTCTTTTTGGAATTTGTCGCTGGCCTTAGGGTTTCCCGCCTTCCGTCTTTCTTCTTAATTGACTGCTTCTTTCCTTTTATATCCAAACTTTCCCTGTATATATATATATATATATATATATATATATATATATATATATATATAATTTGTTTTAAGTTAACTTTACTAGTATAGTGTTAGTCTTTGTGTGTGTGTGTGTGTGTGTGTATATATATATACTGTTTTCAGCATGTCAGACAAAACTTGCGGTTTTAGACAAACCCATTGGTTTCAAAAGGTGTGCCTCTTGTATGCATAAGATTCCCCAATCGGATGCCCAGAAGAGGTGTGTGTATTATCTTGGGTTAAGGCACTTACAGATTCTGTGCGATATCTGCTTGGCCTTCAATCCCTAAACCCTTGCTGATCGGTGAAACAAGCTGATCTTAAGAGGTTTTCTTCCATCCTCTGGAGCTCAAACGCCCATCCCTAAGAAGTGTGCCCCCTCAGCTACCCTGGGGACCATGGCTTCTGCTCCTGAGAAGCGCAGAAAACTGTCGGATCCATTGTCTTTGGATCCCTCCTGTTTCTGCTTCTCTTTAGATCTGAGAAGTCCTTTGGATCCAGTAGAGCCGGCACCAGCCAAGATGACTTCTCTGTTGGATCCTCTGCCCTTGGTTATGAGCAGTCTGTCGGATCCCATGAAGTAGTTTGGATCCACATTTCCTCATCTCTGGAGCAGACTTCTTCGGGTCAGACACTCCTGGATTGGAGGTCCTGAAGCTGTAATCCGCATCTGAGTAAATCTCCCTTCCCTGTCCTGACCATCTGGACCAGTCTGAATCCTGTCAGGTCCACACATTCCTCGGTCTCCTGTAGATCCTCTTGGCTGTCCCACTCTGACATGGATAGAATGAGTTTTCTCAAAGCCCAGATCCAGCTGAGGATCTTGCCTTCTCTGACCCATGCTGGATCAGTGAGAATACCAACCCCAATAGCGCAACCTTGTCCTCCGATTTGGCCCTCTTTTTCGAAGTTGCAGGACTTGGCTTTCCCAAGTGGACCATTGGCAGAGCACAGAATGTGTCTTTCTTTGACTCTGACAGTGTCCCAGACAAGCTCGGCTCTGATGCCTTTAGGTAGAAGGGGTCCCAAACCTGAGATGTCTGCACTGGGTCCTCAGGGTTTGTGTCGTTTTGGACCTTTTTGGAGCTGTCCCTTCCCCTGGGGGCCTCTGCCCTTGACTGTTCGGATCCGGTGCCGTCTGGAGGTGTCAGATCTGGAGTGGCCTTGGCCTTCTCTCCCTTAGCAGCTCTGGCTCCTATGGTGGGAGTTCTGGCCTTCCCAGTGATGTCTGCCCTCCAGGTGGCAGAGAAGGCTTTCTCCACACTACGAGATGCAGTTCCTCTTCTGCCAGGTCTTATCCAAACCCTTGCAGATCAGGGCTTTGCGTCCATCTGTACTATCTACATTCATCCTGTCCTGGAGAGCCTCCAGACTTCCCCTTAACAAGAGGTCCTCCCGTCTTCTGAGTACCCTGAGGAGGAGGAGGCTCCTCAGAAACGACAGTGCAAGAGGAAGCACCTAGACTCCCCTTTTGAGTGTTTTGACAGAGGAGACTGATTTTGATGAGGGGGAGGGGGTTTCCCATAATCTCCAACCAATGATATCTTCCTTGTGGATATCTTAGAAGTACTGAAACAAAAGGGTGGCTGGTCTTCCTAACCCTTTCATCCGAGGAGTCAGTGTTCCTAGAGGCCTTCGGGATGGGCTATCTACGTCCTGAGTGACCCCACCAGCAGACAAGCTCATTGACCTTATTGCCTGCCAGGCTTTGAAGGAACCTGACACCATGGAGCCCATCTCCAAAAGGGTAGACAAATACCCTGGTTGCCTCAGTGACTGCCCATTCTGGAGTAAAGGTGTCCCAGTTGATGCCATTGTGGTGTCGGCAGCCACTAAGAAGGAGCTAGCTGAGCAGAGCTCCATTGTTCATACCCCGAACAAAGATTCTCAGGCTTTGGACAGGCATGGGAAGCACATGTGTCCCTCATCCACTTTTACACTGAGAACATTAAATTACATGGCACACTTTATGCTCTTCCAGAGAGACCTAATTAAGGAAATCATGATCTCTGTGACAGTCATTGTCTGAGGAGGACCTCAAGAAGGCTTCTCCCCAACTGACCACTATGTCCTCCATTGCTAATTCCTCAATGAGGTTAATTTTCCATGCTGTGGAAGGAACCTCTTGAACAGGCGGTTCAGGCATAGCCCTCAGGAGACCTGTCTGGATGAGGCTGTGTGGGTTTGTGGACCCCTTTAAGACATAATTCATTAATGCCCCCTTTCATGGTTCCTCTTTGTTTGGGCCTTCAGTGAAAAAGACTCTTTTATGCACAGTGAACAGGAAGGTAAGACCCTAGCTGCCATAGGGATCCAGTTTTCTTCCCCCAATGGACCTTTTCCTGGAATGAACAGAGTGGGAAGAAGATGTGGTTCCATAAGTCTCAAGGGTCTTTTCTGGATTCATAGTATGAATCCTCTTCTAGAGGCAGAGGGAGAGGATTTAATGGTCAACGTCTCCCCAGAGGGAGAGGGAGGTCCACAAAATGAGGGCTTCAGAGAACCCTTCTCTGATAGGTCCTATCAGCACTCTTGAGGTGCTGCCTGATTGCCCTACTCTGGAGGCAGTCAGGGGCAGACTATAGTTACACCCAGATGCCTGGAGAAACATAACAGATGACACCTGAATGTTAATTATAATTTCCAGAGGTTATTATATTGCCTTTTCCCTTCCACCTTCCAATTCCGGGACATATCTCTCCGATGTGCCACCCAGTCAGAGGGAGAAAGCCTTTCTAGAGGTTCAAAAACCTCTAGAAAAAGAGTCATCCAGAAGATCTTGACCAAACAATAAGGATGCAGAACTTACTCTCACTTCTTTTTGGTGCCAAAGAAAAAGGGACATTCGACCAATCTTGGATCTAAGCAGTCTGAATTTGTTTGTAAAGAAGACAAAGTTCTGCATGGTTATGGCACAGTCCATTCTGCTGCTTCTGTACAAGGACGATTGGTTGTGGTCTGTAGATCTCCAGGATGTATACCATCATGTCACAATAGACAGATGCTCCAGGAGATATCTGTGCTTCAGGCTGGGAGCCAATCATTACCAATTGAGAGCACAGCCCTTTGGTCTCACCACTGCCCCCAGGTGTTCACCAAATGCATGGCAGTGGTTGCAGCCCACCTCTGCCTGCAAGGATTCCAGTTGTTTCCATACCTAGATGATTGGCTGCTAATGGCACCTACATGCCATCAACTACTTCAAGCTATTCAGGTTATGATACAACTGTTCAATTGCCTGGGAATTGCAGTGAATCTGGCGAAATCAAAGATGTCTCCTGTACAGGACATAGAGTTCATAGGAGTGCAACAGAACACAACTACACAGATAGTAGCCCTACCTCCACAAAGAATAAGATCCTTGAGACAGCAGGTTCAACTGTTACTAGACACCCTGACACTGCCAGCTCAGCTGGTCCTCTGGTCCTTGTTAGCTGTCATTCTAGTAGACTCTCTAGCCAGGTTCTTCATGCGAGTTCTCCAGTGGACCCTAGGGGTCCAATGGTCTATTATTCTGCTCCATCTGTTGTCAACACCAGTCAGGCTAACTCCAGTTTATAGTCATCATCTGCAGTGGTGGATTCTTACAGACAAACTCAATCTCAGCAGACCCTTCATGCTTCCTCCACCTATAGCCATGGTGACCATGGACACTTCCCTGTTAGGGTGGGAGGCATTTCCAGAGAAAAATGGTCCAAGGCTCATGGTCCATGACAGAAACCAAATTGTACATAAATATACTGGGGATGAGGGTGGTTCTTTTGATTTAGCAAGTCTTTCAGGACTGCCTTCCTCTGGGAGCAGTTGCAATTCTTACAGACAATATGTTGGTGGTTTGGTACATCAACAAGCAGAGGGAACCCATTCATACCCATTGTACAGGGAAGCCGTGAGGGTTTAGGAATGAGCACTCCCTTCAAACTGCTTTCTCACTGCAATGCACCTTCTGGGGGAGTCCAACATTTTTGGCAGGCAAACTTGAGCAGATCAATCTTGGGTCCACATAAGTGGTCCCTGAATCAATCAGTAACAAATCAAATATTCGGTCGTTGGGGCTAACCTTGATATGACCTCTCTGCCTCTCCCCTGAACAACTAATGCAGCAAGTACTTTGCTCTGACACCCCCCCCCCCGGCCTTGGTGTAGTCAGCCAGGGATACTCTAATCCACAATTGGCCCCTGGGTCTCCTGTATGCTTATCCCTCTATTCTCCAACTACCCAAAGTTTTACAGAAAGACAGCAGGTTGAAGACCAGTAGTCCTCATTTGCCCCTTACTGGCCTTGTCAGGTATGGTTCCCCTTCCTCTGGTCTCACAGCAAATAATCCTCCATGGATACTGGATCCCAGGCAGGATCCGATTTCCCATCCATTGGAACGTCAGATTCACAATCTCAGATCCCTGAGACTAACTGCTTGGTTTCTCCACCTCCAGTGAGTCTACAAAAGTCCAAGCTAGCATCTCCTGTTCTAGAAATTATTCTTACTTGTCAGAAGTCTTTCACCAAGAAAATATATCATAGTAAATGGAAGAGATTTTCCATTTGGGCATTGCAGTGGAATATTGATCCCTTTTCTGCTTCAGTTTCAGATATTCTTATGTTTCTCAGCTCAGTCTTTAAACACATAGCTAGTTTTTCCACTATAAAGTTACAACTGGCAGCTGTCACGAATTTTCATGTAGGGAAGGACAAATTTTTTTTCTCCCATCTCCACTTCTAGACTGTGTAGGGCTTTTATGAAAGGAGTCTTTCATCTCAGGCCTCATCTCACCTTGTTACTTCAGGGCCTTACTCAGAGACCATTTGAACCTGCTAGCTTATATGATTTAAAATGTTTGTCTTGGAAGGCTGCCTTTCTAGTGGCCATTACTTCAACAAGAAGAGTATTGGAATTACAAGCTCTGTTTTCCCAGCCGCCATATAGTACCTTCTTCAAAGATAGAGACTCCCTCAGAATGAACCCATCTTTCATACCGAAGGTCACCACAGATACAAAGATTAATCAGACCATCTTACTTGTATTCTTCACTAATTATTCCAGTAAAGGTGACTATATGCTGCAGTCGCTGGATGTACACAGACAATTCTATTTCTAATTACACAGAAGTAAACCACATAGGAATTTTTTTTTCAGTTATTCGTCTTCTCACTAAATAGTTTAGGTCAGGCTGGATCCAAGATCACTTTAGCCAAGTGGATTACAGATTGTATTTCTACAGTTTACTCCCAGCAAGGCATGCAACTTCCCCATCCTGTTAGTGTTCACTCTACCAGGTCTTATTTCTACCTTGTCTGCCTTCTCTGCAAGAACTGCTATTGAAGTTTGTGCTGCAGCTACCTGGTTCAAATCTCATACTTTTGTTTCTCACTATAAGTTGGACATTTCCAGAAACAGAGCATCCTTTGGTTCCGCAGTGCCCAGGTTCATCCTTCCATGAGGTCTTCCCAGGGTTTATGTAGCTGGGGACTCTATCCCATTCATGATGCATAATGAAATGGACATCAGATTAGAAGTTATGTACTTACCATAACTGCTCACTTTCTTTCATTTGTCCAGTATTATAACTCTAAAACTGTTTCTGAGAGGGCAGCAGACTCGATCTGAAGGGTTGGAGAAGGACTGAGGCATTATGGGAGAGGGAGGAGTTTGAGGCTTGGATCGTATGTCTGAAAGAAATGGCCGAGTCGGATCCGACTCTTACAATAACTTTATACCTTTTCTACTAACGCCTCAGAAGTTGAAAATGTTGTTTTGAAGCACTGGCCATTACTTGCTTTACATGATGACCTGAAACAGTTTATTCAGGAGCGTCCCAGATTCGTTAGGAAAAGGGATGTTAACCTTAAAGAACTATTTGAAAGAAAATATTCTTCAACTTCAGCAAAAAATACCACTATATTAGGTACTTATAAGTGTGGTGCCTGCAAACAATGTACTGCCATTTTTAACAACCGTACCCTTCAAATTCCATCCAGAAAGTTTACATTTACTTCCGATCATTATTTCAGCTGTGGGACGAAAGGGGTGGTATATCTTGGCCTCTGTACGCAGTGTGGTAGTTTCTACGTTGGGAAAACTGAAAGACCTTTGAGAAGAAGGATATATGAGCATCTGTATGATGTCTCCAAGGGCAAGGAAACCAATGCCTTTTCTAAGCACCTTCTTAGTTGTCCCAACATGGAGCTTAAATTTATGGTTTTGGAGCAGGTAACACCAGATGTCAGAGGTGGTGACTGGGAGACCAGGTTGGAGTATAGAGAACTATTATGGCAACTCAAGCTAGATGCTGGGAAACCCCCTGGTTTGAATGAGAACATAAACATCAACAGCGTCCTCAAATTAAGGGTAGCTCGACTTTAGGTCATTGGTTAGCTACTAGTTCATTGTAGATAAGAAAGGACTTCTTAGCCTTTAAAGTAGTGCATTACAATGCATAACAAACTGATGTTTTTTACACAAAACACTTTTATATTTGGTAGTAGTTCTTCATATTAGTGAATTGTTGTTATTTTTTTGTATTCAAAATTGATTTTTCATTGATAGTAATTTAGGTGTATTTTTTATCACTAAAATATATCTACTATTTCAAGATGTTTAAACATCTGTATACATATAATTTTTTAATGGTTGAACAGTGATGAGTTTTGACAGTATTGTACTTTTATACTGGGTGATTTTGTAGTGAGTGATTTTAAGAACGTGCTTCCAATTTTTCACCTTAAAGATCTAATGATTTAATTTTTTCATTGTTCAAGCATGTTAATTGGAAGGTCAGGTGACTGACACTTTAATATTTAAAGAACAGAACAAAGCGTGTTTGTATCTTGATAAAGCTTGGTATTAACCGAGCGAAAGCGCTTGATTTATTCTTGTTTGTTGTTTTGAAATTAAACGCTCAGTTTTTTACTACCGTCCTGGTTATTGGTTCCTCTGTTGGACTTTTTTATCCGAGGATGGATCTCAAGACCCATTTGTGATACATAATGAAACTGGATAACACAGATGCCAAGTTATGGTAAGTACTTAACTTCTGTTTTTCGTTTTGATGATATCACAGAAAGCTAAGCTGAGCTTTAACCCTATGATGATATAATGAAAGGGAAGCATGAGGGCAAATCCATAAACCTTAATGGACACACCACTGTGCAGGCATAGATAATTTCTTTTAAATTCTATAGACACCCCCCCCATCCTACCTCTATGGTGAACATCACTGAGGGGGTATAGTATAATTATGTGGGAGTGCTGTTAATAAAAGCTTACTAAGCCTTTTTTAAAAGAAAAACTATTTACATAAAATTGCTGCAGTGAAGGGGGGGGGTGCATTGCAGCACTTTGTATGTCATGTAGCTGTACTACTATAATGAAATGTACCCATTTCACATTCCTTGTATGCAGAATGTACAAGACCTGCTGTCTGACTGGACAAAATGCAAAGGAAGGAAAATGGATGCAGTGCTAAGGTCACTGGAGTTGAATACCAGGGACCATTTTAAGTCTAATTTGCTTTCGTTTTACCTTAAAAAGTAAAATTGTCTATCTTAGTATGTTTTGAGTTCACTCTGACAGTAATGCAAAAAAAAAAAAAAAAAAATGGAAAGACTTGCAGCAACCAATATTTTTGTTTAATGCAGAAATGAAATGCACCAAGTGCTCCAACTTTGTCTGTGGCATGCAGCAGCTAATCTGGAGGCTTAACCTGGAAGTAACTCAGAGTGGTGAGAGGTGCTGGGAGAGAGTAACTTGAAAAACAGTTTGGTGTGTGGGCTTTCTTATCCATGGCAAAGTAGTAACAGGAAAATACTAACTTCTGGAGTGCAGTTCCCCACTTTTAGGTTATTGATTGCGTCATAGTTTGTTATACTAACTTCTGGAGTACAGTTCCCCACTTTTAGGTTATTGATTGCGTCATAGTTTGTTATACTAAATTCTGGAGTGCAGTTCCCCACTTTTAGGTTATTGATTGCATCATAGTTTGTTATACTAACTTCTGGAGTGCAGTTCCCCACTTTTAGGTTATTGATTGCGTCATAGTTTGTTATACTAACTTCTGGAGTGCAGTTCCCCACTTTTAGGTTATTGATTGCATCATAGTTTGTTTGCATGCTGCTAGTCAATCAGTTTTTTGTAGCTTTTCATAGTTCCCTGCAGTTGTGCAACCATGGAGCTAGCATATCTATGTAAGAAGGTGTGAGAGTTGCAGGGTGGCTTGCTCCTTTATACTAAATTGCTATATTCATATTTTTCATCCAGATGGAATTTCAGCTGAGTTGTTTTGTCTGGTTGTAGCCTTGACTGGTTTCTTCTTTGTGAGATGCACTGTAACCCCCACCCATTCCCCTCATAGTGCATTAATGACAGAGCAACAAATTAACAGACAAGGCTCAGAACGGCACAGGATCCAGAGTTTACTTAACACTTAACCATGTAGGAACCTTCTGCTGTGAGATGGAATGAAAATAACTGAGTGAAGCACCTTGAGATAATCCTAGATAACTTTATCGGTTAAGCATCTTTCATCCAATGCCCAGATTCTGGCTCACCAACCTGCTTGACATTTTTTTTTTTTTTTTGTAATTGACTTGTGGAAGGTGGATTTTATAGGAATAGTGCAGGTGAAGGATTAAGCATTTGATATTTTGGTTGTGGTGCAGAGCTGCACAAGTAATAATACACAAGAGTCATGCTCTGATGTCATTTCGTTTACACAGGTTGTGCCCTTGGCTGGTCTTTCGGTAGTTATTCCTGTCATTATACAAAACTGTATCAGATCAGAAAATAATGAACATGAAGTCACAAGCAGGGAGAAAATTCTGACTGGGAGATTTTTCTCCGTTTCCCAAAGCTAGGTCTTGGAAAAGTAATCACACAGAAAAGTTATTTGGGAAACACTTAAAATGAGAGATGCTTATGAGTAGGAAGAATTGTGGTCACTTTTTCACATCAGGCTATCAAGTTGATCACTTTTTTTCATCTGCTGTGTGGTGAGTATTTTCAGATTGCGTTTACTTGGCCTTACCTTTTTTTCATGGTGTATCATTTTTCTTAATTACTAAGGTCTTTCTCACTTCTCCGTATTGCATAAGGAAGGCAAACCGTAAGTCACAAATATCTTCAGTGTAGCTTCTTGCTATTAAAGTAAGGAACGCAAAAAGTGAAGCAGCATTTGGATGTACTCTTAAAGGTGTTTTTGCTGAAACAATATTTTTAAACTCTTTAAGGACAGGGTGACATTATCTGCCCACATTTGTTTTTGTGAAGCTGACAAAGAATGTAAAGGGAAAGGCAGAGTTCTTGAGGATGTATGTGTATTTGAGAGGTGTACTTTTATACAAAATGGATTTGATTACAGTTAAAGTATGTTGCTAAATAGGCTGTTCAGTGTATTCACCGAGTTGGGTATCTTGGATGAATGTAAAACAGCCCATGGTACTTCTTGGGTAAAGAGAAATGGACTTTCCTCTAACTTAGCACGAAATACCACCTTGGGTTTCCCCTGAAAAACAGGCCACAGGCTAATGGGCTAACACAGTCAAAAAAATATAAAAGCATATAAATAAACTGAATCTAGCATTGCATATCTCTAGTAACAGTGTGTCTTTGTCAGTTATTTTTTTTTTCTTGATAAACAGTGGGAGCTTTAGAGCTTTGAGGTCATACCTCAGAATTAACAAAATAAAAACTTTCAGCAGTATTATAAGAATTTGGGGTGGGAAAGACAGCAGGGTTACTAAACTCAGAGGGTGTCCAGCAAGACTTGAATGAGTTTGTTTGCACTCTAGCAGGTAGAATATAGTTAAGGGAGGTTTAACAAAGTCAGAATGGAAACCCAGCATTATGATGCATCACTAAGTCCTGTCCAAGGTCCAAATAATCTAAGATCAACTAAGAAGCAGAGCAGATAGGGTGGCAAGGGTGACACGTCCTGGGGGAGGGAGGTGTCCTTGGTGTGTGCAAGAATGACACGTTAGAGAGTGCGAGTGTCAAGTTAAAAGCTAAGGAAAGGGGGCAGGGCACGTGATTTGGCGTGCCAAGCAGCATTTGTGGTGTTTAGTCATCAGAATGTTTGAAGAAGCGTGAGCTAAATATTGAGCTGTTGTAGTAGGTCACACTTCAGCAGGGCAAGTGCAAAAATGCCAGGGGTAGGGTTAGCACTACAAAGCAGAACCAAATACCCCCTTCTGCGGAATGACAGCTGCAGGTTTCAGTTTTTGTGCCCCCTCACCAGGTGCTGTAGGTAATGGGATGGAGGAGGAATGAGTAAGTCATTTGGATTTGAGTTGTACTGTCACAGTGTTGGAGGGAGCAGTCAGAAATCACCCAGCAGGATTAACTAAATCTGGAAACTAAGACATAGAGAGTGGTCCTCTGGGGCAATTAAGTGCGTCAGTGGTCCATGTCATTAATTTTAAAATGAGGACATACTGTAAGATTGGAAGGGTTAGGGGAAGTCAGTAGGATTAATGCAGTCTGAGTATTAGATCTACACACTCACAAAGGTGGGGAGCAGTACACCTGGCCTGATAATCACTTGTTTCTTTGCCACAACCTTGTCACTAGAGGCAGCAGACTTTCACACCCTGCACCATTCCCCAGTTCTTCCACTGTTACAATACAGTTAAATGGAGTGTACATTTAGAAAACTTTGGAAACCCCAACAAGATTCTGACTTGGTGAAGTTATGGAGACCCATTATTAGTGGTCACCCTATGATGACTACATCATATGCACTTGTAATATGAATTTGTTTTTCAGTATAGCCAAAAAATGTAATTCTCAAGTGACAGCAGTGTTGTTGGTCATTGGGATTCTTCATCACTTCTGATTTCGACTGCTGTCTTTCTGATTTAGCATTTTTTTATTTTAAGAGTAAGATAACCTGCTTTGGTTGGGGTCCACCCTTTAGGAGGGGGCCTCAGCATTTACAGGTTATGTTGTTGTTGTTGTTTGTCTTTCGGCTTTTCCCAGTTAGGGGTCGCCACAGCGGAAATCCGGTCAGCTAATGATTGACAGTTGTTTTTTATGGTGTCGAGTTGCCAGCCCAATGCCCAACCTTCAACGAAGGCACGCCCATTCAGTCAACGCATGTCTTTCGAATGACCACTCGACCACGGGGAGGACATGCAGACTCCACACAGAAGGCACTCCTAACCCAAGCCGAGAATCGAACGGGAGAACCTCTTGCTGTGAGGCAACAATGCTACCGCTGCACCACCGCGGAAGTCAGTAGCATTTACATGGTGTCTAAATCTGAAGATGCCAGTAAATGGTGGTGAAGGTGTTCAGAACTCATGTAAATTGTATGCAAGTAGTACTTAGTTTTTGCTATATCATGCTAGATAAGCTGCTAGGTGCATCTAGTTGTGCATTAGTATAATATTTGCTATGTTTACTTTCCTTGGCAGAGGCAGACTTATTGAGCTGTTGAGATTTCTGTTAAGTACATAATATGGTACTCAGAATATCTGGAGTTTTCACTTCACCTTTCTGTGTTTCCTCATATATGAGTTGGAGAAGAATGCCATACCCTTAGAAACTATTTCTGGAATTCCTGCTATGTTTGTTAAAAATGACCCAAGGACTCTAGATGTTTGACATTCTTTCTGTTATTGCCACTAGATCTTTGAGGAAAAAAAACTAAAGCTACTCTGATGTCAAAAAAAAAAAAAAACAAGAGGCTTGCACAGGGAAACACCTGTCTTGACATATATATATATATATATATATATATATATATATATATATATATATATATATATATATATATATACATACACATACACACACACACACACACACACACACACACACACACACTAGACTACTTCTGAACAGTACAGGCAGTTTATATTAAACTGAGCAAAGCAGGAGAAGTCGAATACTCAAGCAGTAAAATATATTATTTATTTCATCATCTGGTCTGTGTCAGAAAGATATCAGTGGTGAAAGATATCTGCTCATCGTCAGTCAAGTCTTTCTGGTTTTAAAGCATCTCTTTGCTGATTTGGAGATGCCAGTAATGCAATCCAAGTGCCCCTGATTTAAACTTTCAACAACAAAAAAATAGGCTCCCTGCAGTGCCACACAGGTGTAGTTTTAATCCCTAGTTGTCTTATGGCATTTGGCAAGGGGTGCTGCATGGTGTACAGCCATTGCTATAAACCTGGTTACATTTATTACTTCAGGATGAAATTCACTTCTATATCATATGGTCCCACTGAGTGCATATATATTTTTTTAAACTTGAAGGTGCTGGATTGATTTATTTTTCCCAAATTACTGAAAAAATATGCAAATGTTTAAGTCATGGGCTTTAAAACTGAGAAGCCATCATCTCCAGAGATTTTCTATAAGTATCACCTATAAGTCATTTTTGGGGACATGGGTGGGCACAGTCTTGACTCACTGTGTGCGGACTTTATTTCTGTCTTATCTCTCTCTTTTAAAGGCCCATATGTTCTGTGTGTTTGCCTCCAGCTGTCTGAGATGTTGCATATAACCATAATCTGCAGAACTAGAAGTGAAAATGATGTACACAGAATCTGAGGTTGCAATTCTTGGAGGTTTTGCATTTCTCTGAGGTACAGCGATCTCAGAGCTTGTGCATATCAGTCGCAGTGTCGTTGTGGGGTACAAGAAACTCATGAAAAGTTTAACAGCATGTTTCATAATTCACTGATTTTCTGTTTGATTTCAAGGTTTGTTTTGCAGTGTCAGGACTCGTGTATGAATCTTGTAGTTTATTTTGGGAGCTTCCACTTGTGAAGTATAAATTACTCTTGAAGAATCAAGTATTTCAGCAAAAGTAGCTCAGAGATACCCAGTGAGACAAAGTATTTAATAATGCTGTCCTTCCAAAAAGTCCAGATTCCATTTGATGCAAGTGTTTTGGTGTTTTCTTACCTTACTGTATGTCAGAGTTGACTTGTGTATTAAAACGTGTTAATAAAAGCAAATGCTTTTTCATTCCTACCAATTAAGGATGGAAACGAAAACAAAAATTCCCCTGGCTATATTACCAATTTACAAACATCCCTTTTGTGAGTCATCAAGGGAGTTGTAGAAATTAACCATAAAATATGTCATCACAACTGCTGAGAGCTCCTTAGCAATACACAAACACAGACAGTTCTTTAATATCACGTAAGTGCTGTCCTTTCCACCAGGCAGCTTTGCACATTTGTTATTGGATTCTGGATCACAGCTGTTGCAGATGGGCTACTTGTGTCTGTATAATGGTCCTTCTCAGAACTATATTAGACTGAGCACCAGACTCTGCTCTGCAGCTGCTTGTTCTGTCTACATTAAGTACACTGTGTGTACAGGTAGAATTTTAAATACTAGCTGTCTTTTCCATGTGCGTTACTGAAATTTGAGTCTTTCCAGTTAAAGGAGTGCTGTACTGGGAAGTACCACGAAACTTTTCTGTTAAGCTAAGAAAGATGTTAGCCCATGTGTCTGCCTGAGCAGAATTTTATTTCCTGTTTCACGTGTCGAAAGTAATTTTTGTTGTGTATGTGGTACTGGGACAGCATTGCCATACAAAGTTAGAAGGCTTGCTTGCTTTATACTGGTGAAGTAGGCCTATTGTGGTTTGGTTATTTTGACCAAATAGTCCAGCTGGCAGGTATTAAGACATAGGTGGGGTTAATTGTAAATGGCTACCAACCAGAATGCTTAAGGGAAGTGTACCAAATGTGCAAATGTACACCTTGCTGTTGCAGAACATGCTTGTCATCCTACTTTGTATGGTGGTGCCAAATTTCACAGATTTAACGACGACTGCCATTTATGAATGAAGATGTGGCAAAGCGGAGATGTATTCTGCTTGTTACTTTGGATCAGGTTTGTTGTCTTTTTAATAAAACCGGATCTAGAGCAAGTATAGGCATCCAGGCCTCAATGAGGTAATCAACATAAAATGTTTTTTGCTATATAAATAATATTGTTTGCTATTATAGATGTATATTCTTTTAGATACACATAAGCACAATGTTACATGTGAATTACAGTTACATCTAGTTCTACAATTGGGAATTTTTTCATATTATTTAATTGATTTAGCTATGATATATATTATAAGTTCACATTCATAATATTTGAAGAATTCTGCATAGAATTATGTCATGTGAACCAAACTGAGTATTTAACATTATAGAACACATTAATTATGGTAGTATGGAGTTTATACATAATTTTTTATTCACACTAAGATGTTTTTTGTGTATATATTTTTATAATATATTGTATTAATGTGTGCATATACTTAATAATTAAGAAGAATTACGTGACATCACATCCTGTTCTAAAGGATTTAAAAGACTTGTGCTGGGGAGGGCACATGTTTTTGTTTCTGAAGAAGTTCACGTTTTTAAATAAAGTGAAAGAAAGCGCTAATCGTATCAGCCTGGTTTGTACCATTTCTGCACTAAGCTGTGTTTTCAGTTCTGTTTACAGTTTGCGGCTAGTCCGTCATTTTGTCTTTCCTATTGTGGTTTGGTTATTTTGACCAAATAGTCCAGCTGGCTGGTATTAAGACATAGGTGGGGTTAATTGTAAATGGCTACCAACCAGAATGCTTAAGGGAAGTGTACCAAATGTGCAAATGTACACCTTGCTGTTGCAGAACATGCTTGTCATCCTACTTTGTATGGTGGTGCCAAATTTCACAGATTTAACGACGACTGCCATTTATGAATGAAGATGTGGCAAAGCGGAGATGTATTCTGCTGGATACTTTGGATCAGGTTTGTTGTCTTTTTAATAAAACCGGATCTAGAGCAAGTATAGGCTTTGAGCTCTTATATCTCCAAGATATCAAGTAACAGCATTTTTGTTTTCTGGACAAGGTACTACACATTGTGCAAAAGTGACTTGTTTTTCGTTCTTGAGCAACAGCTAATTGGTATTCGATACGTTAACAGCACCAGTATGGACAGTAGGAGTTTCCATTAAAAATCCCATGGGAGCAGTGTGGATGTCACAACTCTCCCAGTGCTTAAACAGAACCAGTTTTGGTTCATGTAATACTGTGGTGCTGCTCACAAGAGGTGCAGGATATTCATGCCTAATGAACCCCAAAGTGTAGCAGGACACCAGTAGCAGGAGTGAGCTGCTTTTATATCTGTGGAGTACAGTTATGACAACCAAGGAAGACTATTTACAGCTGTCACCTGTAATGTGGTCAGAGGGATTTGGCCCATGTGGCTTAGGTGTGTAAAGCAGAGAGATTGCACAACAAATGATAGAATGTCTTTGCTATTTTTGTTTAAAAAAGGGTATGACATAAAACTAATATGCAAGTATTCAACATTTTGTTTGATTTTTGTACAGGTCATATGCAATAGGTTGTTGTTGGTGATGTCCTATTCTGAATATTTTCTTTCAGCACTCGTTTCTTGCTCCCGTACTTGAGGGTGTGCAAAGCCATATTCAGAACAGGATATCACCAACAAGAACCTATTACATATGACCTCTTCTTCTTCTTCTTTCGGCTTTTCCCGGTTAGGAGTTGCCACAGCAGATCATCTGTCCGCTCATGATTGGCAGTAGAGATGTTCATCGTGTTACACTGCTGCAGTCATTACACTTGGGTTATCCTGCCATCAGGCGGTCCCGCAGTCGGCCCGAGTTCCAAAGTCTTGGTCCGGCGCCGGTTGTTGTCGCTTCTTCCCTGACGTCAGTGTGCCAGGGGTATACAAGGTGCATCCGACGACATTTTCTTCAGTCTTTCTTGCCACGCGGTGCCCGAAGCAGAAGCAGTTCGCAAGTGGCAGTCAGCCGACTCCTGAGATTTTTGAAGTCGAATTTCAGATCCAAAGTCTTCAATAAAGCTAAGTACCCCATTGGGGAAACTTTTTTCTTGCCTCAGACCGATGTCAGAAAAAGTTAATAATTGTATTTCTTGTGGGAAGCAAATACCTCATAAGGACTTCCACTCTTACTGTATTCCATGCCTAGGTCCTGATTACGACGTCACTAGTTGTCGGTTTTGTGCTAGATTTAACAAACGCACTATAAAAAGACGTTTTGATTTTGCTTTGCACTACTTTGGCCGAAGGTTCAATTATACGATGCCGTCTGATCAGCCAACGACCTCAATACTGAAAAAACGCAAAGACTAGGATAAAGACAGGCATCTGAGGTCCAAAACTGATGACGAAACCTCTTCTAGGCCAGTCACCGGTTCTCAGTGAGGTGCTTTCGCAGCCCCCGACACCTGCTACCTCAGAGCCACAGGCCGCTGCCGACTCCCACGTGGAGACATCTAGGCTTCTGGAAACTCAAGGTATTGGGCCTACGGAAACTAATCCCTCAGATGGGTCCGGAGCCGCTGAGCAGGCATCGGCTTCTGAGGGTGTTTTCAGACCTTCACAACTTACCATTAAAACAACAGTCAAGACAAAGGTACCATTAAAGACAAAGAAACAAGTACAGCATTCTCCTGGACAGTCCTCCATGCCTAAGAAACAGATGCTTAAAATGGCCGAAGACCTCATTACTCTAATCCGGGGTTCCCATCCCCCTCCAGAGAAAAGGCCTAGGCAGGATGCAGACTATGACTCCTCTGATCAGGTTTCCATTTCCTCTGATTCCTCTTCAGACCAGGGATACTCTCTTCCCCCCCCTATGAGGACTCTGATGCTGAAGAATCTATCCCTTCAGCCTCTCCTCCTGAGGATTATTCTTTTGGGGAAACTTTACATACCATGAGGGAGCATTTCCATTGGGAAAGCCAGGATTATTCAGAATCCAAGAAAAGGATCAGGGATATCCTCTTATTGCCTCAACACAGGCCCCTGGCTATTCCGCCTGTGCTAGATATTGTGGATGATGTGTTCTCTGAATCCATTTTATCTCCTGACTCTTTGCCCACTGCTCCAGCCAAGCCAGATAGGTATTATAGAGTCCCTGACTCTCGCAAGTTTCTTTACAAAAACCCTTCTGCTGATCCAGAAACTATTTCCCAGGGTCCAAAAGGGATTAAGGCTTCCATTGCAAAAAATCCAGTACCCTCTGACAGAGATTCCAGAGCTTTGTATAGATGGAGGAAGAAAGTATACACTTCTGCAACTTTAGCAGTAAGAGCTTTAAATTGCCAGTTTCACATGCTTAAGTACCAACAATATTTAATGGCTCAGTTAAAACAGAAAATGCTTGCAAGCTCAGAAGCTCCTGATTGTAAAGAAATGCAGGATTTATTGCATGCAGTTGAACAGGTGGGAAAACATACTTTGCAATGTGGTTTTGATTCTTTAGCGGCCTCTTGTAGAGCCGCAGTTGCAGGTTCTGTGATTCGAGGACATGCTTGGTTGAAAGAACAAAGTTTACCTGATCACATTAAGGCAAAATTATTGGGTGCTCCTTTACAGCATGATACTTTGCTTGGTGTTAAGACAGAAGAGGTGTTAAAGAAAATGGAGGATAAAGCTAAATCTATGCAAACAGTCAAGAATTTCTTACAGGTACAGCCACCTCGGTTTAGCAGAAATTGGCCAACAAAGTATTGGTCCTTTCCAGTGTCAGACAGGCCACAGAGAGGCAGATACAGACACCCAAGAGGCATATCTCAACCCCAAGTCTCAAACAGACGACAGTGGGGCACCTCAACCCCAAAAGGAGGTGAGAACAAGTCTCAACCTTACAGGAAACAGTCACAATGACTTTCCCCTAAGTACGCCAAGCATGTCCCTTCTGGAAGCCCCCTTGGGGGGAAAACTGGCACTTTTTTTCTTAAAACTGGCAAACAATCACCCAAGACAAATGGGTCCTGAATATTGTGTCTAAAGGTTACAGATTCCACTTTCATACTTTACCAAGGCTAAAAGGAATGCCAGACCTTCCAGAAAATCAATGGGCAGAGGCACAAAAACAAATTTCAGCCCTCATGGACATGAGAGCTATTCAAAAAGTACCACAACAGGAACAAGGACAAGGATTTTACTCAAGACTCTTCCTGGTCCCCAGAAAGGACAAGGCCTGGAGGCCCATACTATATCTTTCAATTCTGAATACTTACCTGGATATTCCGAAATTCAAAATGTTGACATTACAGCAGCTTCTACCCATGCTGGGCAAGAAGGCTTGGCTTGTTACTCTGGACCTCAAAGAGGCATACCTGCATGTCCCTATCAGACAAAATTGCAGAAGATACCTCAGATTCAAAGCTGGTACAATGCACTACCAATTCTCTGCACTGCCCTTTGGCTTATCTACTGCGCCCAGGGTCTTCACAAAGTGCCTGGCACCAGTAGTTGCATTTTGCAGACAAAAAGGATTTCAAATATATCCATACCTGGACGACTGCCTCATTCAAGCAGAGACAAAGAACATTCTTGTACAGCATCTGGCATTTGTAAAAAAGTTGCTAATTTCTCTAGGGTACACAGTAAACGAAAATAAGTCAAAACTAGTACCCACACAACAGATTATATTCCTGGGTGCCAGCTTAAATACAACGGCCCAGGTGGCTTACCTCACGCCAGACAAACAAGTTCAACTAACTCAATATTTTCAATTGCTGACAACAAAGTCCCATCTCCCTGCAAGAAAAATTCTGCAGGCCCTGGGATTCATGGCATCCTGCATACTACTAATACCATATGCCAGACTGCATATTAGGAAATTACAGTGGTACCTGAAAAGTGTTTGGACTCAACAGTCTCACAGTTTAGAAGCAGTAATACCAATGATTCCCTGCCTACAACAGGAGTTTCAATGGTAGGCACAGGCATTTCACCTAAACAAGGGTCACCAAACCATCCATTTGCCAACCTTTTATCCAAACCCGCAGAATAAAGGGGAGAAACTTCTGCATTCTTTGGACATACAGAGGCAGCTACGCTTCTACTTGGACAAAACAAATGTTTTCAGGAAAACTGAGCAACTGTTTGTAGCATATGCTGCAGGATCACAGGGCAAGGCTATCTCCAAGCAGACTATATCCAAATGGATAGGACGCTGTATTCGGTACTGCTACACACAGCATGGAAAATCAGTCCCAAATAACATTAGGCCACATTCCACCAGGGTAACAGCCACTTCAACAGCCTTTCTCAGAGGAGTACCTACCAAGGAAATTTTGGAGGCTGCAACTTGAGTTCAGTGCACACCTTTACCAAGCATTACCACCTGCTTCTTTACTCTAAATCCAGAACAGGATTTGCCACTGCAGTTCTGCAGGGCCTCATAGCCAATCCTAACTCTTTATAAACCAGCCACCCAACCTCAGCTTTGGAATTCTACCCAATTGTAATGACTGCAGCAGTGTAACACGTTGAACATAGTACAGTTTTGTACCTATCATAAGTGTAGATGTTCGAGTATTCACACTGCTGCAGTCCAGGTTACCCTCCCTCCATCCCCTCTGAACTAGCTGGACTTATCTATACCTTTCTATCTTATACAACCTTTGGGGTGTATTTGCTAGTAACTGAAGGTATTGTTTTTACTGTATATTTTTGATTAGCAATATGTATTGCCTACCTACTTGGGGGCACCTGACATCTGGGGCAAGAAAAACTGAAAAAAATGGCGTTGTATACCCCTGGCTCACTGACGTCAGGGAAGCAGCGACAGCAACCGACGCTGGACCAATACTTTGGAGCTCGGGCCAACTGCGGGACCGCCTGACGGCAGGATAACCCAAGTGTAATTACTGCAGCAGTGTGAACACTCGAACATCTACATTTATGGTAGGTACAAAACTGTACTTTTTACGGTGTTGAGTTGCCAGCCCAGCGCCCAACCTTCCACGGAAGGCACACATGCGCACACACTCATACCTAGGGCCAATTTAGAGTGTCCAATCCACCTACACCATGTCTTTGGGATGTGGGAGGAAACCGGAGCACCTGAAGGAAACCCACGCGACCACAGGGAGGACATGCAAACTCCGCACAGAAGGCACACCAGCCAGGGATCGAACCGGAGAACCTCTTGCTGTGAGAAGACAATGCTAACTGCTGCACCACCGTGGCCACCCATTACATTTGACCTCTCAAAAATCAAAAAACATGGTAAATGCTTGCATATTTGTTAGTTTTATGTCATATCCCTTTTTAAATGAAAATAAGACATTCTGTCAGTTGTAGTGCAGTCTCTCTCCTTCATACACCTGAACCAAATGAGCCAAATCCCCCTAAGTACATTACAGATGACAGTTGTAAACAGACTTCCTTGGTTGCCATAACAT